>NC_057808.1:76558933-76900114 GCF_018294505.1 Triticum aestivum | reverse complement strand
AAATGTTAACTGAGCACCACATTGCATAATATAACATACTCCTAATAGAAGATCAGACAGTTAACGAAACAAAGCATGCTTAACAACTTGGAAATATAGCAATTGTATTTGTTTCTCATGTATTTAGTACAGCCAAATTCGATTTATTCCTCACATGGTATACAATAACAGAATGCAGCCACAACAATTGAACATCGCATTGCAGAATGGAACCAAGCAGTTAACTAAACACCACAACAAGTGAACCAAGCCACAACAAATGAACCAAGCAGTTAACTAAACACCGATTGAACAATATAACATACTCCTAATAGAAGATCAGACAGTTAACCTAACCAAGCATGCTTAACAACTTGGAAATATTGCACCCTGAAGAATTGAACATCACATTTGCAGAATTAAACCAAGCAGTTAATTGAACACCACATTGCATGACATATAGAACATATACACTATAGCAGAAGATTGCATGATAAAAGTAGCTAAATAGCACAATTCACTAGAATTTGTTAAGGAAAGGCAGTAGCTAGCAAACTGAACATGGGTCCTCTGAGCTAATAAGACAAGCTACTCCTCATTATCGGAGATATCGATGACGATTGGCTCCTTGGACTTGGAAGAGGGCGAGGCCTCCGCATCGTGGGTGCCCTTGTTGTAGTGGTGAGTTGCCTGAGCCGCTCCGGGCATCAACCTGCTGGCTCTCGAGATGAGGTAAGCACGTGCACGCTGAGGAAACACCTCGTAGTCTTCGTCGAAGGCACTGACGGTGGCCTCGAGAAAGCAGCCAACCGCGTCGCGGCGTCGGCGCACGAGGCGTCAACGTTGGCCTCACGGCGAGGTGCTCCTCCAAGATCTGGGGGTCGGTACGAATGGCAGCCATCGCGACCTCGTCCGGGCGTGCGGCCGCGATTTGCTTCTCCGCTGCCAAATGCTCCTTGAGGTCCTGGCTATACTGCGTGCACCATGGCTTAGGCCGGCGCTTATTTGGTGGAGGGGTCGGTGATTTGGGTGGAAGGTGTCGCGCTCGCGCTGGCCGTCGGGGCATGTGGGATGTGGAAGGAGGAGGAGGATGGGGGTCGGGTGTGGATTACCTGCCTGGATAGGCGAGGCCGAGCAGTGTGAAGGAGGGTCGCCGGCAAGGAGGTGGCGGCGCTGCAAGCAAGGAGTGAAGGTTTAACCTTGGAAGGGAAGGCGGAAACAGGGGAATTGTGGCTTTTGGTAAGGGGGAGGGGGCCGGGAGGTAGATATTTCCGCGGAAGCCGAAAATTTGGAATCGCTTCAGCCAAAAAACTGGCGCGCAAAGTGTCATCAGACACGGTCCCTTATTCAGAGCGGGCTGTAGACTGTAGCCATCGCACCTTCTCGCGTAAGCCGTATGCGTACTATACTCCGACAGTGCTCCAAGATATTTTGTGTTGCATCTCACATGGTTGGTTATAATAAACTGTGTGGGATCTACTTGATTTTTCGTCTTGATTTGAATTACATAATGGGGTCACAGCAGCCATGGACGGTGTTTGAATTGCAAGACCTTTTATCTGCAGTGATCATAAAAGAATTGGAATTATTCAGGGTTCGTTTTGACATTTTATGCATTAAGCGAGTTTTCAATGCATTTATGTGCATAATTCAAATTTGAACTACATGCACATGCTCCAGTGCATATAAATTGGTTGAAAAATCAAATATTTGTCCTGGGGTGCATGCTTAGGTCCCATGCAAGAAATGGGAATGAATGTCAAACACCCTGCCACCGTCACTCGGCCGCAAACATTGAGATACCTGGTTTTTAAATTCTAGTAAATCCAAAACTCGTCTGAAATTCATGAAACTTGGCATGCTATCATGGAGCGGCATCAACATGTCGTGTTAAATTTTTTCCCCATTTGGGGCAGGTTTGGGTATATGCTTCTCACAAACCAGAGATTCTCACAACAAGCATGATGGTTTCGGTAGGGAGCGCCCCAACTTTGGGGGCGAAACGATATTCATTGCCTCTTATTACTTTCAAATTTTTTCTCGTGTCAACATAGAACAACAGGAGTGTTGTGTAATTTTTTTTCGGGGTTCGTTTGGACATTTTTATGCATTAAGTGAGTTTTCAATGCATTTATGTGCATAATTCAAATTTGAACTACATGCACATGCTCCGGTGCATATAAATTGGTTGAAAAATCAAATATTTGTCCTGGGGGTGCATGCTTAGGTCCCATGCAAGAAATGGGAATGAATGTCAAACACCCTGCCACCGTTACTCGGCCACAAACATTGAGATACCTGGTTTTTAAATTCTAATAAATCCAAAACTCGTCTGAAATTCATGAAATTTGGCATGCTATCATGGAGCGGCATCAACATGTCGTGGTAATTTTTTTGTCCCATTTGGGGCCGGTTTGGGTATAAGCTTCTCACAAACCAGAGCTTCTCACAACAAGCATGATGGTTTCGGTAGGGAACGCCCCAACTTTGGGGGCGAAACGATATCCGTTGCCTCTTATTGCTTTCAATTTTTTTCTCGTGTCAACATAGAACAACAGGAGTGTTGTGTTATTTTTTGAGATTTTTTGGGGTTCATTTGGACATTTTTATGCATTAAGTGAGTTTTCAATGCATTTATGCGCATTATTAAAATTTGAACTACATGCACATGCTCCGGTGCATATAAATTGGTTGAAAAATCAAATCTTTTGTCCTTGGATGCATGCTTAGGTCCCATGCAAGAAATAGGAATGAATGTCAAACACCCTGCCACCATCACTCGGCCACAAACATTGAAATACCTTGTTTTTAAATTCTAGTAAATCCAAATATAGTCTGAAATTCATGAAACTTGGCATGCTATCATGAAGCGGCATCAACATGCCGTGGTAAATTTTTTGTCCCATTTGGGGCAGGTTTAGGTATATGCTTCTCACAAACCAGAGCTTCTCACAACAAGCATGATGATTTCGGTAGGGAACGCCCCAACTTTGGAGGCGAAACGATATCCATTGCCTCTTATTGCTTTCAAAAATTTTCTCGTGTAAACATAGAACAACAGGAGTGTTGTGTTTTTTTTTGTGATTTTTCGGGGTCCGTTTGAACATTTTTATGCATTAAGTGAGCTTTCAATGAATTTATGTGCATAATTCAAATTTGAACTACATGCACATGCTCTGGTGCATATAAATTGGTTGAAAATCAAATCTTTGTCCTTGGGTGCATGCTTAGGTCCCATGCAAGAAATGTGAATGAATGTCAAACACCCTGCCACCGTCACTCGGCCGCAAACATTGAGATACCTGGTTTTTAAATTCTAGTAAATCCAAAACCCGTCTGAAATTCATGAAACTTGGCATGCTATCATGGAGCGGCATGAACATGCCATGGTAAAATCTTTGTCTCATTTGGGGTAGGTTTGGGTATATGTTTCTCACAATCCAGAGCTTCTCACAACAAGCATGATGGTTTCAGATAGAACACCCGTATGCAAAGTGAGAGTAGGATTTGTGCATCTCTTGAACACAGACGGTTCTTTTGGATGACCCGTGTGAACCACTTACAAACAATTTGGTGCGATTTGCATCTGTCATATTGGGTATGTTGCCATTTGTCAAACTAGAAAATTTGACATATGTTGATCTAGTAACATTGCCATTTGCCAACCTTGTAACACCGCGATTTGTCAAAATATGAAGCTAAAAATCACTAGCAGTATCTAATTTTTGCAACTAAAATTCAGTAATTAAGCATGGATATGAAGGCGAGGAGGCATGTTCAGCCAGGCGTGCAGAAGGTGGCACAGTTCCCGATACGGCTTTAATGCAGACGAGGGAGAGGGTAGTTGTTCCCAAAATGTTGAATGGCCAATGATGCATCCTCCTTCAATTAGCATCGTGCGAATGCATGAGGAAAGCAATGGGAGGACTGGAAAAAGAGGCAGCACAATGTGAATGCAACGCAGTTTGCACTCGTATAAAGGCGCCCCTCCATTCCAATGCATCTACCACATCGTACGCACCTAAGCATTTGCCTAAGCACCTACACTAATAAGCGCAAAAGTGCCCACTCCAGACCCATGGCGGCGATGCACGCGAGCAGCCAGCGGCTGTGCTAGATGGTCCACGACGATGGCCTGCGGCATGGCACCGTGGATCGTCTCCATACAGTGTTGGTGACCGGCTGGTGGATGGCCGCCGTTGACGCGAGCTACGACTCTCAGTTGGACCAGATGATCGTTCGCACCACCAACAGGTTCACCGTCGTGAAGAAGCTCGCGGACGACATCGTCGTACTCCTCCAGCCCGCGCACCCGGGCTCCTTATTGCCTGCCACCCTAATCGGCCTCCATGGTCGGAACCTCTTTCAAGCACTGGTGGCCCTACGAGTGCCCGCCGATGCCACGAAGAATGTGCACCTGGAGGTCGCGCTCACCGCGAGGCGCCTCGCCCTGCAAGAAACCGTCGACCTACACATCCATGTGTACGAGCGAATCGTGTACATAGGTATCTACAAGGCAAGTGAGGACGCTATGATGTTGGCCTTCTTCAGCCGGCTGGAAGCCTTAGATGCCTTTGTTGAGAAGCACCTTGACCTCGCCACAAAAGCCGCCGCTCCTTAGCCGCCGGTCGGTGGCCCGGCTGGCGCACTGAGTTGAAGAGGAGGAGGTCGTACGTTGATGGATGCATCTTTCTTCTTGCCTCCTGTAACCACCACTACGATCGCATTATCGTGGCCTTATTTTTTATTTTGCTATTGCATTATCGTTCCAGTCAATACAGATATGTGCGATCCCTTTGCTCAATACAGACATGTCCGTTCCAGTCTTATTTTGCTTGAATGAAGGTCAATCCCGCCATTAGGCGCCGCAGCGCGCTGTGCTCGCCGTTAGGCGCCGTGGCGCGCTCTGCTCACGTCCGTCGCCGCGCTCGGCTTGAGCACAGCTTTTCCTTGCGTGTTCAACTGCTACATGCATATATATATATGGTTGCTCTCCGTTGAGGCGACCGCGGAGCGCTCTGCTCGCGTCCCTCCACGCGCGCTCTTCCAACGGTTGGACGTGCGCACGATCACGTCGGGGGCCCTGTATGCATGTAGTTGCGCCGCACGCGTTGCCACGAGATGCAGTTACGTGTGGCACGATGGAGTTATGCGCTGCAAATTAGAACTTCCATCAGGTCCTGCTGATATTCCTGGCCGTCCGGCTTCCCCTTTAATTTCCGTGGCCATTATAACCTTAGTCTCTTCAACCTTTCGATCGCGCCCCACAACACAACAAGCACACCCACGATGACACATAGAGAGGGGATGTCCAGCGGCGCTCCAATGGAGTTCGGCGAGCATAGAGTGGAGACCCACGCTAGGGAGATGCATCTCTCGGTGGTGTACACCATCGACCCGGCCGTGGTGGACGACTACATCAACAGCATTGAGTAGTTGCTTGCTGGAGACAAGTACAAGGTGGCCGGCATCGACCTCCAGTACACCACCGGTTGTCTCGGCATAGATCAGAAGGTTACCGTCACCCAGTTGTGCGTGCGCCATCATGTCCTCATCTACCACTACTGCATGGCCACAGAGCATTGTGACCGTTTCAACAGGTTTGTCAATAGTACCGACTACAAGTTCGCCACGGTGGGAACCAAAGACGATGTAAATGCGCTTAGTGTTAAGGGCTTGGCCTGCAAGAACCTTGTCAAAATCCGTGACCACTACAAAGTCTGGGGCAGCACGAAGAAGGACTCCCTGGTCGAACTCGTCTCGGCCATCATCGACCCCTACTACGAAAAGATGAAGCAGGATGCCCAGAGAACAAGCCCCCTATCCTGGCACAGGGCCTGGATGCGGCAACTGGATGAACCGCACTTCAGGTTCGCGGCAAGAGCGTGTACACATGCTACGAGATGCACAGGTGGATCGTTGACATGAGGAAGTGCCTCCTTATCCAAATCGACGAGTCCGGATGGAGCCACAAGCAGAGCAAGCGTCACAAGAAGTAGATGATGATCAGATGATCATTTATGCTAGTTAATCATGCATGTAATATATAATTTACTTTATTGGTGTGTGGAAATGTCATGTGTGTAGTAGCTACCGATGTAATTATGCATGTAATAGTTTACTTTGGTGTGTGCAAATGCCATGATTGTAGTAGCCACCTATGTAAGTGGATGTTTAATTTGGTTATGCAAGCATGTCCTTATAAGCGTGTGTGTGTGTCTATATATATATATATATTGTTGTTGTTCTGTATGCAATCCCATCGCACAACACACACGTCTTGTTAAGTTGAACCATTTCTATGCTATTGTCTCAACGCAAACAGTTCATTCGAGTGAACCGCATGCCGTATATCGCACACACCTTCATCTGGCTGACCGTTTCTTTTGTGTTGCCTAATCACAAACAACATCCGAGTGAACCGTATGATGTACATCGCACACGCCTTCATCTCGCTACCCGTTTCTTTTGTTCCTCCTCATCGAAAACGGTTAATTGAACTGAACCGTATGCCCTGATATCACACACACAACTAAAATCTGAACCGTGTTTGATGCATCCTCCATCGTAAACGTTTTGCACCTTTTTTGATGGTTTTTTACACCACCGTTTGCGATTATGGAATCGCACATAGTTTCGTCGAAGGGTCTCTAATCGGAGTGTCGCGTTAGCAGCATCCTGCAGTAGTGTTGATTCCTAGAAAGTAATGTAACTCTCCCTAGTCTTTAAGTGCAAATTAACCTTTCAAGTTTTTAAGCAAAGCTGAGGTAGCTTCTTGCGAGGAACTAGCAACAATTATGTCATCTACATAATGAACATAAAAATGGCCACCTTCTCTTTCTTGAAGAAGAACAAGGAGGTCTCTCATTTTGAGGGTCAAAATCCATGTTGTTGTACATTTGTACTTAACCTTGAATACCAAGCTCTCGGTGCCCGTTTTAGACCATACAAAGCTTTACCCAACTTGCACACACGGTGTGCTTTATATCCGTCCGCAAAACCAGGTGGTTGTCGCATATAGACCTCTTCATCAAGAACGCCATGCAAAAATGCATTTTGTACATCCAACTTGTGAAGGCTCCAACCCTTGGAGACAACAATAGATGTAACAAGCCCGATAGTGGTAGCTGTAATGAATGGACTGAAAGTGTCCTCATAATCAAAACGCTAAAAGCTTGTAGAAACTAACCTAGCTTTTTATCTATCTATATTACTATATGTATGGTTTTCTTTTAGTTTTATGCACCCACTTGCAATCTATAATATCCCTCCCTTGTTTAGCTGATATTAGATGCCATATTTGATTTTTCATAAGTGAACCATATTCAATCTCCATAGCATGTTTCCAATTTTTATCATCTAGAACATCTACTAGATCTTGTGGCTCACCAGTAGCAGCACTACACAATTTTTTTTGTCATACCTAACCGTTGTGTTTTTGGGAATTGCCCTTATGAAATTATCTTGTTGCGAACGCGTACTGGGACATATGGAAGTAGTTGCCACAGAGGATCGTTCTTGTACGATGATTGAGCGATCCAGCGAATCTCGCATGGTAGGCGCATCGTTGGGAGTTCGATCACGCGAACGTGGCCTCGACTGAACCAACCCATGTGCAGGTGACACATGGCAAGGAGCCCGCATGCATCATTCCTCGGTGCAGCAAGTGAGCCGCACCCATCCGGCTCCTACTAGCTGCTGCTTGAGGATGCGCCGACCCTGGTCCTGCCCAACCCTACGGCTGGTCCACACCGCGTGTCGCATGCGGGTGGGCTGCCCACTGAACTGGCTGCATGCGGTGTCTGCGGATCTTCCCGAGGATCTGTTTGCGTGGCAGGTGCATCAGGTCCTGCGTTGGATCTCTTAGGATCGGTGTTTGTAGGTGGATCCTCTCTGTGTCTTGTGCCCAACAGATTTGGACGAATTTGTTGCATAAAATCATATATTTCAGCTATGTTTTTTTTCATCGTTGCTCACTGCATCATTAGCATCATGATTAATAGAACTATTAATCAAATGATCATCAACATATTCTTCCCCTTATCAGTTGGATTTAAAAGCTCGATAGGTAACAAGAGGATTTCAGCATGTAACCTAGCGTCGGCATTCGGATGTAGAGTAGAGAAGGGGGAAATATTTTCATCAAACACCACATCACAAGAGATGTAAACTCGTCTTGTGGAAATGTCCAAGCATTACCCATTGTGCATATTACTGTACCCTAGAAATGCACACTGTTTGGATCGGAATTGAAGTTTTTGAGCATTTTATTGGCGAAGGTTGGGCCAAAAGGCACACGCCAAAATATGAAGGGATGAATAGTTTGGTGTTTCACCAAACAATCTGGTTTTGCTAAAAAAATGATCTGGTAAGGGGAGTTTCAAAGTTGATAATTTGCATGACATTCTATTGATTAAGTGTGCTGCAACAATGAAGGCCTCATCCCAAAATTTCAAGGGCATAGATTCTTGGGCAAGAAGAAACATACCGACTTCAATAATGTGACAGTGCTTCCGTTCGACCGACGCATTTCACTCATGTGCATGGGACATGAGACGTGCTGGGAGATCCCAATCTTTGTGAAGAAGGAGTTTAATATTTTGTACTCCCCTCCCCAATATGTTTGAAGAGCAAGATTTTGGGGTCAAATTGTGGTTCCATAAGGTTTTCAAAGTCATGAATTTTTTGAAAAACTTCAGACTTATGTTTGCTCAGGTAGATCCACGTGAATTTGCTAAAATCGTCAATGAAACTCACATATATTTTTTTTTCTACCTACGGCTTGTACCGTAGGACCCTACACATAAGAAGAAAATAATGAGTTCTAAAGGAAATTTTGATTCACTCACTGATTTTCGATACAGTAATTGGTGACTTTTGCCTTTCTGCCACGCATCACGTACAAACTCATTATTGAAATGGCTACCACATGGGAGTTTATTTTTACTAATGATCTTCCTAACAATGATAGAAGATGGATGACCACCTAAACGTCGGTGTCACCGATCCGAAGATGGTTCGGTGACACTAAGCACTTGCCTCTTGACGTATGATCCCATGTGTTTGACGAGATAGAGACTTCTCCTACCCCTGCCTCGAAGAAGAACCCTCCTCGTTTCCCAATCCTTAACAAGAAAAGAGTAGGGGTGATTTTCAACAAAAGTGCCATTATCAATGTCAAGGCGACTTGCTGGAATCAAACTTTATGTAGCCTCAGGGACATGAAGAATATTGTTTAGATGAAGGTCATGGTCAAGGGTATGAATAGTTGTATGGCCAATGTGATCGATAGCCATACCTGAGCCACTGGCAGTGTGGATCTGCTCATTGCTGGTTTACCTGTCCCGGACCGTCAGCTTCTCCAAGTCATCGATGATATGGTTAGTTGAACCTTGCACCACTATCCGTATACCACTTTGTATCTACCCTATATTGGGTGCGATCATGTTGGCTGAGCGCGCATCACTCCTCAGGTAAGAGGCGTTGAACCTCTTCCAGCACTTCCCAGCTGGGTGTCCACCCTTGCGCAAATCTGGCAAGTTGGTTTGGCCGCCTGGTTGTTGGAGTAGTTGACGCCGTTGTTATAGTTGCCTCCGCCGCCGTTGCAGCTACAACCGGCATGGTTGCCAGGCTTGGGGAAATTGCGGCCGCGGTCACCACTGTTGCCCCGCCGCCTTGTTTGTTGGTGTAGTTGCGGCTGCGATCACCGCCACCACTGGCATTGCCGTTCTGCTGCTTGGTGAAGCGAGCACAAGTGGCCGCGTTGGCAGAGGACTTAGACGCCCCGTGCCGAAGGTTCATAGTGGGCTGGAAGCTTAGGAGCTGCGAGTGCAGCTCTGGTGCAGTCATGGGCTCTAGCTGCGAACACATAGTGAACACAACCGGGTCGAACTCCTCATCGAGCCCGGTGTGGATGTGAGAAACGACATCCTCTTAATCAACCTTCTTCTCTAAAGCTATAAATTCATCGCATAAATACTTTATCTTACCAACATATTTAGTGATGGTGGAGTTTCCCTTCTGCAGGTTTGCCAGCGCAATTCAGACGTTAACAGTGTTCGCACGCGTGTGAGAGGTGAGCATCCCCTCGATGGTGTTCCAGAGCTCCGCCACCGTGTGAGAGCTGACAGGAGGCCACTCGGATGACCATCTCCCATGGTAGCGTGGTCAGCAGGTAGGAGAAAACCCGCTGATTCTTCGTGCATAACGTCGAGAAGTCGGGGTTAGGCACCTTGGAATTCGTCTTCCCATCGTTGGCGGGGACCTCAATGGTTATGGGCGGCACCGCCTTCCCGGTGTCGAGGTAGTCTGCCATCTGCGCCCCCTAATGGCAGAGAGGATGATGCTACGCCATAGCACCTAATTACCTTTGCTGAGCTCCTTGGTTGCGGCGCGAGCAGATGGAGAGGAGGGGAAGGAACTTGAAGAACTCGCCATGGATGATTTCGAGGCTAGCTCTGATTACCATGAAAGGAAGAAAGTATGGAAACGTATGCACTCCTCGTAGGGACACGTGTGTGTTTATTTGCTCAGGAGAATACAAGGTGCAGAAGCTTGTTGGTAGGCTTGGCCCCAAATCCAAGATATATAAGATTGGGCTTATCCTTGCTAACAACTTGCCTTGTAATAACACACACACACACACACACACACACACACAAACAATTACATCATGACACATTGTCACGTTACACAACACACGTACAAGCCTATTTAACATGTGTTCCAGTGTTGGCCCATTCACAACTCACTCACTTTCTAGAATAATGTTGCTCAAAGATCTGCTGTTAGCCACTTAATGTCTACAACCATTGGCCTAAATAGAAATTGATGGTTTCGTCCCCTGTTGTTCAAATTTGCGACATGACGTTTCCCCTGTCTTATCGTTGTTAATTACGTGAATACACCACCGGCCCGGCCGGATTCATGGCTATGTGGAGCTTCACTTAGGTTGATGGTCTTCATTTTAAATTTTGGTTTGATGGAGAACTGGATTGTCGGGGAGGGATGAAAAGTAGAGAGGAAGGTGGAGGAACCAAGTTGACATGAAATATGACTGAAACAGAAAATTGGCGCCCCTTCTCATGATCCTTCTCATAGAATCGCCACTGTCAAAACTGTGAGAACACTAAAATATATTGGTCCCCCGTTACTGATTGGAGAAGCACAAAATCCCATAAAATGTCAGAACACTATAATATATTGGTCCCTCATTCCCGACTTGCCGCCGTCCCGGCGATCCACCGTCTCCTTGCTGTCGCTAGCTTTGACGCCCTTTTCTTGTGCAACAAATTAAAACAAATTAAAGCTGCAGCTGGATGTATATCCTTTTTGTTGGAAGCATGCGTGTCCACGCTAGCTGGTGAGCAGCGGGGTTTTAGCACGGTTGATGAGTGATGAATGAAATTCCAAATTTGCAGAAGAAAAAAGGGGGACGCTATTGACCTGGGCCGCTCAGTGCAGGTTTGGTCCCATGCCCACATGTCACATCGCGGGCAGTTTCTACTTGCTCGATCACGCCAGCTTACCATTTACTCACATCGGACAGTAGGGTTCGGCTGTCATCCTCAGAAGCTTCCCTCGTCCTGCTCCGAACCTGACCTCCACCACCAAACTCCCAAACCTAATTCTCTTCACCGCCGGACTAGCAGCCGTCTCTGCCCAAGGAGATGGAGGCCGGCGGTAGTAGGAGGAGTGCGACTACCAGGAAGAGGAAGTCAGCCGCACTCAAGGGCGAGGGCAGTCCGGCTCCGGCGCCGGCGGCAGCGCCCGATCCCGGAGCGGCTGACCACGATGGAGGTGGAGACGGGCGAGATCTCCACCTCAGCGACCTCCCCGACGACGTGCTCCGGAAGATTATTTCGGTCCTCCCCATGAAGCAACGCGGTCGCACGCAGATCCTCGCGAAACGGTGGCTTCCCCTCTGGCGCTCTCTTCCTCTCAACATCGACTGCGGTGAAATCGCCCGTTCTAATCATGGTAAGCTCGGCGATGTCTTACAACGCATAATTTCCTCCCACCAAGGCGACTGCCAGCGCTTCTGCATTCGCCCACTCTTGGCCACGAACATGGAGAACGATGCTGCCGTGGACGCCTGTCTCCTGTCCCCCGCTCTGAATAAACTCAAGGAGCTTGAGTTCTACCGACGGCCGTGGCACAATTGGCAGCGGTTGCCGGCACCGACATCTATCTTCCGTTTTTCGCCCACCCTCTGTGTCGCCCAATTCGGACATTGCACACTCACGGACGACATCGTTCAAGGGCTTCACTTCCCGCAGCTTAAGAAGCTCGGTCTTGATTATGTCTTCCTCTCGGAGTTCTCACTCAGCAGCATGATTGCCGGCAGCCCTTCTCTCGAGGTTTTGCTAATTATTCGGTGCAGTGGAGCCCGTTGCCTCCGGATCAATTCATTTACCCTTAGAAGCATTGAAGTTGGCAATTCTTCGCCAGATCCATCCATGGAGGAGCTCATCATCGAGAGTGCCCCTCATCTTGAAAGATTATTCCATCTTGATCAGAACCAGGATTTGCATGTATCAGTGCTCTCGGCACCTAAGTTGGAGTCCCTAGGTTGTTGTACTAACTCCACCAGGCTCGTGTTTGGTTCCACAGATATTCATCAGGTAAGATCTTCATTTTTACCATCCTCAGCCTTCTATATAACTTGCATTTCAGTGCATACAGAAGTTACATATGATTTGCAAACCTATGTATATTATTGTCTAATGTTGGATTTCATGCTTTTATGAAGGGACCGCGCATTGCAATTGGTAGCCTTTCAACAGCACCGTGCAGAATCAAGTCTTTGCATCTCTGTATGCGTACTCTATGTTTGGACATGGTTATTGAATTGATGAGATGTTTTCCGTGCTTGGAGAAGTTGTACATTCAGGTGATGATTGTTTCACCGATAGTACATTTTGTTTGATTGCTTTATTGATCTACTTGTTGTTCTGAAGTTGTTATGTATTTGGTTTGTCGATGTTCTTTTCAGTGCGAGAAATCTGGGACGAAGAATTTGTGGCGTCGTAAACACCGGGACCTTCACAGATCTTTTGACATCCGTCTAAAAAAAATTGTATTGGATTGTTATCGGGCCAAAAAACCTGACATTGATTTTGTAACTTTTTTCGTACTAAATGCTACAGTTCTAGAGTCGATGACAGTTTTAGTCAAGAGGAACGATGAGGAGTTCTTGGCAAAACAGCGTCAGAAGCTTCTGCTAGAGAGCAAGGCTTCAGATGGGGCTGAAATTAATTTCGTACTCAAGGTGGACGCAAATCCTGGGACATATTATAGTATAAGTCTGTGATTTTGATTTAATGTACATATGGATGTGTGTTGTATTGGTAACTCATGAGCTTTTCATATTAGCGAATAAAAAAATTTATGATGGATGTGTGATTGGGCAATGCATATGTGAACAATTAGTATTTAATTAGAATGCTTTCTCAACCGAAGTCTCACTTTCAACGATAGTTAGAGTTAACCCTCAAAAGGCGAAATCAAACAAAAGATACGCAAATCCACCATGTAAACACTCGGCATAGACAATTTTAGCGAATTCATATAGCCATAATGTACTTTTCACTTGTTTTCCTCAACAACAACAAAGCTTTTAATCTCAAACAAGTTGGGGTAGGCTAGAGGTGAAATCCACAACAAAGCCTTTTCACTTGTTTTCCTAAAGATGAAAAAAAAATTGAACCTTGGAGATCCATGCTTGGGTACCATGGAACATAAATAGTCATGTAATGTACAAACCGGCCTTGGGAAAGAAATGATTGCACATATCTGACACTAGTGCTTTTAAATGACTGTGATTTATTTTTCTTTCTGAAAAAATGATAAAGTGGTTGTCTTCCAGATTTTTCTAAAAAGGACCAACCAATCTTCTAGAAACTATAAAAAAAATGCAAACATGACTTAGAGCACTTTGCAGTGATATCATTAAACTCTAACCAATAGTCAAATTCCTAGCTAGATGAGGTCTATCAGTAACTTTCAAGGTATTGAACAATTTAATTCAACAATTGAGTGGTAACTGGTAAAAGATAATTCAAACGAAGGATATATGTTTATAAATCTTATATCATATAGCTAAAAGTTGCTGAACGATTGTGACATATTGACTCCTCGATGGTAGTGGAAATAATATTAGCATAAGCTGCATAACATGAATTGCGCCTATGAGGCACTCTGTATACTATTATGAAACGTGGCCGAAGCCTTAGTTTGAACATGCAACCGGCCTAGGCCTGAGAATGAAAATGCAAAAGTTCAAACATGCCAACACGGCCATAAACGGAACGATCATCAACATCTAGTGACGGGCAGCAATCTGGATCAATCGAATCCGCTCCATCGCCTCCTTCATCCGCTCAGCGTCCCGCCGTTTCCCCAACGGCATCCAAGTCTGGAGGAACAAATGGCATTTGAAAATAATGTCAGCGGGGTGAGAGGGAAATTTGTGCTCAATTGTGATTTTGTTTCTAGTAGTCCATAGAGGCCAGAAAAGCGCCACTACGCATCTCCAAAGCACTCGACCGTACCCACCCCTATGGGCCAAGAGAATATCGCGGAGGTCTCTACTCGAGTGGGGATTCCAGTTTTGATCAAAGGCTTCCCGGACCGCACTCCACGCGAAGCGAGCGAGGTGGCAATTGAAGAAGATGTGATTTGCGTCCTCGTGCTCACCACACATCACACAATTGCCATCGGACGGCCTGTTTCGTTTCGCTATGTTGTTCGAGGACGGGAGGCGGTCGCGGAACATTTGCCAAAGGAAAACTTTAATTTTGAGGGGGATTGACACTTCCCATATCCCCCTAGCTATGTCTAGTGTCGGACCCTCCGTCAACTTAGTGTAAAGAGACTTAACCATGAATTTCCGGGAGCTCGTGAGGGACCGAGAGACCGTATCGGCCTCGGGTCGCAACACCACTACCACAAGAGCGTTACATAACTCATCCCAACCAGCCCGTTCGGCGTCAGAAAGGGGCCTTTTGAAAGTAATGGCTGGTGGGTTGGTTCTAAGCGCGTCGGCAACGAGGATATTGATGTTAGTAGCAAGTTGGTATATGGAGGAGTGGCTACGCCACAACGGCTCCTGACCAAACCAGTGATCTAACCAAAATCGCGTGGATTTCCCATCATTAACGCTGAGCTTAGCTCCTAGCGCAAAGGCCGGTTTGATAGCCTGGATCCCATTCCAGAATGTCGACCCTTTGGCCTTGGAGGTAAGGAAATTTCCGTAGGGGAAGTATTTCGCTCTCAGAATATCCGCCCAGAGCCCCTGTCATTTTGGGTGAGTTTCCATAGCCACTTGGAGAGAAGGGCAACATTCATAAGTTTGGAGTTGAGAATCCCAAGGCCGCCAAATTTCTTTGGCCGACAACTCGCTGCCCACTTAACTAAGTGGTACATCTTTTTGGACCCAGTTCCTTCCCAAAAGAACTTGGATCGGGGGGTATCGAGCTTGGCGTGAACACCGTCTGCTAGGAGGAACATGCCCATGGTAAACATGGGCAGAGAGGAGAGACTAGTGTTCGTCAGAATGAGCCTAGCTGCCGAAGACATGAACCGGCCACACCATGGACTAACCCGGTTCGCCACCTTGCCGTATAGGGGTTCCCATTCTTGGATAGATATGTTGTCAAAGATGGGGAGGCCTAAGTACTTAAATGGAAAGCTCCCAAGCTTACAGTTCAGTAGGTTGGCAACGCGCAAAGCGAGAGGTGCGGCCATCCCAATGGCTATCACCTCACTCTTGAGAAAATTTATCTTGAGGCTAGAAACGATCTCCAAAGCAAGTAGGATGAGCTTGATCGAGGCCATACAGTGATCGTCCGGCTCGAAGAGCAGCATGGTACCATCCGCGTATTGAAGGTGAGAGACCCCTCCTGGAATGAGGTGTGGGACGACACCGCGGATGTTGCCAGCACCCTTCGCCATAGTGATCATGGCCGAGAGGGCGTTCGCAACAAAGTTGAAGAAAAGAGGGGAGGAAGGGTCCCCCTGCCTAAGCCATCGTTTGTTGCGGAAGAAGTTCCCAACTTTTTCATTTATAGACACCACCGTCTGGCCCCCCGAGACCAGCTGCATTATACGGTGCATGAAGCCTGACTCGAATCCCTTACGGACGAGGACCTCGCGAATGAACTCCCAGTTCACTCAGTCATAGGCTTTTTCAAAGTCCAGCTTGAGGAGCACGACCGGTTGCCGGGTTTGTTTAAGCTTGTGGACAATCTCCTGAAGCACTACCGGTCCCTCTAGGATATCACAACCATTGAGAAAAGCCGACTGGCTACGGTTGATGATTCTTTGCGCCACTGGGGCCAGCCGCGTCGTACAGGCCTTTGCATAAATTTTGAAAGGCACATTAATGAGGGTGATAGGCCGATATTGTTTGATGCAGTCCACCCCTTTGACCTTTGGAATTAAACTAATGACCCCAAAGTTGAGGCGCGAGATATCTACCGTGCCTAACGCAAAACCGTTAATGATGTCGTAAAACTGAGCTTTGAGCATGGGCCAAAACCGATGGAAGAAAGCCACCGGCCAACCGTCCGGGCCGGGGCAGTGTCAGGCTTCATCGAACCAACGACCCTATCGATTTCCTCCGTGGAAAAGGACAAGGCGAGAGGTCATTTTCGGCCTGAGAAACTCGAGCTTCGCATCACATATGCAAGGGACTGCTACACGAGCAAGCTGCACAACATGGCATACCATTTATCCAGGACACGATCAGTGTTCCGTCAAGTAGTTTTTTGGACGGAAAGCACATCTGCCCGGCAGCAGGACCGTGCTTGTCTCACGCCCGGCAGCAGGACCGAGCTCGTCTCGTGCCCGGTGCCCCGGACGGGTCGATGGAGGCCAGTTTTGGCCGACCTATTGGGTTTCGGCGTTGGGGGCGGCCTAGGGGTGCGAAGGGCGGGCCTTTCCGCCCGTATCTTTGGTTGGGGTTGCGGTGGGTCTCAAGCGAGGTGGTGTCAAGGTCTGGGATGCCGGGGTGGCGGCCCTGGTGGTGGTTCCGCGGTACTCATGGGCGGAGCCCGTGGTTAGGTGCTGCCCAATGGCGACGGTCGTGTGGATGGCGTGGTCGCTGGGGCGTGGCGTCTGGTGGTGGTGAGTGGTGACCGGGGTGAAAATCTGATCTATCTTCGGACGGACCGGCGGCGGCAAAGCTCGTTCCCTTCTTGAAGGCATCGTCGCGGCTCTCATTGCCCGTCTTGTTGCTCCAGGGAAAACTCTGATCCTCGGGTCGGGCGATTGTGGCACTCTGGTGTAGTAACCTTCCTGAAGGCGCCGCCTTGGAGCACACGGTTTGTCATATGTGGCATCATCTCCTCGCGGTGGCATGCTCACGGTTGAGGACTCCGGTTGCTCTTGTAGTACTAGGGGTAGTGTTGCTGCGCTCAGCGCCTTTGTATCATGTCCTGGGTGTGTGCGTTTGTATCTGAGATGTGATCGGTCGGTGCTTTATATATAAAGCGGGGCGAAAGCCTTTTTCAGTAAGCACATCTGCAATGGCTTGTTATACTGTTATACGGTTCCGCTCGTGTCATCTATGGGTGGAGCGATGCCGGAGGGGGAGGGGGGGGGTATATATCACTCTGTTGGGAATCATTGGCTTCGTTATTTGCTGAAAGATTAGACTCGTTGAATTTGTGCCTTTGGTGCTGGATGTGGCCTATTGGTAGTTAATATCCATGCATATGTGCCACTTCCGCCAATCTGGGGTTGTTGGTCATTACCGTTAGTGCATCGCAACTGAGGCAGAGCGGGTGCGTCATGCGAATTGTTGAATTATGACGCTTGGCAATCACGTGTGTTTCTCCTGCAAAATAACGTTTGAAAATGGCCATAATTGATGTGAGTTTGTCGTATGCCCCTTTCGCTCGTGATGTCATACAAATAATGCACATAACTTGCATGCATTGGATATAGGAATACGTGCGAGAGAGAGGGGAGACGAGAAAGTAGCAACATTTTTATTATCAACCCTCATAAATTTACCTGCGGATGGAGGAAGTATTTAAGTTTTGTTTTCTTAACTACTCTGCAATGCTACCAATGATTACTTCTTTATCGCTGCAATTTCTATTTCGTAATGTGAAAACTGGTGCCTCTGATGCCTGCCATTGTGTCCTCTGAAAACAATCATGAGTATATGCTTCTAACACTATTAATGATGCATTATAATTGCATGTGTGCTTCCATCATAGGGATGTGATGCTTCCAACGATACAAACCCTGCTTTGTAATCCTTAGTTGAATTTCTCTTTAAGAAGCAGACGCATTTAATTTTCTTCCTTTGTGAACAATTTTATTTCTTCTCTCCAAGAGACTCCTCTTTGTGGATCATGCACCTTTTGGTAGTGTGAACTGATTAGTTAAGTTTGTTTATATTATTGGCACAACTTGGTTAATTAATTGTTCTACTTGAAGAAATAAATACCCAAATTACAATTATCAGTTTACTATGGATACGATATAGTGCAGTTTTCTGTTCTTTCCTGTGAAACATGTTAGTAACAGATCGAGTTCTTTTCTAGATTTTTTGGAAATGGAGGCATTAGATTTACCTCATCTTATTAAATGAGAAGAGGAGAACAGAGTTTGGTGGTTACATGACCACAAAGGTCAAAACACAAAGAGATCACTCTCCCGGTATTAAATTACCCAAATATTTTGCCTCGGCAAACACCCAGAGCCTTGCTTTCGCCTTGAACGACGCAACCACTGGCCGGGCAAGGAGGCGCTTGTTGCAAAATACTCTCACATTCCATATTGCCCAACAGACAAGCATCTTCAATGAATTGTACACCTTCACGTTGGCATCGGGTAACCTACGACAAGAATCTTACCACTTTGGCACTGATGAAAGAGCGGACCAGGTGCTAGTCTAAGATTGCAACCCCAGTCAAGCCCTAATCATGTTCCAAATCGTAACAGTATAGCGGCATTTCAAAATGAGGTTCATGCGGAGATGATTCCGGTTCTGTTTTTTCACAACTGGCACATGCCACAGTTTGGCCAATCCCTCCGAGCAAATCTATCCACCGTCCAAACTCTATTTTAGAGAGTGAGCCATAAGAAAATCAAATTATGTGCGGTGTCCAAACTTTCCACACCATCCTTGGCATGCCAGAATTTATAAACCCTGTGAACTGCATATCCTATGAGCAGAGGCAGTAGAGTAGCACCCACCATTGGTGAATTTTCATCGAATAGCATCTTTAGTGCCCATAGTGAGCTGCACCTCATGGACCTTGCTCCATATATAGGTTGAAAAATTGTTTTATGAAATCGACTATGAGACCCACCTGCATATTGATGTGACGTACCCAATCCCTATTAGCCAGGGCCTTGGCTACTCATGATTTAGTGCGCTTGGAAAGGGCGAAGATGCCTGGGGCGATGTCCTTCTACTTTTGCTGTTGTAACCGAGGAGTGAACCACCGTCGGTTAATTATCATGGATCTTATTATCACAAAACTATAATCCCGGAGCACAAGTCATGATGTGTTATGAAAGAAAGGTAGTATGAACGTGTATGCACCCTTGGCAGGGACGCGTGCGTGCTTATATGCTCAATATAATACAAGATGTGGCAGGTTGTTGGTAGGTTCGGCCCCTAGTCCAAGATATACCAGACTGGGCTTATCCTTGCTAATAACCTGCCTTGTACAATAATACATATGCGCGCGTGCCCACACACACACACACACACACAATTACATCGTGACACATTGTGACATTACACAACATACATACAAGCCTATTTAACATCCTCCCTCAATCTGAACATGTCCAATATTAGATTGTTCTTGAAGGCTTGATGTTGTCGACCTTGTAGGGGCTTTGTAAAGCCATCAACAACTTGATCTCTTGTTGGGAGAAACTATCTCCAAGTTTCCTTGCGACTCTTTCTCGAACAAAATGAAATCAATTTCTATCTGTTTCTTCTAGCATGAAATACATGATTTCCAGAAGGGTATGTTACTCCAAGGTTATCATCACACCACAGGACGGAAATATGCGGTCTTTAAATATCCAATTCATCAAGTACGGTTTCTACCCACATCACCACAGTAGTTGTATTTGCTAATGATTTGTGTTCTCCTTCGGTGCTGGATCAAGTGACTATTGCCTGTTTCTTGGCATTCCATGATATAAAGTTTGAGCCAACTAAAATAGCCAACCCATCGGTAGATCTCCTTTCATCAGGACACCCTGCACAGTCTGCATCAGAAAAGGCACTTACTATCATTGATGGTGACGTACATCTCTTTAGCCCAATTGCAACACTTCCTTGAATATATCTCAATATCCTTTCTACAACTGTCCAATGCAAAAAGTATGAGAGTGCAAGATATTAACAAGAAAGATACATCAGGCCTTGTCAAGGTTAGATACTGAAGTGCACCAACTACACTTATACATAGTCCCTTCTTCTGGACTTAACAATGCTCCTTCGTGCAGTGATAGGTTTTCAGTGGTAGGCAAGGGTGTACTGGAATGTTTACAATCCTTGGTCCCTACATGCTTGAGTATACCAGTACCATACTTCTCTTGGGTTAACAGAATACGATCATGTGTCATTTTCACTTTGATTCCTAGAAAGTAATGTAACTCTTCCAAGTCCCTAAGTGCAAATTCACTTTTCAAGTTATTAAGCAAAGCTGAGGTAGCTTCTGTCGAGGAACTAGCAACAATTATGTCATCTAAATAAATGAGCATAAAAATGGTTGCCTTCTGTTCCTTGAAGGAGAACAAGGAGGTTTCTCCTTTTGAGGGTCAAAATCCAAGTTGTTGTAGGTTTGTACTGAACCTTGAATAACAAGCTCCGCATGTCTCTTTTAGACCATACACAACTTTATTCAACTTGCACACATGGTGTGGTTTAGATCCGTCCACAAAAGAGGTTGGCCGTCACATATAGACCTCTTCATCGAGAACTTCATGCAAAAGCACATTCTGTACATCCAACTGGTGAAGGCTCCAATCTTTGGAGACAACAATGGACGGAAGAAGCCTGATAGTGGCAGCTTTAACAACTAGACTGAAAGTGTCCTCTTAATCAAAACCATATTTCTGCCTAAAGCCATTAGAAACTAACCTAGCTTTGTATCTATCTATATTACCATTAGGTTTTCTTTTAGTTTTATGCACCCACTAGCAATCTATAATATTCCTCTCTTGTTTAGCTTATACTAGATGCCATGTTTGATTTTTCATACCTAACCGTTTGTCTTTGGGAATTGCAGGTTTGAAAATAACTCACTGTGAACGCGTACTAGGACATATAGAAGTAGTTGCCGCAGAGGATCCTTCTCATCCTACAACGACTGAGTGATCCAGCGATCCAGCAAATCTCCTCGTACAACGACTATCCGGTGGCCCCAGCTGAACCAACCCATGCGCAGGAGACACATGGCAAGGGGCCTGCATGCCATCATTCCTCGGTACAGCGGGCGAGCCGCACCCATCCGGCTCCCGCCAGCTGTTGCGTGAGGACGCGCCAACCTCGGTCCCGCCCAACCCTACGGCCGGTCGACGCGGCGTTTCATGTGCAGGTGGGCTGCCCGCTGAACTGGCTGCAGGAGGTGTCTGCGTATCTTGCTGGGGATCCGTTTGCGTGGTAGGTGCATCTCATCCTATGTCGGATCTTTTGGGATTGGCGTCTGCAGGAGGATCCTCTCCGTGTCTTGTTCCCAACAGATTTGGATGCGTTTGTTGCATAAAATCATAGATTTCGGATGCGTTTTTTCACCGCTGCTCACTTCATGATTAGCAGAACTGTTAATTAGATGATGATCAACATATTTGCCCCCTTGATCAGTTGGATTTAAAATCTCGAGAGGTAACAAGAGGATTTCAGCATGTAGCCTAGCGCCTGCATTTAGATGTGTAGAGTAGAGAAGGGAAAATATTTTCATCAAACACCATATCACGAGAGATGTAAACTCATGCTGTGGAAATGTCCAAGCATTTGTACCCATCGTGCAGATTAAAGTACCCTAGAAATGCACACTGTTTGGAGCAGAATTGAAGTTTGTAAGCATTTTATGGGCGAAGTTGGACCAACAGGCGCACATGAAAATATGAAGGGATGAGTAGTTTGGTGTTTCACCCAACAATCTGGTTTTGTAAAAAAACAAACAAAGTATCTTGTAAGGGGAGTTTCAAAGTTGATAACTTTGCTCGGCATTCTATTTATTAAGTGTGCTGTAGCAATGAAGGCCTCATCCAAAATTTCAAGGGCATAGAGGGTTGGGCCAGAAGAGACATACCAACTTCAACAATGTGGCAGTGCTTCCCTTCGGCCAACCCATTTTGTTGATGTGCATGGGGATATGAGACGTGGTGAGAGATCCCAATTTTTGTGAAGGAGTTTAATATTGCGTACGCCCCTCCCCAATCTGTTTGACGACAAGATTTTTTCGATCAAACTGTCATTCAATAAGGATCTCAAAGTCATGAAATTTTTGAAAACCTTCAGACTTATGTTTGCTTAGGTAGATCGATGTGAAATTGCTAAAATCGTCAATGAAACAACCATATAATTTTTTTTCTACCTACGATTTCAAATGTAGGACCCCACACATCAGATAAAATGAGTTCTAGAGGAAATATTGGTGCACTCACTGATTTTGGATATAGTAATTTGTGATTTTTCCTGTCTGGCAGGTATCACATACAAACTCATTATTGAAATTGCTACCCCATGGGAGTTTATTTTTACTAATGATCTTCTGAAAGTGCAACTATCCCTGGGTGGTTTTGGTAATTCCTAACAACATATAGCTCATTGAGCTAATGCTACTTCAAGATAGATATTTCAGGAAAGCTCAATGATTGGCATGGCATGGATTAGGAAGTGGACCCTTCAAAATGCTAAGGATAAAATATTGGCTCAAGCTCAATGCACAAGACTCTACATTTTCTATTTTAGTGATCCAAGATCACATTGAGTCTATAGGAAAAGCCAATACTATTAAGAAGGGATGAGGTGTTGCTTAACGAGGTGCTTGCTCAAAATGCTTATTGATATGCTCCAAAACCCTCCACTACTTTCTCATATCCACATATGTCCCAAACCAAAAGTCCAACTCGGCCCCACCGAAATTTCATATCCGGAGCCACCGAGTTCAGTTGACATAGCCACTGCCAGAAACCCTAGTCTTTTCGGTCTCACCGAGATGGGATTTTAATCTCTCTGTTTCCCTTCGTAACGTTTCGGTCAAACCGAGATGAGCGTCGGTCCCACCGAGATTGCAATGCAAACACTTTGTTTCCTTTTCGTAATGTTTCCGTCCCACCGAGATGAGCGAATCGGTCCCACCGAGTTTGCCTGACCAACTCTCTGTTAGTCTATTACCAAAATCGGTCCCACCGAGTTTGTGTAATCGGTCTCACCGAGATTACGTTATGCCCTAACCCTAATGAAATCGGTCCCACCGAGTTGACGTGTCGGTCCCATCGGAACACCTAACGGTCACATTATGAACCAATTCGATCTAACCGAGTTCTCTGATTCGGTCCCACCTAGTTTGGTGATTTGTGTGTAACGGTTAGATTTTGTGTGGACGCTATATATACTCCTGCACCCACTCTTCATTCCCGGAGAGAGCCATCAAAACATGCCTACACTTCCAATACATATTTTCTGAGAGAGAACCACCTACACTTGTGTTGAGGTCAAGATATTGCATTCCAACCACATAAATCTTGATCTCTAGCCTTCCCCAAGTTGCTTTCCACTCAAATCTTCTTTGCACCAAATCCAATCCTATGAGAGAGAGTTGAGTGTTGGGGAGACTATCATTTTAAGCACAAGAGCAAGGAGTTCATCATCAACACACTATTTGTTACTTCTTGGAGAGTGGTCTCTCCTAGATTGGCTAGGTGTCACTTGGGAGCCTCCGACAAGATTGTGGAGTTGAACCAAGGAGTTTGTAAGGGCAAGGAGATCGCCTACTTCATGAAGATCTACCCTAGTGAGGCAAGTCCTTCGTGGGCGACGACCATGGTGGGATAGACAAGGTTGCTTCTTCGTGGACCCTTCGTGGGTGGAGCCCTCCATAGACTCGCGCAACCATTACCCTTCGTGGGTTGAAGTCTCCATCAACGTGGATGTATGATAGCACCACCTATCGGAACCACGGATAAAAATCTCCGTGTCAACATTGCGTTTGCTCCCTTAAACTCCTCCCTTTACCTTCATATGCAATTGTTTTACATTCCGCTGCTATACGCTTAGAATTGCATGTGTAGGTTGATTGCTTGACTTGTGCTAAGTTGTTAAAATCTGCCAAGAACTAAAATTGGGAAAAGGCTAGATTTTTATTTGGTCAAGTAGTCTAATCACCCCCCCTCTAGACATACTTTCAATCCTACAAATGGTATCGGAGGTTTGGTCTCCATTTGCTTTGATTTCCATAGCTTTTGGTGGTCATAGCCTTGGTTTCACAACCTAGGAGAGTATGGCGTCTAGCGAGGGAAATTACCACCATAGAGGTCCTTACTTTGATGGTACAAATTTTGCTAGTTGGAAGCATAAGATGAAAATGCATATTCTTGGACATAACCCCGCCGTTTGGGCTATTGTGTGTATTGGCTTGCAAGGTGAATTCTTCGATGGGAAAGAACCTAACCGAGAAGCTACCTGGGAAGAGTTGAAGATGCTACAATACAATGCTCAAGCTTGTGATATTCTCTTCAATGGATTGTGCCCCGAAGAATTCAACAAAATCAGCTGTCTTGAGAATGCAAAGGAAATTTGGAATACTTTGATTGATATGCACGAAGGTACCGACTCCATCAAGGAATCCAAATTGGATGTGCTTCAAAGTCAACTTGACAAGTTCAAAATGAAGGATGGTGAAGGTGTCGCCGAAATGTACTCTAGGCTTGCTCTCATCACAAATGAGATTGCCGGCTTGGGAAATGAAGAGATGACCGACAAATTCATCATCAAGAAGATCCTAAGAGCCTTGGATGGAAAATATGATACCGTGTGCACATTGATCCAAATGATGCCCAATTACAAAGATCTCAAGCCAACGGAAGTCATTGGAAGAATTGTTGCCCATGAGATGTCACTCAAGGATAAGGAAGAGCTTCACAACAAGTCTAGTGGTGCTTACAAAGCCTCGTGTGATGCTCCCACATCATCAAGTGAGAAACACACCTTCAATGAAGAATTGAGCCTAATGGTGAAGAACTTCAACAAGTTCTACAAGAGTAGAAGCAAAGAAAGAAGTTGCAAGTCAAGGTCCTACAATGACAAAAGATCTTCTAGTCGTGAGCGTAATTGCTAAAATTGTGGAAGGCCCGGACACTACTCAAATGAGTGTACGACACCCTACAAAAGAAGAGAAGATTCTCCCAAAAAAAGAAGTAGAAGAGAAGAATCACCACCAAGAGAAAGGAGGAGTAGAGATGATCGTTATGAATGAAGACCCTCTCGGAGAAGCAAGGACTCAAAAAGGAAGGAAAAGTCATCAAGGAGCTACACAAAAAGAAGACATCAAGCTAATGTTGGTGAATGGGTATCCGGCTCCGACTCCGACAATCACTCCGAAAGAAGTTATCACTCCGACTCCGAATATACTCAAGATGAAGGTGTTGCCAGTCTAGCACTTGTGTCAACCAACTCCTACGACATATTTGACTCACCAAATGAAGGAATTGGAAGATGCTTCATGGCCAAAGATCCAAAGGTAACACATGCCGAGTATGTTGATTTCAATAGTGATGAAGATGATTTGCTAGGTGATGATGATTTACTTGTTGACAACTCTAGTGATGAAGACTATGATGAAACGTCAATTAATCATGCTAATAAGGATAAAACGAATGATGATGATAAGAAGGAGATTGAGCGTCTAACTAAAGAACTAAAAACTCTTAAGTTAGCTCATGAAACTACCTTGGAAAATCATCGAGAACTTTTAAAGACTGATAAGCTACGCTTTGAAAATCTCAACCTTGAGCAAGAGCATGAGTTTTTAAAGGCAATCAATGATGATCTTCGCAAGAAAAATTCTTCTTACATTGCCAAGCGTTTACTCTTGTCTACTTACATGCCACAAGTTAAATCTAGTAACAAGAACAAGAAAGATGCTTCATCTAGTAGTAACAACAACCATGCTAAATCCAATGTTGTTGCTTCTAGTAGTTCTCTTGATTCCACTAATGATTCTCTTAGCCAAGTTACACTTGAGCAAGAAAATAGCTTATTGAAGGGAATTATAGAGAAAGGTGTTTACAAGAGCCTTGCCGGAAGTAAGCAATTTGAGGAAATTGTACGCAAGCAAGGAAGACACCGGAAGAATCAAGGTGTTGGTTTTGAACGAAAGTTCAACGCCAATGGAGTTGAGTGGGAAGAAGATCAATACCCCAAGATGAAGTTTGTTCCTCAACAAGAGAAGTATGATCCTACTTCTTTCATGGGGACACAAGCTCAAGATGATCTTCCACCACAAGACCACAAGCAAAGAGGCAAGGACAAGCTTCAAGAGGAAATTGATGCATTTGAAGAAGCACCTAAGGCCTTGGTCAAGTGGGTTCCCAAGACTACATCAAGTTCTACTTCATCAAGTACAACTACAACTCCAAGGATTCCCATCAAGATGGTGTGGATCCAGAAGAAGAGGAACTAGAGAGTTCTTGAGGGTGACTCCGCCAACATACTTCACTCTTATCATTTAGGCGAGAACAAGTGCAAACAACTTCCATATCTTGCACTAGTTCAAGGAGTCACAAACCCTCTTGTTGGTAAGACAAGGGACAAGGTAACCTAATGCTTTCATGGACATCATCTTGTGTATGCATCACTCTATGTCTATGGATATCCTTGTTTGTTCCTTGCGGGACTAACCCCTGTAGGCATTGAAAGTGTAACTCACTCCAAAGGATTGCTCCAAATGATCTACATCAACATTGAGCATCTACATCTTCAACACCTACATGAAGTCATCATCGACAAAACCCAAGGTTAGTTTATCCCTCTAAGGGGGGATATCACATCTAGGGGGAGCTTTACTCAAATCAATTGAGCTAAAACAACTCTAATGGTGTGAACACATCAATGCTTTATGTAAAAGTGGTAACCCCACTTGTGCTTAAACGATGAGTATGACATGTGATCAAATGTTCTCATTTGACTCCTATGTCAATATACTCATATATAGATGACCTAGTCATCGCCAAATTGCTTGATAGATGCTAGAGTGTTTGTGCATGCTTTGTCACATATTTTATTTGCCATTTTATTGTGTGAGCATGTTGATTGCATACTTCACTCATTCAAGGACATCCATTTGTTGTTTTGATTGTTTGGCTTTTTCTCTTTTGCCAAATGGATGGAGAAGAATGCCTAAGAACTCCCTCTAGCTATCTATGCTTTTCTCGTCTCAAACTCTATTCATGCTACATCACAAAGTTTGATCAAGTCAGATTCGAACCACTCTGTGTGAGGAGCACTCGGAGTTCCCGATTCATCATAGACTTAAACCTCCAAAACCTCTTTGTGCATCTCGGTCAGACCGATTCATATTTTCGGTCCTACCGAGTCACTAAGTTGATCTAGGGTTTTCAATCTCGGTGCAACCAATTAGAACTTTTCGGTCACACCGAGTTGCAGTAACTGCTTGCAGTTTTGCATCTCGGTGCCACCGAGTAGTCCACTCGGTCACACCGACAGGGTCAGGTTATATATACCGACGGGCCAAAATTTGGAAATTTTTCTGAACCTCCTAGCCCGCGCGTAACCTACTCTGCCTCTTCGGGTCTCCGGATTGTCCTCTCATCGCCAGCGACCTCCCGCCGCTAGTCTCCGCCGCCGTCAACGAAAATCCTCACCGCCGTTGCCGCCGTGGCAAGTTCGTCACCGAACTAGGGTACGAACTTGACCTTTGTGCTAATCCCTAACTCCGATTCTTAGCACATTGCTTTGCCATGATCTTTGCCACGATTGAAATCATCCTGTCCAGCGAAAACATCCCATAGATTAGTTTTGATTTGAAAATTTAGGGTTAGATCTCCGCCGAATTCCTCTTGGACCGACCGAGTTGTAGAAATCGGTCTCACCGATTTTGGCTTAGGCCAAAGCACACGCGTTTTCAGTGTGACCGAAAACTACAAATCGGTGTGACCGAGTTCGATTCTTTGTGAAACCCTAGTAGTCTCGGTACCACCGAACTGTGACTCGGTCTGACCGAGTTCACTAGTTTAGGTTCCAAAAGCTGCTTCGGTATCACCGTGTTTACAAATCGATAGATCCGAAATGCTTTCTGTGAAGAACTAAAACTAAGTTTTTAAGTCATCCTTTTTGCAAAACTCCTGTACTTTGTGATGCTCATCTACTCTACCTCATCTATAACCTATTCACAGGGTCTGATATTAGAGTATTTGCAGAGATGTCTGACCAAAGTGACAGCCAGAACAAGTCAGAAGAGCAGGTTTAGTTGAGTGAGGGCACTAGTCCCTCAGGCAGCTATGATGAAGGCAACAGGAGCACTCCAAGCAATCTGCCAAAGGCTGCCACCAGGACAAGGAAGAAGAGGAATTCTGACTCTAAGGATGAAGATTATGTGGCTGTTGAGGATGAAGCCACTTCAAAGAAAAAGGTGCTGAAAAAAGAGTATGGCACAGCTGCTGCAACAAAGCCTGGACTGGAAACAAAGGCTCCAGCAAGAAGAGTTCCAATGTCAAAAGCCAGAGCCTCCACTCAAGAAACAATGGAGTTCACTCTTGAACCCAAGGAAACTGGAGATGGCAAGAAGAGAAAAGAAAGGGTCAAGAAGACCATTGCCAGAGTTATTGGGAAGCCATCAATGACGAGAGATTCAGAAGAAGAGGAAGAGGAAGAGGATGCTGCACCAGCACCCAAAGCACAAAAGCTTATGGGAGATGCAATTAAATCAGGGGCTGCTCCATCAAAGCCCAAAGCTGCTCCCAAGGCTGCTGCTCCAGAAAGTGCGTTACATCGACTAGAGGGGGGTGAATAGGCGATTTTTATGAATTCTTCACTGAGGAATTTGCCAGTGAGGAAATTCCTTAGCGAAGAACTACTTGCAGTGGAATAAGTACTCAAAAGTATGCATAGCAGAACACAAGCATGGTCATCATGATGAAATGAAGACAAGCACAGAGTACAGAAAGTGTAAACACAGGATAACACAGGATGAAGACAAACAGACTGAAGAAATTGAACTGAGGAAATTGAGAAAGTCTTCAGTCAAAGTCTTCAAACATAGATATGAACAAGTGCACAACACGGTTATGAGGAAATGAAAGAGTTGAGGAAATAGAACCAGTAGGCTTGGTGAAGACAATGACTTGGTAGACCAGTTCCAACTGTTGTCTCAGTTGTACATCTGGTTGGAGCGGCTAGGTATTTAAACCTGAGGACACACAGTCCCGGACACACAGTCCTCACCGTATTCTCCTTGAGCTAAGGTCACACAGACCTCGCCCAATCACTCGTGGTATGTCTTCAGGTGACTTCCGAACCTTCACAAACTCAGTCACTCGGCGATCCACAATTCCTCTTGGATGCTCTAGACCATGATGCCTAACCGTCTGTAAGAAGCACAGTCTTCAAAGGTAACAAGCGTCGGATCCACGCAGGATCAAATGACAAGTGTCAGTTTCTCTCGGAGCAGCCAACCAGCTAGTGGTTGTAGGGGGCGGCTATTTATAGCCTATTGAGCAGCCCGACATGATAAGACATAAATGCCCTTCAATGATATGACCGTTAGGTGGGTAGATATTTTGGGACAGCTGGCGCATAGCACAGCAACGGTCGGAAATTTGAGTATCAAATTCCTCAGGGCTATCATGTTCCTCACTGTGTAGGCAATCCGCACTGCCGAATTCCTAACTCCTCAGTCAGAACAAATTCCTCAAAGACCAGAAGAACTTCGTCTCTGTCACTGAAGAATATGACTGAACTGTATGAGATTTCCAATGGCTTCACTCGAATGGATTGGTAGGTGTAGGATTTTGAGTTGAGCATCACATGGAAAATTTTCCTTAGTATTTCCTCGACCCCCTTTAACAGTACGGTGTTTCCTATGACTCAAGAAAGAGAAAATGAAACTACGAAAACAAAAGTCTTCACGCTTCATGTTCCTCAAATGAATACCAAGTCTTCACGGTCACACCAATTTCTTCACTTTCAAAGTCTTCAGAACGTCTTCAGAAATCCAAAGTCTTTAGTCGAAGAACTTCATTTTTAGGGGTCGACTTTCACTGTAAATATCAAACTCCTCATAGACTTATAGACCTGTGTACACTCATAAACACATTGTCCCTTAACCTATAAGTCTTCAATACACCAAAATCACTAAGGGACGCTAGATGCACTTACAATCTCCCCCCTTTTGGTGATTGATGACAATATATGTTAAGTTTTCAACAGGGATAAACATATGAAGTGTAAATACTGATATTGAGGAATTTGATTGCAAGATATAGAAGAACTCCCCCTGAAGATGTGCATAGTAAGGAATTTGCTTTTGAAGCAATGCACACTTGAAGAGTAAAATCATGGAGATCTCCCCCTATATCTTGTAATTCATACACGCATTTGACATAATATATGAAGAATTTGAAATGCATGATGAAATATGGTGACTGATGTAATTCAGCATGCGTGCAATAACATTAATGAGGAATAAGCATGCAGAAGAAATAGCAAAAGTATCAGGCCACCATAGAGTTTAAGTTTACAACTCGATCCAACAAAGTCATCAGAAGAACGAGAGTTGTAACTTAGAAAAAAATGCCCATATAAGATAGACCCGCTTGAAGACTAACTCAAATTTCTCCCCCTTTGTCATCGAATGACCAAAAGGTTCAAAAATGAGGACTAACGCCCCTGAAGAATATCAAGTTGATGAAGGAGCGCGAGCGTTGTTGGGGTCGTTTGTTGTTTACGGCCTGCCGCAGTGTCGTCCAAGTCTTCATGCTCGTCGGTGTCACGCGATGAAGAATAGGAGCTGGCCACCAAGGACGGAACCTTGACCTTCTTGTATTTCTTCGGTGGAGGTGCAGACCAGTCAAAGTCCTCCTTGAGACCCATTTTCTTCAGATCTTCTGCGCTATAAATGGGCGACAGAACATCCCAGGTGTGTTTGAGGGTTTCATGAAGGTAGTAATGGTTTTTCTTCACTGCATTGTGGGTAGTAGTCATGTTGTGAAGAATTGAACCAAACAGACGCTTGACCCATTTGTGATTGCGATCAACCTTCTGGTGAAGACTGAGGAGAAGCTCACGGTCAGTCATCACCCTGGGAGCTGTGCCTTGAGGATTTGTCTTGGTTGCATTGGCGGCAGAGTCATGGGTGGCAGAGTCATCATTGGTGGAGTAGGATGCAGCCTTGCGAAATTGACCATCCAATGGACGAATGCCTTCATCAATAACAGCAGTAGCCTTGCCCTTTTCATCAGCTGAGCAAAATGTTCGTTTGAGGACTTCAATCGGGGGCAAGTAGCTGCAATGGTTCAGTGTATCAGCTTTGTAGTTGAGTGAAGACCTTCTTCTGATGAATCTCATAATCCACGGAGCATAAGGCTTCAACTCAAAAGGTGACATTGCGACATTGGCCAGAGTCCTCATGAAGAAATCATGGAAGTTGACGGGAACGCCATGAATGATATTGAAAAGCAGATTCTTCATGATGCCAACGACTTCTTCTTCATTCGAGTCGTGGCCCTTGATAGGACTCAATGTCTTCGTCAGAATGCGATAGACAGTCCGAGGCACATATAACAATTCCTTCACAAGGAATTTAGTTCTTGGGGCCTGACCTGGCTTCAATGGCTTCATCAGCACTTGCATATAGTGATCTGTAAGCTCAGGTTCACTGTAGACGCAACGAGCAGCTTCAAGGGGAGGACTGAGAGGCAAAGCACGAAGCAATTCAGTAGCTGGTGCCTTATAGTAAGTATTTTAAGACATCCAGTCCAGCACCCATGAATTCACATCTTCAGTCTCCGGTGATGTGCAGAGTTGCATAAAATTGAAGAATGAGCTCTTCATTCCAATCACATATATCAGTGCAGAAATTTAACAGTCGAGCATCATAAAGAACACTGAGGACTGGCACGAAGCACGGCAGAGATTCCATATCCACCTGAGGAATGTGCTCATGATCGAAGACTTTGTCTTTGTTGAACAGCACTGAGGAATAAAAATTTGCCTTGCTGCCAGTCCAGAAACGCCTCTTCCTAATGCGAGCAGAGTCATAGGGGTTGTAATCAGTGAAGAATACGTGCTCGCCGAAGAAATCATTAGCCTTGAGTTTTTGCTTCCTTGAGAATGGATCCTTTGGCTTGGGCAGAGGAGTGTCAGTCAGTTGCATTACAACCTCAGGAATCGCAATCTCAGGTTCTTCAGGCTGAGGAATTTCTGGTTCCTCTTCAGTGGCAGCCTGGGTCTTCAATTCTTCATTTTCATTTTCTTCAGCACTGGTGGCTGGAATTTCTTCATGAGCTTCATCAGATCCCATTTGAACTGTAGTTGCTGGGGACTGAGGAATTTATTGCAATGGTGTGAAGAGTGGAGAGTTGGGGTGCTGACTTTCCCAAAAGTCATCATTCAACACAGGTGTAGTACAGCCAATGTCCACATCTTCATCTTCCATTTCTTCAACGCCAGCCTTTTCAGCAGTAAACTGAGGCATAGGCGAGGAAACTATGGGGGTTGAAGGGATTTTATCCACTTCAATTTCTTCATCCATCTGCTCTGACGAACCAGCAGAAGGATTTTCTTCATCAGATCTGCTAGGGATCACATATTCTTCATCAAAAGGGACGATTTCCTTTGATGGCATGGAGGAAACAGGAACAGCATCAATTGTATTAGCAAATGAGCTTGTCAATTTCTTCATCTTCTTATGTGCTGAAGAATCTGAAGGAGCTGATGCTTTCCTTTTCTTCACTGCTGCACGCTCTGCAGCCTTGGTCTTCTTCACATCTAATGCAGATGGAAGAATTGGAGTTGGTGTAGGCGTAGGAGGAGCAGAGGAATGTGGTTGATTTTTCTTCGGGCACAACTAATGCAGTTGCCCTGGCCTCTTCATTTTCTTCAGGTGCACCACTAGTGGATGCCCTGGCAATTTCATCAGCAGCTGGAATGCAGTCATCAGCCCTGGAACTCACATTTTCTTCAGCAGCCTGAATGTCATCAGCGGTGCTGGCATGTTATTCAGTTGGCTGAGCAGATGCTTCAGCCTGAGGAATTTCTTGTTGCAATGGGGCTGCAACATTGGAGGTGAACTTCTCAGTCAGTTTAACAAACCTGACCTTGGCTCCTTTCCAATCAGCATAGTAAGTATTGAAATCATTGCTGAGGACTTTGATTTCAGACTGGATCTTCACAAGTTCATCAGTTGTCATAGAGACAACGTTGTTCTTCAGGAATTTCTCCTTCTTGTACTGCGCATTCTTGAGCTGCCCGGCCTTCTCAAATTTCCATTTCTCTTCTTGGATGAAGGCAGTCAGCATATGACTTTGGCCAGGAGTCAGCTTGAAGTGAGGCATAGGAGTGTTTGGGTCCTTGTGCCGGAGATCAATGTAATCAAGGATCAACTTTGGATCCAAAAGCAGAGGCACATTTGTGCCCTTGGCTCTAGCGGCCCTGACTTGCCTATCTCTGATGATTTCAGCAAGTTCTTCATCATCAGCTTCGTCTTCTTCATACGGCACTTGGAAGGCGACCTGCTTCTTGTGAGGACTTGGGTGAGAGCCTCGTCCAGCATTGGTCTTTGTCTTCAGCAGAGAGGGTCCTGTTGAAGAATTTGGTGCAGCCGAGGAACTAGCTGAAGCTCCTGAGGAAATAGAGATGCCTGTAGTCCTTTGGCACGTGGCAAGATGCACAGGTGCTGAGGATTTTGTCGGAGCATCTGAGGACTTTGAAGGAGCAGGAGCATCGTGAGGAATTGGCCGTGAGGACATTGACGGTGAAGCACTTGGCTTACACGCAGACTTCTTTGCCATGGATTTCTTTGGCTTGACAGAGACCTCAGCGGCAGCAGCAGCAGAGTCTTCATTGAATTTCCTCATTGCTTCTCTAGCTTGTTTAGCCAGCTTGGCCTGGCGCTTGGCCCATTCATCAAGATAATCTTCACCACGCTTGAGGCTGGTGAGATCAGCTTCTTGGCCAGGTGCCAACGGAGGTCTTGAGCATGGAGGATTGAGTGCGAATTTCTTCATGTACTTGGGAGTCACATACCTGTACTCCCTCCACTCTCTTGCCCATCTCCTCTCTATCTTCTGAAAGTGCACCTTGCGCTGATTTTTATCTTCGTCAGGGGGTGTGCAGTACCCAGCATAGATGTCCTCAGGGATTTCAAATGCAGTGTTGATCTCAGGCCTCTTTCCTCCTTTTTGTGGCTTCTTTCCATTAGCCATTTTCTTCAGATGAGGGACTTGAACAATTGAATTCTCTGAAGAAGTATGCAACCTTTCTTCGAGGAACGCTGCAAATGAGTTAAGTTGATGAGAACCTAGTGATTCAGCAGCGGACATGAGTACCTGTGAACAGAGTATAGTTGCGAGGAATTTGAATAGGTCATATGCATTCTCAGAAGATTTTTCAAAAAGAACAAGTTTGAGGAATTTGACCAGTTGAGTCCTGAAGAATTTCACTAAGCATTCTTTGTCTTAGGTTCCAGAGTTGTATATTTCAAAGATCCACACAATTGAGGAATCTTGAAGAAAAATTATTGCTTAGAGAAACGAATCAAGAACAGATGACATGTGAGGTGTTTAGTGTGTGAAGAATTTGAAGAATAAACACCTTTGAAGATTTTGTAGAAATCATTTGAGTCAAGGAGGGCAGTAAAAGTAACTTTTAATTACCCTGAATGAAGAACACGACGAACTGTGAGGTAGAGATGAGAAGTTCGTCTGTGCAGATCTTCCACGCCCTAACTCGGCGGAGGAAGACGGCTACGGCGGCGGCAGAGTGAAGTTTTCCGCGGCCGGCGCGAGTACGGCGGCGACGAGGTCGAGGCAGTGAAGCTCTTCCTCACCGGCGACGAGGAAGTAGCAGCGGCGCTAGGGTTTGAGAAGCTCGAGATGGAGAGAGGTCGAGCGGAGTAAAGGAAGTGAGGAAGGGGAGAGGGGGTATTTATATCCACGGTGAAAAACTGTTCGCCCGAAGAAATAGGACGAACGTGCCCTGACCCTTCTCATTATCTTGACATGTGTCACACACGTACTGAGAAGTGGAGATCGTGTTAGATCGTGGGTGAATAGATAGGTATTTCGTGGGATGCGGAACGGTTTGAGCGGCAAGCCGAAAATTTGGATAAGATAAGTTAAAAGTTCCGTTCGCAAATTCTTCAGCTGACAAGGACACAGTGAAGATTTTGAACGAGTTTCAAATAGAACGCACATGAAGAATTTGTGAATAGATTGGGTTGAGTTTAGCATAGAGGGGGAAGGGTCCGATCACATTCACTTAGCAGAAAAACCAACTTGAAGAATTAGACATAAGTGAATGCTGTAGAGGACATAAACTCATATATTATATATAGCCCATGAAGAAAAACGACGGAAACAGTGAAGATTTTGTAGAATTGAAGAATTTGAACAACTGAGGAAAAACTCAAATTGAAGATTTTCAACTTTTGGTGGTGGCGTGACCCACCGTATAAGAATGATGATTTCAGACACCGCGTACAATTGTCGTAGGGTTCTGAGAATCAAATTCTTCGTTAATTTCTTCACACTTAGAGTGTTATTCTTCATTGATTGAAGAAAAACGTTTCTTCATGTGTTGCACATCTAAGTCATCAATTTTGCATAAGTGTTAGGATGAGTGTCCTTTTCAAAGAACATTCGAAGATTCTAAGATATTTAGCTCACACCGCAACTTGCTAAATCTCTTCTCATCCAAGGGCTTTGTGAAGATATCGGCTAGCTGTTCTTCAGTCTTCACATGCTCAATAGAAATGTCGCCCCTCAACACATGGTCGCGAAGAAAATGATGATGAATCTGAATGTGCTTTGTCTTCGAGTGCGGAACTGGGTTGTGAGCAATCTTGATGGCACTCTCATTTTCACAGAAGAGAGGCACATTCTTCACGTTGACGCCGTAGTACTTGAGAGTGTGCTTCATCCATAGCAATTGAGCACAGCAAGAACCAGCAGCAATGTACTCAGCTTCAGCAGTAGACAGTGATACGCAGTTCTGTTTCTTCGAGGACCAACAGACCAAAGATCGTCCGAGGAAATGACATGTACTAGATGTTGACTTGCGGTCCACACGATCACCAGCATAGTCAGAGTCAGAATATCCAATGAGATCAAAAGCCGAGCCCTTGGGGTACCATAATCCAAGTGTTGGTGTGTGAGCTAGATATCGAAGAATATGTTTCACAGCCTTATGGTGTGATTCCTTCGGTGTAGCTTGAAATCGGGCAGACATGCAAACACTAAGCATAATATCTGGCCAAGATGCACATAAATACAATAAAGAACCAATCATGGAGCGGTATACCTTTTGATTGAAGTCAATACCATTTTCATCAGTGCACACATGGCTATTTGTGGGCATCAGAATTTTGACGCCTTTGCAATCTTGCATGCTGAATTTCCTCAGTACATCCTTGAGGTATTTCTCCTGACATATGAATATGCCATTGCACTGTTGACGAATTTGAAGACCTAAGAAGAATTTCAACTCTCCCATCATAGACATTTGATATTATTCACTCATCATATAGGCAAATTCATCACTATAACGTTGGTCAGTACAGCCAAAGATAATATCATCAACATATATTTGGCACACAAACAATTCATCATCATAAGATTTAGTGAAAAGAGTAGGGTCGAGTGAACCGGGTTTGAAGCCTTTCTTCATGAGGAATTCCTTCAAAGTATCATACCATGCCCGAGGGGCCTGCTTGAGGCCATAGAGGGCCTTATTGAGTCTGAAGACTTTGTCAGGATGCTTTGGATCTTCAAAACCTGGGGGTTGAGCAACATATACTTCTTCCTCAAGCTTACCATTGAGGAATGCACTTTTCACATCCATTTGATATAAAGTGATATCATGATGGTTAGCATAAGCAAGCAATATGCGAATAGCTTCAAGTCTAGCAACAGGTGCATGTAACGACCCGACCCGAAATCGGTCAAGTCTCTATGTAGCTGTACCATCCCAAGATCATGCTGGCACACACAGTACATTGATGCAAAGATTCAAAGTTCAATCACACCTGAATTTATTACACGATTCTCATATCGAGTCTTTATTACATCATAATAAATTCGCGGAAGGCCAACTTATGAGAAATAAACTAAATAAAGCTGCGGAAGCGTAGACGAATAGCGAGTCCATCCGACTCCATAGGGCAATCGCCAAGCGTGGATCGTAGCCTCACTCCTGATCAGAAAATTCCTCTGCAACATAAGACGTTGCAGCCGTGTAGGTCAGCATTTTGAATATGCCGCCAAGTCATGAAGAGAGAACAACAATAAAATTACTAATACTATATGCAATTTGGCTGTGGGGCTCTAAGTTTCATTGTTTTGCGAAAAAGCCGGTTTTTCCCTACAACAAGGACTTGTTTGCAATTACTACAAAATGTTGGTAGTTATTGAGATGGTTCCGCCAACCAATGTCTCATTCCCAAATATTAAATAACCCCTCAATTAATTTATTAAGTTCGGTGTTGAGATTTCCGAAATACTCCAATTCCAGAGGCTCATTTGTCCGTAACCGGGGACACGGCTAATCGATTAGGTTTTTACTCTGCAGAGTCTTGTGCACTTTGCCCGCAAGAATCGTTCCCTCCTTTATGTCTTCGCACTGCCTGGTGTTTGAAGACGGGACGAACGAAACAGGGTCTTCCGTAGAGTTTCTCTGGGCACTGTCGGTGCCCATCCATGTCCTACCGTTCTTCTACATCTGCTGGCACAGTCCGTCCAGAGTCACGCCTAAGGTCAACCTAACCAGAGCCCATAATGGCTTGCGGCTGCACAGGTAAGCTTCCGGTCAAGGTGTAACCATCCGTCTCTTCGTGGCTGGGTGAAGCTTTCCGCAAGATGTCATGGCGCTTCTCCATGCATCCCGCCATCCGCTGGTTTCTCCAGGGTGCCCGTCAACCGTCCTCCACCCAGTAGTGAATTTGAAGTCCATCTTGAGCTTGAAGTCATGGGGTTGTCATCATCTTGACTCTCAGATCTCCCTTATGAATCTCTCAACCAACCCCGTCTACGAGCATAGAAAAATGAACTACATCGTCCCGGGCAATGGTAACAAGGGGAATTGGGTTCATCCTACCTCATGATACTACTCAAGAACATAACTTAAAATTCTCCTACCGCATGCATGGTGGGGAGGGATAATTCTAATGCAACAAAATCATAGGTATTGTAAAACATGATCAAATGACTTGCCTGGCTGACGGTCTTCAAAAGCTAGCGACTCGTAATAGCAGGCTTCGCACTCCAGGAATTCTACCGAGTCAAACAATAGCACAAAAAAGTATAGCACAATATAACATAACAGCAAGCTAACATAAATCACACAAAAGCAATGAAACCAAAACCAAAGAAAACTCGAAGAACTCCAAGCCAACAACTAGCAAGAAAAAAATAAACATTTTCTTTTCTGTAAATAAAAGTTCACCCTCTGTAACTACAGAAACTAATCTAAAATAAATTATAACATAATAAAAATAAAATAATTTACTAACTAGAATAGTAGGAAAACAGTAGCTAGCTAAATAAACAAGAAAACTTGATTTCGACTAAAACTATTTTTTTATTTAATCTAAAATACCAGAACAAGTTCCTACTGCTAGGCATGGTCAAAACTAAGAAGTAGCAAAAAGAATCACAAAAAAATAATAATCCGAACTCATTTTATGGCAGAAAAACTAATCTGTCTAAAACTAATATAAAACAATTTCTAATAATTTAAACATGGCTAAACATATTTTCTACACAAACTACAACAAATTTGCAAACTAACAAAAAAAACAAACAACTAAAAACAATAAACCTACTAAAAGAAATAGCAAAAACAAAAACAGAACTATTCTGCTAAAAACAAATAATAAAACTAAAAGAAAAGGAAAACAGACGCGACTAGTCTATCCATCGCCTAGGCGTAAAATAACTAAGGTGCGCCCACGGTTAACAGAAAAAAAACAAAACCAGCCGGTTCGATCTAACTGAACCGGCCACTAAACCGGCTTTAAAAAAAACGTACCCCTTCACTCTTCTAATCTAAGCCGTACAAGCGAGATCCAACGGTGGAGGGGAGCTGGTGCTTACAGCGGACGGCGGTGATGGACGGAGACGCCGGGGGCGACTCGGGCGATGGGGGTGCAGCGGCTCCGGTCGTCGGGGAAGAAGGGGAAGTGGTCGGGGCGGTGCCGCGGAGCGTGGGTGTCGTCGGGGTGGTCTTGGTGGAGCTCGGGGCGACTGTGGCGATCGGGGCAACGACGGCGGCTCCCTGGTGAGCTGCAGCTCCGGCGAGCGGCGGTCAAGCTCGGGGGCGACGGCTCCGAAGGTTCCTGGGCGACGAGAGGATGTCAGGGAGGTGCGAGATGAAGTGGTGGTGCGGGTGGAGTAGCTTGGATGGGCAGGGGGTGCTCACCGGCGTCGGGAGTGGCGGCGAACCGAGGCGGCGGCGGCGAGATGCGTTCGGCGAGGGCGCGAGCTACGGGTGGAGTTGAGCTTAGGGATTTGGGGGGATCGAGAGAGGAGGGAGCTGGGTTTATATAGGGCATCAACTTGGGCAAGGGGGCGTCTCGGGATCACATTCCCGAGAGGATCGGAACCGCGGCGACGTCGGGCGTGCTCCGGTTCGATTTCATGAGCGAGGGGTTGGGGATGAGGGCGGGCCCGGGGCGTCAGTGAGAGAGAGAGAGGGGAAAGGCGCGACGGGTGACCGAGGGGGAGAGGAAATCGGGCGCGGGGTGCTGGGGGCAGGCCGGCTCGGGCGCTGGTGGGCTGCGCCTGGCCCACTGGTGTGGGTTGCGCTCGGCGCTGGCTAGCGCCTGGTGGGCCGGTTTTTTTTGAATAAGACAGGGAGAAAAGTAAAATATAGTGAAATCTATAATATTTTTATATAGGACATATATATCAATAAAATCAGAAAAATTAAATCCTACAACGTGAACATTTTTCAGAGGCAAAACAGAAACAAAATAAAAACATTTTCTGCAAATTCCAAATAAAATTCAAATTTTGAAGTCAAACCTTTTGGCAATATTTTCTTCTGACATTGTTGGAGTGTCAGGTTAGCTCCTCTCATACTTTTAAACAAGTATTTGTCAGGGATATTTGAAACAAATTTCAAATGCCAAGTTGAATTCAAATTCAAATAAAACTCAAATGCCTCTGAAAATTTCCAAATGCCACACAATTCAAACAAAATGCATAGATGCTTAACTAATAATTGTAAAACATTCCAAATTGAAAACTTGGGATGTTACAAACCTACCCACCTTAAGATGAATCTCGCCCTCGAGATTCGGGTTGGCTAGCAAATAGGTGCGGGTGGTCTCGATGGAGATCTTCTTCTCGCTCCCAGGTGGCTTCCTCCTCGGAATGAGGACTCCACAGAACCTTGCAAAACTTGATGATCTTGCTGCGGGTAACTCTGTTCGCAGTCTCGAGAATTCTGACGGGTTTCTCCTCATAAGTCAGATCACTGTCGAGCTGTATGGCCTCTAGGGGCACTGTGTCTCTCAAAGGAATATCAGCCATCTCAGCATGGCATTTCTTCAGCTGGGAAACATGGAAGACATCGTGAACTCCTGACAATCCTTCTGGCAATTCCAGCTTGTATGCAACTTCTCCTCTGCGTTCGAGGATTTTGTAGGGGCCTATATACTGGGGTGCTAACTTTCCTTTAACACCAAACCTCTTGATTCCTCGAAGTGGGGACACACGGAGATATGCTCGGTCTCCAACTTCATACGTTATCTCCTTGCATTTACTGTCGGCATAACTCTTCTGTCTCGACTGGGCTATCTTGAGTCTATCTCGAATCAGCTTGACCTTCTCTTCGGAGTCTCTGATAAGATCGGGACCAAAAAGTTTTCGGTCTCCAACACCATCCCACAGCAATGGTGTTCTACACCTCCTTCCGTATAGAGCTTCGAAAGGGGCCATCTTCAGACTGGTCTGATATCTGTTGTTGTACGAGAACTCTGCGTATGGCAGATTGTCATCCCAGCTAGATCCATAGTCTAGCGCACAAGCTCTCAACATGTCCTCCAGAATCTGGTTGACTCTCTCGGTCTGTCCATCTATCTGCGGATGAAAAGCTGTACTGAACTCCAGCCACGTACCCAAAGTTTCATGCAACTGTCTCCAAAACTTTGAGGTAAATCGCGTTCCTCTATCTGACATGATACTCCTCGGAACTCCATGCAGACATACAATCCTGGTCATGTATATCTTGGCTAACTTAGCGCTGGTATATGTGGTCTTCACGGGAATGAAATGAGCTACCTTGGTCAAGCGACCAACCACTACACAGATAGGATCATAACCTGAACGGGTCCTCGGTAATCCTGTGATAAAATCCATTCCAAGTTTTTCCCATTTCCACTCGGGTATCGGCAAAGGTTGAAGTAACCCTGTCGGCTTCTGATGTTCCGCCTTTACTCGCTGACAAACATCGCATACTGCTACGTACTCGGCAATATCCTTCTTCATACCTGTCCACCAGAAACTTTCCTTCAAATCCAGATACATCTTGGTGTTGCCTGGGTGAATCGAGTACGGTGAATCATGGGCCTCCTGAAGAATTAACTTCCTGACCTCTGGTTCATTAGGCACATAGATGCAATCCTCAAACCATAAAGTTTCGTGCTCATCTTCACGAAAACCTTTAGCCTTTCCGTTACTCATCTTTTCCTTTATCTCTGCAATTTCCTTGTCTGTCTTCTGGGCTTCACGGATTCTTTCGGTCAGAGTGGACTGTATATCCAATGTGGCGACAAATCCTCTCGGTACTATCTCCAATCAGAGCTCTCTGAGATCGTCGCCTAATTCCTGAGGTAATCCTCCAGCTATGAGGGTGTTCACATAACTTTTACGGCTCAAGGCATCTGCTACAACATTTGCCTTCCCTGGGTGATAATGCAATCTCATGTCATAGTCCTTGATCAATTCAAGCCATCTCCTCTGCCTAAGGTTCAATTCCTTCTGCGTGAAAATATACTTCAGGCTCTTATGATCCGTGTAAATATCACAACTGTTTCTGACAAGGAAATGTGTCCAGGTCTTGAGTGCGTGCACTACGGCTGCTAACTCCAAATCGTGTGTGGCATAATTCATCTCGTGAGGTCGTAGCTGTCTGGAGGTATAAGCTACAACTTTTCCTTCCTGCATGAGTACTCCTCCGAGTCCTTGACGAGAAGCATCACAATACCTAGTAATCCTTGTGTATGTCCGGCAAAATGAGCACTGGGGCTGTAACCTGACGTTTCTTCAGCTCCTGAAAACTGGCTTCACAATCCTCGGCCCAAATGTACTTGGCTTCCTTCTTCAACAGCTCAGTCATGGGCTTGGCAATCTTGGAGAAATTCTCAATAAACCTCCGATAATATCCTGCGAGTCCGAGAAAACTGCGGATCTCCTTGACTGAGGTGGGGGACTGCCAGTTGGTGACCGATTCGACCTTGGTGGGGTCGACTGCTATTCCTTCTCCTGAAATAACATGTCCGAGGAATCCGACTTCCTTCAGCCAAAATTCACATTTGCTGAACTTGGCATATAACTGATGTTCTCGGAGTTTCTCCAGAACTAGACGCAGATGTTCCTTATGCTCTTCCTCGCTCTTGGAGAAAACCAATATGTCATCGATGAAGACCACGACAAACTTGTCCAGATATTCCATAAATACCTTGTTCATCATGCTCATGAAATACGCAGGGGCATTAGTCAATCCGAATGACATGATGGTATACTCATATAAACCACACCTGGTGGTGAATGCTGTTTTGGGTATATCCTGTTCATGAATCTTCAACTGATGATACCCTGATCGAAGATCGATCTTGGAGAATACCTTGGCTCCAACTAGTTGATCAAATAAATCGTTAATCATCGGCAGAGGGTACTTGTTCTTGATGGTCACATCGTTCAATGAACGATAATCCACAACCATTCTCAGGGTTCCATCCTTCTACTCTACCAAAAGAACTGGGGCTCCCCAAGATGACGAGCTTGGGCGAATATATCCTTTCTCCAATAGCTCCTTAATTTGCTTCTTGATCTCTTCCAAATCATTCGGGGGCATCCGATAGGGTCTCTTGGATATTGGGGCTGTGCCGGGTAATAACTCAATCAAAAACTCAATGTCTCTGTCCGGTGGCATTCCTGGTAATTCCTCTGGAAACACATCGGGAAAATCTTGCACTACGGGCACTTCCTCCTGAATAACACCCGTGAGGGAATTCACCCGATTCTTCATCGGTGTGCGTCTGGAAACATACTTGATCCTCTTCTACTCCGGGGTGGTGAGCAAAATCGTCTTGCGGGCACAGTCGATGTTTCCTTCAAACTTGGTCAACCAATCCATGCCTAGGATTACGTCCAATCCCTGGGATTCCAATACTATGAGGTCTGTGGGAAAATCATGATTTCCAATGCCGAGGGTCGAATGACAGCCTAAGCCTACCATCATCTCTCCTCCTGGGGAAGTGACCTGAAGCGGGGTTCTAAGGGTTCTAGTGGGAAACTCGTACTTTTCCACAACTACCCTTGATATGAATGAATGCGTTGCACCGGAATCAAAGAGTACCAATACTGGATGTGAATTTAATAAAAACTTACCAACCATAGTGTCTGGCTGATCATAGACGTCCTCCATGTCAAGGTGATTCACCTGAGCACGAGGAAAAGGGATGGGCTTCTTTGCTGAGCTTCCATTGCCGTTGCCGTTTCCATTCCTCTGCTTGGCCTCCGGACAATCGGTGGCATAGTGTCCTGTCTTCTGGCACTTGAAACAGGTGATATGACTCAGATCCTTCTGAGCCGGAGCAGGACGGTGCTGGTTGCCATTGCCTCCATTGCCTGACTTGGAGTTGTTGTCGTGGTTGCGATTGTTCCCATTCCCTCCATGGTTATGTCCTCCATGATTATGTCCTCCATGGGTGTGATGGGTATGTCCTCTCGAGTATGGGGCATAGCGGGGCTTCTGCTGAGCTCCGGAGTTGTATTTTCCCTAGCCATATGTCCGCTTGCGGCTATCAATCTGCTGCTGCTTGCCTTCAAGTATGGTGGCCTTGTCTACCAGCTCCTGGTAGTTGTTGAAGGTAGCCACCATTAGCTGCATTCCTAGCTCATCATTGAGTCCCTCGAGAAACCTCTCTTGTTTTGTGGCATCTGTGGCCACATCATCTGGGGCATAGCGTGATAATTTGCTGAACTCATCCACGTACTGCCCCACAATACGGTTCCCCTGGCGTAAGTTGCGGAACTCACGCTTCTTCAGACTCATGGCTCCAACTGAGACATGAGCGGTGCGGAAAGCCTGTGGGAACTGATCCCATGTCATGGTGGCGACCTGATAAGTGGCGGTGTAGTTCTCCCACCAAGATGCTGCAGGTCCATCAAGCTGATGTGCGGCAAAGCGCACCTTCTCTGCATCTGTGCACCCAGCAGTGGCTAACTCCCTTCCGACCTTGCGGAGCCAATCATCGGCCACAATCGGCTCAGTGCTGCTAGAGAACACTGGCGGGTTCAGCCTTAGGAAGCGGGTCAAGTTGTCAACAGGGGGTGGTGGCGGTGGATTGTTGTTGTTGTTGTTGTTCTGGTTCTGGATGAGCATCTGCATCAGGGCATTCTGCTGCTGGATCAGCTGGGTGAGCTCCAGCGAAAAGTTGAAACCAGGGTCACGTCTCAGAGGCATCTGCTGTTTTGGAGTGGATGAGAAATTAGAATAGAACAATGGTCTAATGAGAAAATAGCACTACCCATATGAATGCACAATCATAATCACACCAATCATTTATTCATTCATCTCAAACAAGGTTCCATCTCGGATTAGAAAATCTCGCGACTAATCGAAAATAACGGCCTAACTGATTGACTAAAAAAATATAACATGGCGGTCGACTAAATGTCTTCATCAATTATCCTTGCGTCCTCCGGTGCGGCGTCCTCTGGTGCGTCGTCCTCTGGAGCAGCGTCTCCTCTTGCGGCTTCCTTCGGTGGAGCTCTCTTCATAATCCTGGTCATTGCTCACAAGGGGTCCATCATCTCCACTCGGAAAAAGGTCTTCTCCCAGGTCCATCTTCTCCTCCAGTGTGGCAATATATTTATCCCGGTCCTCGATTGTATCCATAAAATCCTTGACTTCTTCTTCATGTTCAAGGAAGTTCGCGCGTGCTTTCTCCTCCAGTTCCAGTTCACAGAACAACAGCCTCCTTTGTACCTTCGAGTTTCGGCGCGTCTGGATTTCCCGGTTCCTGATGAGACTCTCCAACTCTTGGACATATGAAAGAATGGAGTCGTCCTCTACGGTACGGATGATATCTCCATTCCTAGCTCTGCGAGAAATCATGGTGAGGTCTGATGGGTCGAGCTCGGCCCTGTACTCTTCTCGGAGATGTCCAAGTGCACGATAAATCGCCATGTCTCTTCCGAGGATCCAAGTGAAATCGGTAAACTCAAAGTCAATGGGCTCTGAATGTCCTCCGAAGGTCCTCCCTGGAATGTGCACCTTAATCCTGTAGCGGGTATCCGTCGGAAGTGCATTGATAGGCTTCCCGGTGATTGAGGGCAGAGCAATCTTCAGCTTCTTCACGATCTGAACCAGCTTCTTGCCGAGAAGCATCATCTCATCTGGCTGGCAAAACTCCGGTAGCAGAACTGGGGTGAACTCGGCGGCCATCTAGGATGTTGAAAATCGGAGAGAAGTCAGAAATGAACAGGGGAGAATTACGGAATGATAGGGATATAAAATAAAATAGTCTCTTCCTATGGATTTCCGATCCTAGGGGTTACGTCCTACGGTCAGCGTGTGCTCTGAATACCATCTCTGTAACGACCCAACCCGAAATCGGTCAAGTCTCTGTGTAGCTGTACCATCCCAAGATCATGCTGGCACACACAGTACATTGATGCAAAGATTCAAATTTCAATCACACCTGAATTTATTACACGATTCTCATATCAAGTCTTTATTACATCATAATAAATTTGGCCGAAGGCCAACTCATGAGAAATAAACTAAATAAAACTGTGGAAGCGTAGACGACTAGCGAGTCCATCCGACTCCATAGGGCAATCGCCAAGCGTGGATCGTAGCCTCACTCCTGATCGAAAAAATCCTCTGCAACATAAGACGTTGCAGCCGTGTAGGTCAGCATTTTGAATATGCCGGCAGGTCATCAAGAGAGAACAACAATAAAATTACTAATACTATATGCAATTTGGATGTGGGGCTCTAAGTTTCATTGTTTTGCGAAAAAGCCGGTTTTTCCCTACAACAAGGACTTGTTTGCAATTACTACAAAATGTTGGTAGTTATTGAAATGGTTCCGCCAACCAATGTCTCATTCCCAAATATTAAATAACCCCTCAATTAATTTATTAAGTTCGGTGTTGAGATTTCCGAAATACTCCAATTCCAGAGGCTCATTTGTCCGTAACCGGGGACACGGCTAATCGATTAGGTTTTTACTCTGCAGAGTCTTGTGCACTTTACCCGCAAGAATCGTTCCCTCCTTTATGTCTTCGCACTGCCTGGTGTTTGAAGACGGGACGAACGAAACAGGGTCTTCCGTAGAGTTTCTCTTGGCACTGCCGGTGCCCATCCATGTCCTACCGTTCTTCTACATCTGCTGGCACCGTCCGTCCAGAGTCACGCCTAAGGTCAACCCAGCCAGAGCCCATAATGGCTTACGGCTGAACAGGTAAGCTTCCGGTCAAGGTGTAACCATCCGTCTCTTCGTGGCTGGGTGAAGCTTTCCGCAAGATGTCATGGCGCTTCTCCATGCATCCCAGCCATCCGCTGGTTTCTCCAGGGTGCCCGTCAATCGTCCTCCACCCAGTAGTGAATTTGAAGTCCATCTTGAGCTTGAAGTCATGGGGTTGTCATCATCTTGACTCTCACATCTCCCTTATGAATCTCTCAACCAACCCCGTCTACGAGCATAGCAAAATGAACTACATCGTCCCGGGCAATGGTAACAAGGGGAATTGGGTTCATCCTACCTCATGATACTACTCAAGAACATAACTTAAAATTCTCCTACCGCATGCATGGTGGGGAGGGATAATTCTAATGCAAAAAAATCATAGGTATTGTAAAACATGGTCAACTGACTTGCCTGGCTGACGGTCTTCGAAAGCTAGCGACTCGTAATAGCAGGCTTCGCACTCCGGGAATTCTACCCAGTCAAACAATAGCACAAATAAGTATAGCACAATATAACATAACAGCAAGCTAACATAAATCACACAAAAGCAATCAAACCAAAACCAAAGAAAACTCTAAGAACTCGAAGCCAACAACTAGCAAGAAAAAAATAAACATTTTCTTTTCTGTAAATAAAAGTTCACCCTCTGTAACTACAGAAACTAATCTAAAATAAATTATAACATAATAAAAATAAAGTAATTTACTAACTAGAACAGTAGGAAAACAGTAGCTAGCTAAATAAACAAGAAAACTTGATTTCGACTAAAACTATTTTTTTATTTAATCTAAAATACCCAAACAAGTTCCTACTACTAGGCATGGTCAAAACTAAGTAGTAGCAAAAAGAATAAAAAAAATCCTAACTCATTTTATGGCAGAAAAACTAATCTGTCTAAAACTAATATAAAACTATTTCTAATAATTTAAACACGGTTAAACATATTTTCTACAGAAACTACAACAAATTTGCAAACTAACATAAAAAGAAACAACTAAAAACAATAAACGTACTAAAAGAAATAGCAAAAACAAAAACAGAACTATTCTGCTAAAAACAGAAAATAAAACTAAAAGAAAAGGAAAACAGACGCGACTAGTCTATCCATCGCCTAGGCGTAAAATAACTAAGGTGCGCCCACGGTTAACAGAAAAAAAAACAAAACCAGCCGGTTCGATCTAACTGAACCGGCCACTAAACCGGCTTTTAAAAAAAACGTACCCCTTCACTCTTCTAATCTAAGCCGTACAAGCGATATCAAACGGTGGAGGGGAGCTGGTGCTTACAGCGGACGGCTGTGACGGACGGAGACGCCGGCAGCGACTCGGGCGATGGCGGTGCAGCGGCTCCGGTTGTCGGGGAAGAAGGGGAAGTGGTCGGGGCGGTGCGGCGGAGCGAGGGTGTCGTCGGGGTGGTCTTGGTGGAGCTCGGGACGACTGTGGCAATCGGGGCAACGACGGCGGCTCCCTGGTGAGCTGCAGCTCCGGCGAGCGGCAGTCAAGCTCGGGGGTGACGGCTCCAACGGTGCCTGGGCGACGAGAGGATGTCAGGGAGATGCGGGATGAAGTGGCGGTGCGGGTGGAGTAGCTTGGATGGGCAGGGGGTGCTCACCGGCGTCGGGAGTGGCGGTGAACCGAGGCGGCGGCGGTGAGATGCGTTCGGCGAGGGCGCGAGCTATGGGTGGAGTTGAGCTTAGGGTTTTGGGGGGATCGAGAGAGGAGGGAGCTGGGTTTATATAGGGCATCAACTTGGGCAAGGGGGCGTCTCGGGATCACGATCCCGAGAGTATCGGAACCGCGGCGGCGTCGGGCATGCTCCGGTTCGGTTTCATGAGCGAGGGGTTGGGGATGAGGGCGGGCCCGGGGCGTCAGCGAGAGAGAGAGGGGAATGGCGCGACGGGCGACCGAGGGGGAGAGGAAATCGGGCGCGGGGTGCTGGGGGCAGGCCGACTCGGGCGCTGGTGGGCTGCGCCTAGCCCGCTGGTGTGGGCTGCGCTCGGCGCTGGCTAGCGCCTGGTGGGCCGTTTTTTTTGAATAAGACAGGGAGAAAAGTAAAATATAGTGAAATCTATAATATTTTTATATAGGACATATATATCAATAAAATTAGAAAAAATAAATCCTACAACGTGAATATTTTTCCAGAGGAAAAACAGAAACAAAATAAAAACATTTTCTGCAAATTCCAAATAAAATTCAAATTTTGAATTCAAACTCTTTGGCAATATTTTCTTCTGACATTGTTGGAGTGTCATGTTAGCTCCTCTCATACTTTTAAAAAAGTATTTGTCAGGGATATTTGAAACAAATTTCAAATGCCAAGTTGAATTGAAATTCAAATAAAACTCAAATGCCTCTGAAAATTTCCAAATGCCACACAATTCAAACAAAATGCATAGATGCTTAACTAATAATTGTAAAACATTCCAAATTGAAAATTTGGGATGTTACAGTGCAAAAGTTTCATCGAAATCAATTCCTTCAACCTGTGTGTAGCCTTGAGCTACAAGCTGTGCCTTATTCCTCACCACAAGGCCATTTTCATCTTGCTTGTTGCGGTAGATCCACTATGTGCCAATGATATTGTGCTTGCGAGGATCTGGGCGTTTGACCAGTTCCCAGACGTTGTTGAGCTCGAATTGATGTAATTCTTCTTGCATGGCCTGAATCCACTCAGGCTCCAGAAATGCTTCATCTACCTTTGTGGGCTCTGTGATAGAGACAAAAGCATAGTGCCCACAAAAGTTAGATAACTGTGAAGCTTTTGAGCGTGTGAGAGGACCTGGTGCTTCAATGTCATCGATGATCTTTTTAACTTGCACTTCTTTTGCAACACAAGGATGAGCTGGTTGTCGTCGCGGAATATGATCAGCATTTTCTTCAGCACCATTTTCTTCAGCATTTTCTTCAGGTGCATTAGCTCGACGTTCTTCAGGTTCCGGAATGAATCTTCAGCAGATTCTTAGGTAGGAATTACATCCTCAGTAGCCTTGAACTTGATAGTTTCCTCAGGTGCTGGTTCATCTATCACAGAGGTAGGTGCTCTCTTTGCGAGCCATTAGTTTCATCGAACCGCACATCTACAGTTTCAACAACCTTGTGAAGAACGTTGTTGAAGACTCTGTAGGTGTGCGAGTCCTTTCCGTAACCAAGCATAAAACCTTCATGTGCTTTTGGTGCAAATTTAGCATTGTGATGAGGATCTCTAATCCAACATTTAGCACCGAAGACTTTGAAATAACTCACATTGGGTTTCTTGTCAGTGAGGAGTTCACAGGCAGTCTTCTTGAAGAATTTGTGAAGATATACCTTGTTGATGATGTGGCACGCAGTATAAATTGCCTCAATCCAGAAGTGACGAGGCGTCTTGTACTCATCAAGCATAGTGCGAGCCATCTCAACAAGAGTTCTGTTCTTGCGCTCCACGACGCCATTCTGCTGACGAGTATAAGGAGCAGATAACTCATGAGTAATACCAAGTTCATCAAGATAGTCATCAAGACCAGAATTCTTGAACTCAGTTCCATTGTCACTTCTGATGTGCTTCATCGTCACACCAAAGTTGGTTGAAGCCCTCGAGGAAAATCGTTTGAAGACTTCCTGCACTTCATGTTTGTAAGTAACAATGTGTACCCATGTGTATCGAGAGTAATCATCAACAATAACAAAGCCATAGAGAGATGCGTCATTTGTCACTGCTGAGTAATGGTTAGGACCGAAGAGATCCATATGAAGCAATTCAAATGGTCGAGTAGTGGTCATGATAGTCTTCGCTGGATGCTTAGCCTTGGTCATCTTTCCAGCTTCACAAGCTCCACACAAGTGATCCTTGAGGAATTTGACATTCTCAATGCCAATGACAACCTTCTTCTTCCCAAGCATGTGCAAGTTCCTCATGCCTGCATGACCAAGTCGTCGATGCCATAGCCAGCCTTCTGAAGCTTTTGCAAGTAGGCACACGGCTGGTTGCGGTCCTGTAGAGAAATCAACAATATACAAGTCTCCTCTCCTAAAGCCTTCAAAGACTTTGGAATTGTCGGCTTCCATAACCACAACACAACGATACTTGCCAAAGACAACAACCATATCAAGATCACGAAGCATTGAGACAGACATGAGGTTGTATCCTAAGGACTCGACAAGCATGACTTTGTCCATGTGTCAATCCTTTGTGATCGCAACCTTACCTAGACCCAATACTTGACTTTTGCCTTTGTCAGCGAAGATGATATGCTTCAGATGCGATGGTGATAAGGGAGCATCCATCAATAGATTCTTGTCACCAGTCATGTGATTTCTACATCCACTATCGAGGACCCACTCAGTGGCTTTGGGTTGATCATCCTGCAGATGAATTAGTGCAGCTTACGAACTTCATATACTTCATCAGTGAAGAATATGACATCACAATTCATCAGACCAATTTCATCAAGCAATGCAACAGTTAAAAACAGTATGAGGATGTGAGAAATGAAAGTTCATTTCTTCATGATTAGCCTGCGTCCTTTCAGGCACTTTTCAGGTCTCCAGCAAATTCTTCAGACGTTAAAGTACGTCTGGAGACCTGACCCTGCATAAAAGATTAGTTCTTTTTCTTCACCACCCACATCTGAAGGGGTGGCAAAGAGTTCATCACTCTGCGAGCTCCATACGAGAAAGGTGGCATAGAAGCCAATCCATTTCGTTTCACATAAGAGGAGTTAGGGTAAGCATATGAATAAGCAGAGAAATTCTTCGAGGACTTATGAACATAATGATTAGAAGAATAATGCTCATATTCATAGCCCTTAGCTCTTCCCTGCGAAACAGAGTTGTTAGCACGATGATGTTCATATGAGGACTTCGATCCTTTTGAGGAATATGATCCACGTGACGAATTCGATCCGTATGAGGACTTGGATCCATATGTAGAATTTGATCTGGGGTTCCTATTCTTCACAGGTGGTGTCATGAGGACATTCACCTGAAGACTTTTCAAGGCACCTTTTGAGAACCCAGATTTTCTTCATAGGAGAACCGTTCCTGCAGTTAGTGCCAACATATCTAGCAAATACTTCACCATTATGATTTTTAAACAGTTTATAGTTGGAGTCAAATGACTCATCAGAAGAATGAGAAGATTCACATGTAAAGCCAGATAAATTAGATGAATCAACTGGAGGTCCCTTTGCAGCAACCCATGAGGTTTTGGGGTACTGCTCAGGCTTCCAATATGTACCATCAGCATTGAGTTTCCTCTCAAAGGCAATACCCTCTTTCTTAGGGTTCCTATTGAGGATCTGCTTTTTAAGCACATCACAAAGAGTCTGATGCCCTTGGAGGCTTTTGTACATGCCTGTCATGTACAATTCCTTCAGCCCTGCATCGTCAGTGATACTAGCAATGTCCTCAGATGAGGAATTAGTGATAGCAGAGACAATTGAAGAATTTGTAGCATTAGAAGCATTTGAACATTCAGGTGAAGAGTTAGCAGATTCACGTTCAATGCATTTCAAACATGGAGGAACAAATTCTTCCTGAGTAGCGCTGATTTGTTGAGCAAGTAATGAATCGCGCTCCTTCTGAAGATCTTCATAACTCACTCTTAGCTTCTCAAGATCTTGCTTTCTTTGAAGAAATTCATAAGAAAGCTTCTCATGATCAGATAAGAGAGTGTTATGATGACCTTGAAGGTTGTCAAACCTAGTCTGAAGTCTCTGAAGATTTTTAGTCAAGGTTTTAGTGTGATCCATTTCTTCACCCAACATATCATCACTTTTGTCTAGCATATTTTGAACCTTTTCAAAAGCCCTTTGTTGTTTCACAGCAATCTTAGCAAGTTTAGAGTAGCTCGGCTAGAGGTTTTCATCAGATTCATTCTCACTAGATTCAGAGGAGGTATATTTGAGTACCTTGGCACGCTTTGCCATGAAGCAATAGGTGGCAGCGTAGTCATCATTGCCTTCACCAGCCTTGTTGGTGAGGTCATTTTCTTCAGTGTTGAAGATAGACTTGCTGACGAATGCGGTAGCGAGGGCTAGGCTCGCCACACCGGATTCAGACTCCTCAGATGCCTCCTCTTCCTCATTTTCTTCAGATTCAGCCTCAGAGTCCATTTCCTCAGATGCTCTTCTTGTGAGATGAAGACTTTGAGGATTTTGATGATGAAGATTTTGAGGATTTCTTCTTTTTCTTCACATCATCAGAACTGTAATCCTTGTATTTCTTCTTCTTTGATTCCTTTTCCCACTAAGGACAATCTTGAATGTAGTGTCCAGGTTTCTTGCATTTGTGACAAATCCTCTTCTTGTAGTCACTGGATGAGGAATCATTGCTCCTTGAGGATCTTCCAAAGCGACCACATCTTGAGAACTTTTGAAATTTCTTCACGAGCAGTGCTAGTTCCTGGCTCAGTTCTTCAGGATCACCAAGGCTGCTGCCAGAGTCTTCATCTTCAGACTCAGAAACTGCCTTGGCCTTCAGTGCACGTGATCTGCCATAGCTCGAACCATAGAGGTCTCTCTTTTCAGCAAGCTGGAACTCATGAGTATTTAGCCTTTCGAGGATATCAGCGGGATCAAGTGACTTGTAATCAGCACGTTCTTGTATCATCAATGCCAGAGTATCAAATGAGGAATCAAGCGATCTCAACAATTTCTTCACCACCTCATGGTCGGTGATGTCAGTGGAACCAAGCGCTTGAAGCTCATTTGAGATGTCAGTGAGGCGATCGAAGGTTTGTTGAACATTTTCATTGTCGAGTCTTTTGAAGTGGTTGAAGAGATTGCGAAGAACATCAACTCGAGAGTCACGCTGAGTTGAAACTCCTTCATTCACTTTGGACAGCCTATCCCAGATAAGCTTAGCAGTTTCCAAAGCACTCACTCTTCCATACTGTCCTTTGCTCAGCTGGCCACATATGATATTCTTCGCTTGAGAATCGAGTTGCTTCAATCTCTTCACATTGGTAGCGTTCAGCGAGGGTGAGACAGAGGGAACACCATTTTCCACAACATACCAGAGATCGTTATCAATTGCCTCAAGATGCATTCGCATCTTATTCTTCTAGTAGGGTAGTCCGTCCCATCGAAGGTAGGACACCCAGCAGAGACCTTGATCATACCTGCGGTCGACATAACAAAAACTCCAGGCGGTTAAACCAAAATCACACAGAACAAGGGAGTACCTTGCTCTGATACCAATTGAAAGTGCGTTATATCGACTAGAGGGGGGTGAATAGGCGATTTTTATGAATTATTCACTGGGGAATTTGCTAGTGAGGAAATTCCTTAGCGAAGAACTACTTGCAGCGGAATAAGTACTCAAAAGTATGCATAGCAGAACACAAGCATGGTCATCATGATGAAATAAAGACAAGCACAGAGTACAGAAAGCGTAAACACAGGATAACACAGGATGAAGACAAACAGACTGAAGAAATTGAACTAAGGAAATTGAGAAAGTCTTCATTCAAAGTCTTCAAACACAGATATGAACAAGTGCACAACACAGTTATGAGGAAATGAAAGAGTTGAGGAAATAGAACCAGTAGGCTTGGTGAAGACAATGATTTGGTAGACCAGTTCCAACTGTTGTCTCACTTGTACATCTGGTTGGAGCAGCTAGGTATTTAAACCTGAGGACACACAGTCCTCACCGTATTCTCCTTGAGCTAAGGTCACACAGACCTCGCCCAATCACTCATGGTAACTCTTTAGGTGACTTCCGAACCTTCACAAACTCGGTCACTCAGCGATCCACAATTCCTCTTGGATGCTCTAGACCATGACGCCTAACCGTCTGGAAGAAGCACAGTCTTCAAAGGTAACAAGCGTCGGATCCACGCAGGATCAATCTCTTCAGTGATGCTCAATCACTTTGGATTTGTAGGTGTTTGGGTTTGGGTTTTCCTCACTTGATGATTTTCGCTCAAAGTCCTCGGAGGATGGGATGCTCTCAAATGACAAGTGTCATTTCTCTCGGAGCAGCCAACCAGCTAGTGGTTGTAGGGGGCAGCTATTTATAGCCTAGGGAGCAGTCCGACATGATAAGACATAAATGCCCTTCAATGATATGACCGTTAGGTGGGTAGATATTTTGGGACAGCTGGCGCATAGCACAGCAACGGTCGGAAATTTGAGTATCAAATTCCTCAGGGCTATCATGTTCCTCACTGTGTAGGCAATCCGGACTGGCGAATTCCTAACTCCTCAGTCAAAACAAATTCCTCAGAGACCAGAAGAACTTCGTCTCTGTCACTGAAGAATATGACTGAACTGTATGAGATTTCCAATGGCTTCACTCGAAGGGATTGGTAGGTATAGGATTTTGAGTTGAGCATCACATGGAAATTTTTCCTTAGTATTTCCTCGAACCCCTTTAACAGTACGGTGTTTCCTATGACTCAAGAAAGAGAAAATGAAACTACGAAAACAAAAGTCTTCACGCTTCATGTTCCTCAAATGAATACCAAGTCTTCAAGGTCACACCAATTTCTTCACTTTCAAAGTCTTCAGAGCGTCTTCAGAAATCCAAAGTCTTCAGTCGGAGAACTTCATTTTTAGGGGTCGACTTTCACTGTAAATATCAAACTCCTCATAGACTTATAGACCTGTGTACACTCATAAACACATTAGTCCCTTAACCTATAAGTCTTAAATACACCAAAATCACTAAGGGGCACTAGATGCACTTACAGCTCCAGCTCCAAAACCAAAACCCAAGAGAAGCACTAGGAACATACCTGCTGAAGAGAAGAACAAGGCCCCAGTGCCTCAAGCTGCTGAAGAAGAAGAAGAAGATGATGATTCTGTTGTTTTGAGAAAGCTGAAGCCCAAGATCCCTGACCACACTGATGCACACCCAGTTGCAGAGAATATGAAAATCAGGAAGGATGCAGGATTGAGACTATGGAGAGAGTTTGATCCCTATGTTATCAGGACAAGGACTGCTGTGGACTATAGATTCCACACTAAGGAACAACAGGACTTCTATGAGACTATTCTGCTTGACAAGAAGCCCATTGTGTGTGACATGAGATGGGTTGACTGGGAGTTCTTCAAGGAGAATGAAGATCACTGCCCTGGTGTGCTTGATAGCTTCAAGGCATGTGGAGTGGACACTTTTGTTGCCCAGAAGCTCACCAAGTGGAATGATGAGCTTATCATGCAATTCTACTCCACTACACACTTCTATCCAGATGGAAGGATAGTGTGGATGTCTGAAGGTACTAGGTACCAATCTACAGTTGATGAGTGGGTCCAGCATATAAAAGCTCCTGAGGAACATGAGGATGACTTGGACATTTATGCAGAGAAGAAGAAAGGCCACAATAGTATGGCCAACATGTACAAAGAGATCCCAGATGCTGCATTGGATACACACAAGTTTGGATCTGTACACTATCTTCTGCCAACTATTAACTGGATCTTAAGGCACACACTGCTACCCAAGTCAGGTGATCATAAAATGATCAGAGGACATGCCATCAACTTACTGCACATATTTGATGTCCCACAGAAGTTCAAAGTCATGAGCCTGATTGTTGAAACAATCAAGAGGCTTGCAGCTGATCAGAAGAGAAGTTGTGGGTATGCCCCACACATTTAGGAGCTCATCAACTCAAAGATGGGAAAAGGCAAGTACATCTTGGATAAGGAGCACTTGCCCATCTATCCTGAATTTGAAGACAACACTGTTGTGATGAATGAGAATGAACCATCTTCAGCTCAAGCAGATGAAAAGAGAGAGAAGGCTAAGGCAGAGAAGGCTGCAAAGATGCCAACAGCAGAGGAGGCATCTCAGGTATTCTTGAAGAGCAAGCAAGACCAGCTTGGATATCTGATCCAATCCACCCTGAGGATTGAGAAGGGCTTGGCCACCCTGACCAAGAACAAGGAGAGTCTGGAGAGGATCATTGAGCACAAATTCTATTACCTTGATGTCAAGGTAACAGAAATCCAAACTGCGGTTGAGCAACTTCAGGAGGAAGCAGAGGAGAAGAAGGGCAAGTCTACCACAGATGCTTTTGCCAGAGTGCCCAGAGGATAGAGATCTGCTGCAACGCCAGTGACAGACACTAGAGGCACAACATCAGCACCAGCAGCTACAGCTCCAGTTCCACCTCCAGCAGCTACTCCACCAGCTCCAGCTACTTCATCAGAAGCCTTCATCCTTGGAGTTCTCTCAACACCTCCTACCGAAGATCAAGCCTGAGAGTCGTTTAGCACTATGCATTTTCGAACCTTTTCATAACTTGTTGCCAAAGGGGGAGGAAAATGTATAGATCATAGGCTTCGAGAGAGAGAGAGTGTGTTGGTTTTTATCTCTCTTTGCACTTATTTGGTTTGGTTTGAAACTTTATTGTGTGCTTGTGATGCACAAATTTAGGGGGAGCTCTTGCTTATCACATACTTCTCAAAGCGACGATGTTTTTCAATTTTATCATTTGTCGAAGCTTTGATCTATATGTTGTCATCAATTACCAAAAAGGGGGAGATTGAAGGTGCAACTATCCCTGGGTGGTTTTGGTAATTCCTAACAACATATAGCTCATTGAGCTAATGCTACTTCAAGATAGATATTTCAGGAAAGCTCAATGATTGGCATGGCATGGATTAGGAAGTGGACCCTTCAAAATGCTAAGGACAAAAGATTGGCTCAATCTCAAAGCACAAGACTCTACATTTTCTATTTTAGTGATCCAAGATCACACTGAGTCTATAGGAAAAGCCAATACTATTAAGTAGGGATGAGGTGTTGCTTAATGAGGTGCTTGCTCAAAATGCTTAGTGATATGCTCCAAAACCCTCCACTACTTTCTCATATCAACATATGTCCCAAACCAAAAGTCCAACTCGGCCCCACCGAAATTTCATATCCGGAGCCACCGAGTTCAGTTGACATAGCCACTGCCAGAAACCCTAGTCTTTTCGGTCTCACTGATAGGGATCTCGGTCTCACCGAGATGGGATTGTAATCTCTCTGTTTCCCTTCGTAACGTTTAGGTCAAACCGAGATGAGCGATCGGTCCCACCGAGATTGCAATGCAAACACTCTGTTTCCTTTTCGTAATGTTTCGGTCCCACCGAGATGAGCCAATCGGTCCCACCGAGTTTGCCTGACCAACTCTCTGTTAGTCTATTACCAAAATCGGTCCCACCGAGTTTGTGTAATCGGTCTCACCGAGATTAGGTTATGCCCTAACCCTAATGAAATCGGTCCCACCGAGTTGACGTGTTGGTCCCACCGAAACACCTAACGGTCACATTATGAACCAATTCGGTCTGACCGAGTTCTTTGATTCGGTCCCATCGAGTTTGGTGACTTGTGTGTAACGGTTAGATTTTGTGTGGAGTCTATATATACCCCTCCACCCACTCTTCATTCGTGGAGAGAGCCATCAGAACATGCCTACACTCCAATACATATTTTTTGAGAGAGAACCACCTACACTTGTGTTGAGGTCAAGATATTCCATTCCAATCACATAAATCTTGATCTCTAGCCTTCCCCAAGTTGCTTTCCACTCAAATCTTCTTTCCACCAAATCCAATCCTATGAAAGAGAGTTGAGTGTTGGGGAGACTATCATTTGAAGCACAAGATCAAGGAGTTCATCATGAACACACCATTTGTTACTTCTTGGAGAGTGGTGTCTCCTAGATTGGCTAGGTGTCACTTGGGAGCCTCCGACAAGATTGTGGAGTTGAACCAAGGAGTTTGTAAGGGCAAGGAGATCGCCTACTTTGTGAAGATCTACCCTAGTGAGGCAAGTCCTTCGTGGGCGACGGCCATGGTGGGATAGACAAGGTTGCTTCTTCGTGGACCCCTCGTGGGTGGAGCCCTCCGTGGACTCGCGCAACCATTACCCTTCGAGGGTTGAAGTCTCCATCAATGTGGATGTACGATAGCACCACCTATCGGAACCACGGATAAAAATCTCTGTGTCAACATTGCGTTTGATCCCTTAAACTCCTCCCTTTACCTTCATATGCAATTGTTTTACATTCCGCTTCTATACTCTTAGAATTGCATGTGTAGGTTGATTGCTTGACTTGTGCTAAGTTGTTAAAATATGCCAAGAACTAAAATTGGGAAAAGGCTAGATTTTTATTTGGTCAAGTAGTCTAATCACCCCCCCCCCTCTAGACATACTTTCGATACTACATCTTCCTAACAACGATACAAGATGGATCACCTAAACGTTGGTGTCACCGATCTAAAGATGGTTTGTTGAAACCGAGCATTCTTGCTTCTTGACGTGTGATCTCATGTGCTTAATGGGATACAGACCTCTTCTGCCCGTGCCCCTAAGAAGAACCCTCCTTGTTTCCCAATCCTTAACAAGAAAAGAGTAGGGGTGATTTTTAACAAAAGTGTCATTATCAATGGCAAGGCGACATGCCGGAATCAAACTTTTTTAGCTTCGGGGACATGAAGAATATTGTTTAGATGAAGGTCATGATCAGGAATATGAATAATTGTATGATCAGTGTGATTGATATCCATACCTGAGCTGCTGGTAGTGTGGATCTGCTTATTGCCGGTTTACCTGTCCCAAACAGTGAGCTTCTCCAAGTCACCGGTGATATGGTCAGTTGCACCACTGTCCATATACCAATTTGTATCTACCCTGTACTAGGGTGAAATCATGTTGGTCGACTGCTCTTCACCCCCCTAGTATGGGGAGTCGAACCTCTTTGAGCACTTCAAGGCTGGGTGTCCATCCTTGCCGCAAATCCGGTAAGTTTGTTTGGCCGCCGGGTTGTTGGTGTAGTTGCTGCCGCTGACGTAATTGCCTCCACTACCATTGCTGCTACCGCCACTACAGTTGCCCGGCTTGGGGAAGTTACGGTTGCGATCACCATTGTTGCCGCCGCCACCTTGTTTGTTGTTGTAGTTGCGTCTACGATCACCACTGCCGCTGGCATTGACATTCTGCTGCTTGGTGAAGCAAGCACGAGCACCCGTGTTGGCAGAGGACTGAGAAGCATTGCCTCAAAGATTCATATGGGTCTCGAAGCTTAGGAGCTGCTAGTACAACTCTGGTATAGTCACGGGCTCTACCCGCGGACACACAGCGGCCACGACTGGGTCGAACTCCTCATTGAGAAAGGACATCCTCTTCATCAACCTTCTTCCCTGAAGCTATCAATTCATCCTAGTTCCTTGTATAGTTGAGGTCGTGTCCCACTTTGTACATCATATATATGTGCGATAGCACCCGATCAATACATCGAGAGTTGCATCATAATCTTCTACATGGTATCAGCCTTCCCTCGGTCCTACGCTAACCGCGCCGCCGCTCCCTCCCTCCACCGTAGCCGCTAGCCGCCATGCCACCCTCCTCCCTCCCTTCGCCGCCTCTCTCCCACTGCGCCGCTCCCTCCAACCGTGCCTCTCCACCTCCCTTCACCAAAACCCTAACCCTAATCCCACCCGCGCCGCCGCCTCCTTCCATCCGCGCCACTGCCATGTCTTCATCCAGCAACCCTAGCAACCCCTTCGCCTCCACCTTCAACTCTGACCCTGACGAGCCCCTCGCTGCTCACATCCGCGACATCCCGCTCTCTGACCATGTCCCCATCACACTCTCCCACACCGCCGCCAACTACTACGCATGGAAGACCTATTTCAATCTCCTCTTCCATGAGTACAACCTCTGTGATCACGTGGATGGCACCACCAACATTTTCGCCATGCACCGTGACACCAACTGGATGTCCATTGACGCTACCCTTATCTGGTGGTTCTTCCTCACCATCTCACCGGTCATCTTTCACACCTTCATTCGTGATGGGGAAGGTGCCTACACGGTGTGGACCAAGATCAATGGTCCCTTCACCGGCAACAAGCTTCAGTGGATTGTCTTCTTGCAGCAGGAGTTTTTTGGGTGTCACCAAAACGACTCCATCATCGACGCCTACTACCTACGCCTCAAGACCCTCTCCAATGAGCTCAATAACATCGGGTTCAAGGTTGGACATGAGCTCCTTCTCTCCATGCACAGTGTCGGCCTCAATGAGGACTTTGGTAATGCAGCGTCCAACCTCACCCTCATGGCTAATCTCACCTACGAGTGGGCAATGGCCTATCTTCGTCTTGAGGAGCGCCGGATGAAGAACGTATATGCACCCGTACCGCCCACACCACCTTGGCCGCCGGCCTCTCCCACGACGCCCCTACATCGCCGCCTCGTTTGTCCTGTCCTCCGGCGCCCATGCAATAGCCGCCATAGCAGCAGTTGCCACAGCCGCCGCGCGCCGCAAATGACAGGAACGGCGGGAATTGGCGTTGTGCCCGCGGCGAATAGCGGCAAGGCGGCGGCAAATGTGGTGGTGGCGAGAACTTGCCCCGCTACGGCGTGAACCAGTAGCCTACTCTGCCTTGGAGTGGCGGCTACAACCCCTGGACAAGGGTCGGTCATGCATATAGCATGCTCGTGTCACGTCCCCCTGCCCTTGGCATCCTCGGACCACGCCCGTCGACTCACCAGGCCCTTCTGGCCGGTCCCCACACTACAAAAAAAGACATCCATGACATTTTGGGCCGAACGATTTTTTTTCTGTCATGCTTATGACACTTCTATGATGATAATTATGACAAAACCCAGTATCATCATAGATGTGGTGGGCTCCTAATTCTATGACAAAAAATCATGACAGAAAATGGTTTTTTTGTCTTGGGCGGGCCAGAGACGCACCTGCATGACATTCTTTGGATGGTCCATGACGGAAAAAATCATGGTAGAAGCGAGGGCGAGGAAAATGTCGGGGAGTTCCCGGTTACGGTGGGTGGTCGGGGCCGAGCGATGGACGGAGGTTTGCGTGTTTCGCTCGTACACGTATGCGCGTGTGTGCGAGGCGTTGCGCTCTAACTGAACCCGAGTGAGGCGTTGGGCTCTAACTGAACACGAGCGATTGCACTAGCTACGTTACTGAACCCTGATCGATCCCTTATTGTTAACGTAACCCGGGTGATTCCTTCGCTACTGCTGCTAACTGAAGCCGATCGAAGCTGCCTCTTGATGAACAGTCCCCGTTGGGGGTTGGATGAACAGTTCCCGGTTGGGGTTGGATAAAAAGGATCCCGTGGTAGTAGAGGCCATTGCCGCTGGATGAACAGGACCCCTATCAAGGAGGTGGGGGTGGATGAACAGTAGCCGGTGGAGGAACCCCGTGGAGGCTGGTTGGACAGGACCTCGTGGAAGGCTGGTTAAATAGGACCCCATGGAGGGCTGGTTGAACAGGAGCTGGTGGAGGCTAGCTAGATGAACAGGACCCCGTGGAGGGCTTGTTGAATAGTAGCCAGTGAAGGTTGGATGAACAGGACCCCGTGGATGAACAGTAGCTAGTGGAGGCAGGAGGAAGTCGACGATGAATGAACATTAGCAGGTGGAGTCTGGAGGAAGTCGACGGTGGATGAACAGTAGCCCGTGGAGTCCTGTTTTGCGGTACGCCACACCCCCCCCCCCCCCCCCCGATGAATAGGACCCCGTTTCGACCGTACGCACTCTAACACAAGTCTGTTTCGTCCGTTTTGCGGCACGCCACACCCATCCCGATCAACAGCACCCCATTTCGACCATAGGCACTCGAACAGAAGCCCCCTCAATGCAACTAGAAGCAGTTGCGTCATAATCCCGTGGCAGTCATGAGACTTTAGGTTCTGCAACTTTTTCGCTGGGATATTTATTATCCCCTTTATATTGGACGAGAAGGCAGTCGGGACCTTCATACTGAGCAGGCATTCAAAGAAGATCTCCTTCTCTTCTTTGATAAGAGCGTAGCTGGCAGGACCTTCATACTTCTTTGGATGCATGTCGTCTTTTTTGTGCAAACGTTGCTGGTCCTCCCATGCCTCTGGTGTATCTTTTATCTTTCCATACACGCCCAAGAAGCCTAGCAGGTTCACGCAAAGATTCTTCGTCACGTGCATCACGACGATTGCAGAGCGGACCTCTATGTTTTTCCAATAGGGTCCGTAGGTCCCAAAATATATATTTCTTCTTCCACATGTGTGTGCGTCCCTCTGCGTCATTCAGAACAGATAGTCCGCCAGGACCCTTTCCAAAGATTACTTGTAAATCATTAACCATATCAAGTATGTGATCACCAGTATGGAGGGCGGGCTTCTTCCGGTGATCTGCCTCACCTTTGAAATGCTTGCCTTTCTTTCGAAATTGATGGTTGGTCGGAAGAAAACGACGATGTCCCAGGTACACATTCTTCCTTTCGGTGTCATCTAAATAGTGCGTGCATGCGTGGTATCCCTTGTTTGTCTGTCCTGAAAGGTTACTGAGAGCAGGCCAATCATTGATGGTTACAAATAGCAATGCATGTAGGGAAAATTCCTCCTGATTGTGCTCATCCCACACACGTACACCTTTTTCATTCCACAACTGTAAAAGTTCTTCAACTAATGGCCTTAGGTACACATCAATGTCGTTGCCGAGTTGCTTAGGGCCTTGGATGAGCACTGGCATCATACCGGTTCATGCACAACCAAGAAGGAAGGTTATATATATATAGAGTCACGGGCCAGGTGCTATGATTGCTACTCTGCTCCCCAAAAGGATTAATGCCATCTGCGCTTAAACCAAACCATACGTTCCTTGCGTCACCTGCAAAGTCCCCCCACCTTCTCTCGATTTCTCCACTGCGACCCGTCAGTGGGTGCTGTCAACTTCCGTCTTTCTTACGGTCCTCTTTGTGCCATCGCATCAACTTGGCATGCTCTTTGTTTCTGAACAGACGTTTCAATCGTGGTATTATAGGAGCATACCACATCACCTTGGCAGGAACCCTCTTCCTGGGGTGCTCACCCTCAACATCACCAGGGTCATCTCTTCTGATCTTATACCGTAATGCACCGCATATCGGGCATGAGTTCAAATCTTCGTACTCACCGCGATAGAGGATGCAGTCATTAGGGCATGCATGTATCTTCTGCAAATCCAATCCTAGAGGGCATAGAACCTTCTTTGCTTCGTACGTACTGTCAGGCAATTCGTTATCCTTTGGAAGCTTCTTCTTTGTTATTTTCAGTAGCTTCCCAAATCCGCTGTCAGACACACCATTGTATGCCTTCTATTGCAGCAATTCCAGTGTGGTACCAAGCTTTGTGTTATCAGCTTCGCAATTTGGGTACAACCCTTTTTTGTGATCCTTCAACATGCGATCAAACTTCAATTTCTCCCTTTCACTTTGGCATTGTCTCTTTGCATAAACAATGACCCGGTGAAGATCATCATCGGGCACATCGCCTGGTTCCTCTTGATCTTCAGCTTCCCCCATTGCAGTATCACCGTATTCAGGGGGATAGTTGTCATCATCCTCTTCTTCTTCATTGTCTTCATCATAACCCCTCTTTCTCCGTGCTTGGTCCAAACATTATAGTGTGGCATGATACCCTTCTCAAGAAGGTGGACGTGAAGGGTTTTCGAGTCAGAGTAATCCTTCGTATTCCCACAGACAGGGCATGGACAATACATAAAACCATTCTACTTGTTTGCCTCAGCCACTTCGAGAAAATTATGCAGGCCCTCAATGTACTTGGAGGTGCGTCTGTCACCGTACATCCATTGCCAGTTCATCTGCGTGCATTATACAATTAAGTGTATCAAAAACCATTACAGAACATCATGAATAGAGAAGTGACCAAATTAATACAAGTTCATCATCGCATTAAAACCAAAGTAAAGTAGTGATCAAATGTTATTACTGAAAAAATAAATACATAAAGTTCATACATAGTTCTCATTGAACAACATATAGCTCTTTAGAGCATCTAATTAAAACATACATTGAAACTAACATACAACTATGTAAACCATTTCAATGCACCAACAAATGCGATCATAATCGCAACTAAGGTAACAATTGATCCAACAACATAATGATACCAATCCTTAGTATCAATGGCATATTTTCTAATCTTTGTAATCTTCAAGCGCATTGCATCCATCTTGATCTTGTGATCATCAACGACATTCGCAACATGCAACTCCAATTCCATCTTCTCCTCCTCAATTCTTTTCATTTTTTTCCTCAAGTAATTGTTTTCCTTTTTAACTAAACTAGCAGAGTGGCCCGCTCGATGTGCGGGCTAGAATTTTACAATGTTAAATTTTAAGAAAATATCATTTAATTTATCATTTTATCCATAGAAATTTGAAAGCAAATTTGACGACATTTTGAAATATAAGAATTTTGCAAACATATTTTTGTCTTTGGAATCCGAGTTTTTATTAAGTTATATATTGAAGACTATGAAATAACGATAAACTGCATATAACATGTTGTTTTTCTTTTTAAAACACAATACTGATATTTAATATCATAAGTATATCATAAAAATACCTAGTGACGAATGGATATTTTATATAATCCTATTTCATAAATCTTGTTTGTTAGCTAGGAAGCCGCTATAATTTGGTCTTTGACCAAATACAATCTCACGGATTATGTTTTTAATGCACTGTAAATATTCTTCACTATATGCGTCCTTGGCTTAGCTAATTCACGAACTAATAACAATGCAATTGGTTAATCAACGGAAAAGAGATATACAAAATGATCATGCATATTTTGTTAATTATTAAATAACATAATGCGGCCATTAAAACTTTCCCAAATAACTGGAAAGTGCACCGAAACAACAGAATAATTTATTGATAGTTTAAGGATATTAAGCATTGCCAAATTTGAGGAGTATAATATTTCAACGCCCATGGACTTTGGGTGTGAACTTGAGACAACTCAGTTGTTTAATCACCACAGGGATAATAATGCATCTATCAAAATAATTGCTTTGGGGCCGAAATGCATACTATTTGAATGGTTACAGATAAGTATTTAATCTGCGAAAATATTTTATGTGCACAACAAACCACTCTTTATTCATCAGTGTCATATTTTTGAATTGATAATTACTGGTTGGCTCTTTCATTTTTCTTATTAAGATTGTTTATCTTCTCCAAATTGTGCCCCTCTCCCTTAAAATAGAGAAGTAAATTGCATACTTATGTCAATGTGTGAGCACATGTCTTCATTTCAGGCTCACCTCAAACAATGCATTAGCCACAAAATTTCTTATACAATACACTATTTGCTATTTGTGAGCTTAACAAATATACTTATGATGGTTGTAAAGAACATAATTATGCAAACTGATACATATTTATAGTTTTTCTCTTACAACGAAAAACATAATTAAGCGAATTTAGTTATTCCATAAAACAGAACAGTGGGAATCATGCATGGTTGTAAGACCTCAAATTTTCTGTATGTGAATAACGTGATATAATTCATCCTAAGCACCCATCATTTGCCCATGATAAGCTATATAATGGAGCAGCCAATGCAAACATATATTCTACCTGTCACGATACGTAGCTCTGGGCTGCGTACATGAGGCAAGGAGCTAATTATTGCTCTCTTGAACATCTGCCATTAACCAGAAGTTATCTTTAATAACATATGGCTCTATAATTTCTAAGATGAGCAACCCATCTCTGTTAGCTTTTGTTTGTAGCTGATTGAGTGAACGTAGGTTCTTCATAGCATCTGTGTGCACTTAGCGAAACAAAGCAAATTTAGTTAATCTTCTGATCAAGCTCGCCAATCTGAAACCTAATCGCACCACATGGCTGTTTCCTTCGTGTTCTACATACGTCATTACAGTATTATGATTTGTGAACAGGAGGAATAGTGCTTCCTATATGGTTGTAAAGAACAGACTGTTGCAGGCGAATACATAGTTATTGTTTTCACTCGCAACAAAAATCATAATTAAGTTAAATACAATAATTAGAATGGAACCATGTGAACCATGCATGCATGGTTGTAAGATTTCAAATTTTCCTTTTGTGAATACCGTGGTATAACTTAATCAAATATAGTGCCCAATGATGGTTGCAGATATATAGCTACCAGTAAGTAACACCTACCATATCTGCCCCCAATTACCATGATATGTATGTCCACCAATCTTACTCGTGTTATCTGTATCACTCTCAGATATCAGTGCCACCAAGATCAACGTCCTTGCTGATGGCCTCTATTCCAAGCTGTTCTGGCTTTTTACTGGAACGTCCCAGCTACTTCTTCCACCAAGCCGGCCACCTCTGTTACTCTCTGCATGGACATATATATAGCTTCCAACAGAACCATGCATGGAAATCTTATGTGGTACTGCCAAAAATAGGGGGAGCGGACAATGGAAAAATACTCTACCTGTCACAATACATAGATCTGATTGCTTACATGAGGCAAGGAGCTAATTATTTCTCTCGGGAACATCTACAAATTTATCAGAAGTAATCTCGTAATAACATAGGGTTCCAAAGTGTCTCTATATATTATTTCGAACATGAGTAGCCTTTCTCTGTTTGCTTTTGCTTGTAGCTAATTGAGACAACTTAGTTTGGGAAACAAAGAAAATTAAGTTAATCTTCTGACCAAAGATCGCCGATCTGATCAAGGCACCACACTGCAGTTTGCTTCGTGTTCTGCCTATACGTTTTGGCTGCTCCCTATGCACTACCTGATGTCATGCAGCCGCGTGCAGAGGCACGTGCAAGCTGCAGAACATGGAACATCATGGCAACAGCTATCCTATGTACGTCAATCAATTTGCCTAGCATCACGATGAGTTAATGACATGGGCAGCTGCCGGTGCAGCTTCTCTGACATGTACCTGAAGCAATCAGCATCCCATCCATGTAAATCCGGTGATCATGAGACCATGATTCGGCCGTCCGCTTGCCGCAATATTCTCTGTCTGCACGTCATCCCATCAGCAACCCCTGCATCCACGTAAATCCGGCGCGATGATGAGTTGATGATTTGACCGGCCGCCGATGCAATCTTACGGTAGATCAATCTGCCAGCCCATCCACGTAAATCCGGTGGTGGCTATCAGATTTGATGATTTGGGCAGGCGCCGCCGGTGCTATCTTCTCTCTGTAGGCCACGCCAACAATCAACCTGGTGGAGCTCGAGGAGAAATCCGTGGGACGCCAGACGTGGGAAACAAAGAAAATTAAGTTAAATCTTCTGACCAAGTTCGCCGATCTGATCAAGACACCACGTAGCCGTTTGCTTCGTGTCCTGCATATACGTTTTGGCTGCTCCCTATGCACATAAAAAAAAATCTTTTCCTGACCTTGAACTTGCGTTGATCAATACCTGATGTCGTGCAGCCGCGTGCAGAGGCATGTGCAAGCTGCAGAACATGGAACACCATTGATGCATGCCACGCTCAGCCCTCAATCGAGCAGTTTCCTTGCAGCGTTGATAGATCGGAAGCCCTGCCTCAACAACCGAAGGATGGAAGAAAAAAGCCAGTATCAAAGATCTCACCTGGATAAAGGATCGGAAGCCCAGCCTCAATAACCGAAGGATGAAAGAAAAAAGCCAGTATCAAATATCTCACCTGGATAAAGGACATGACGACAACAGCATGCGTGAGGAAGGGGAGCGTAACCCTTTTTCTTTCTTTTTCTCTTCTTTACGATGGAGTCTTCAACTTTTTCAGGATTAAAAAAACTAATTCGTAGCCAAGATACAGGTAAAAAAACTAATCCGTGGCAAAGGTGGTTAATTTTTTTCATGTTTAAGGTGAATAGATTATTTTAGAGATCTATCGGCTGTGATTGGCTATGTGATTGAATTGATGGTTGGATGTTTCTAATTTTTGTGGTAATTTCTTGCATTTTTATCTTTTTTTGGTTGGCCCTTCATGTGCTTTTTATATATAATAGATTTAACCTCTCGATAGGAGGGTCGGTTGGAATTTCCGGTTCACATACCTCCTAGATAAAAACATCTATGTCACGTTGGTCGGCATAATTGTTATAAACACTAAATGAAACCAAATGGTTATAAAAGATAATATACCACATCCGTATCATAGACAGGACGAGGGCCGAGGGGGGCGGATACCAAAACCATGGCACTATATAATAACAAACAATCATAATAGTAAGAAAATTATACAAATATCTATCTAAATCATACAAGTAAGAATCTTTTTTCTTTTAAAAAGAAGATAAGAACAAGAGGCTCACCATAGTGGTGCCAGCGACGAGATCGGCGCAGGTGATCGACGACGATGAGGACGGGGACGGGACGGGATGGACGGCCAAACCTAGACAAATCTTGAGGAAAATGGAGTTTGGAGGCCGTGCTTGGAGAGGAGAAATTTTAAGTGTGGCTCGGGCATTTCATCAAACACCCATGTGCATAGGAGGTGAGAGGAGAGCCACACACACCTGCACACGCTGGCCGACCAAAAAACAGAGGAGTGAGCAGGCAGGGGCGAGCATATATATAGGCGTCTCTTTAGTCCCGGTTGGTGGCTAGAACTGGGACAGAAGACTGACCTTTAGTCCCGGTTTCAGCCACCAACTGGGACCAAAGGGGCTGCGCCAAGAGCGAGGCACATTGGTCCCGGTTCGTGTCTAGAACCAGGACCAAAGGGGTCAGACAAACCGGGACCAATGGCCCCCGAGGCCCGGCCGGTGCCCTAACCTCACGAACTGGGACCAAAGGGGTCAGACAAACCGGGACCAATGGACCCCGAGGCCCGGCCGGCACCCTGACCTCATGAACCGGGACTGATGCACCCATTGGTCCAAGTTTATAAGGTAACCGGAATTAATGCCCTTATCTGGCCCTGGACCAAAGCCCTGTTGTCTACTAGTATTGGTAGGCTTGGCCCCTAGTCCAAGATATACAAGATTGGTTTTATCATTGCTAAGAACCTCTCGTGTAAACAAATACATATACACGAACAGAATTACATCGTGACACATTGTCACATTACACAACATACATATAAGCCTATTTAACATCTTCCCTCAATCTGGATGAACATGTCAAGGTTTAGATTGTTCTTGAAGGCGTAATGTTGTCAAGCTTGTAGGGGCTTTGTAAATCCATCACCAAGTTTCCGTGCAACTCTTTCTCGAACAAAATGAAAGTCAATTTCTATCTGTTTTGTTCTTGCATGAAATACATGATTTGCAGGAAGGTAAGTTGCTCCAAGGTTATCATCACACCACAAGAAAGAAGTATGTGTTCTTTCAATACCCAATTCATCAAGTAGGGTTTCTACCCACATTACCACAGTAGTTGCATTTGCTAATGATATGTATTCTGCTTTAGTGCCAGAACGAGAGACCGTTGCCTCTTTCTTTCTATTCCATGATATAAGGTTTGAGCCAACGAAAATAGACAACCCACTGGTAGATCTCCTGCCATCAGGACACCCTGCCCAGTCTGCTTCAGAAAAGGCACTTACTGTTGTTGATGGTGACTTACATATCTTTAGCCCAAATGCAGCACTTCCTTGAATATAACTCAATATCCTTTTTACAGCTGTTCAATGCAAAGAAGTATGAGAATGCAAGATATTAACAAACAAAAGATACATCAAGCCTTGTCAAAGTTAGATACTGAAGTGCACCAACTACACTTATATTTAGTCCCTTCTTCTAGACTTAACAATGCTCGTTCATGCAATGATAGTTCTTCAGTGGTAGACAAGGGTGTACTCGAAAGTTTACAATCCTTCGTCCCAACATGCTTGAGTATATCAGTAGCATACTTCTCTTGGGATAACAGAATACCATCATGTGTCTTTTTCACTTTGATTCCTAGAAAGTAATGTAACTCTCCCAAGTCCTTAAGTGCAAATTGAATTTTCAATTTCTAAGCAAAGTTGACGTATCTTCTTGCGAGGAACTCACAACAATTATGTCATCTACATAAATGAACATAAAAATGGTCACCTTCTCTTTGTTGAAGAAGAACAAGGAGGTGTCTCCTTTTGAGGGTCGAAATCCAAGTTGTTGTACATTTGTACTCAACCTTGAATACCAAGCTCTGCGTGTCTGTTTTAGACCATACAAAGCTTTATCCAACTTGCACACAGGGTGTGGTTTATATCGTCCGCAAAACCAGGTGGCTGTCGCATATAGACCTCTTCATCAAGAATGCCATGCAAAAACGCATTATGTACATCCAACTTGTGAAGGCTCCAACCCTTGGAGACAACAATAGACGGAACAAGCCCGATAGTTGTAGTTTTAACAACTGGACCGAATGTGTCCTCATAATCAAAACCATATCGTTGCTTAAAGCCTGTAGAAACTAACCTAGCTTTGTATCTATCTATATTACCATATGGTTTTCTTTTAGTTTTATACACCCACTTGCAATCTATAATATTCCTCCCTTGTTTAGCTGATACTAGATGCCATGTTTGAATTTCCATAAGTGCACCGTATCCTATCTCCATAGCATGTTTGCAATTTTTAGCATCTAAAACTTCTACTAGATCTTGTGGCTCACAGTAGCAGCACTACACAAATTAATTTTTTTGTCATACCTAACCGTTATGTTTTTGGGAATTGCAGTTATGGAAATATCTTGTTGCGAGCGCGTACTGGGACGTATGGAAGTAGTTGCCACATAGGATCGTTCTTGTACGACCACTGAGTGATCTAGCGAATCTCAATCGTGGCCCCGACTGAATCAACCTATGTGCAGGTGACACATGGAAAGGGCCCCGCATGCCATCATTCCTCGGTGCAGCGAACGAGCCGTACCCGTCCGGCTCCTACCAGGTGTTGCTTGAGGACGCGCCGACCCTACGGCTGGTCCACACCGCGCGTCGCATGCGGGTGGACTGCCCACTGAACCGCCTGCCTGCGGTGTTTGCTGATCTTCCTGGGGGTCCATTTGCATGGCAGGTGCATCAGGTCCTGCGTTGGATCTCTTCGGATCGGTGTTTGTAGGAGGATCCTCTCTTTGTCTTGTGCCCGACATATTTGGAAGCGCTTGTTGCACAAAATCATACATTTCAGCTGTGTTTTTTCATCATTGCTCACTGCATCATTAGCATCATGATTAGCAGAACTATTAATCAAATGATCATCAACATATTCTCCTCCTTAACAGTTGGATTTAAAAGCTCGATAGGTAGCAAGATGATTTCAGCACGTAAGCTCGATAGGTAGAGAAGGGGAAAATATTTTCGTCAACCGGCACATCGCAAGAGATGTAAACTCGTCTTGTGGAAATGTCCAGGCATTTGTACCCATTGTGCAGATTACTGTACTCTAGAAATGCACATTGTTCGGAGCGGAATTGAAGTTTGTGAGCATTTTATTGGCGAAGGATGGCCCAGCAGGCGCACGTGAAAATACGAAGGGATGAGTAGTCTGGTGTTTCACCAAACAATCTGGTTTTGCTAAAAAAAACTATCTGGTAAGGGTAGTTTCAAAGTTGATAACTTTGCAGTCGAAGCACTAAAAGAAAAGGACCGGGAAACGCGGCGGCATAGGAACCACGGGAACCCGAAAGAACAAGCAAGGGATGAGCACACGGGAGCGAAATCCGTTGCGCCCACGCGCATACGCCATTCTATTAATTAAGTGTGCTGCACCAATGAAGGACTCATCCACAAATTTCAAGGGCATAGATTCTTGGGCAAGAATAAACAAACCGACTTCAATAAAGTGACAGTGCTTCCGTTCAGCTGAACCATTTTGCTGATTTGCATGGGGACACGAGACGTGGTGAGAGATCCCAATCTTTGTGAAGGAGTTTAATTTTTCGTACTCGCCTCCCCAATCTGTTTGAAGAGCAAGATTTTTTCGGTCAAATTGTCGTTCAATAAGGTTCTCAAAGTCATGAATTTTTTTTAAAAAACTTCAGACTTATGTTTGCTTAGGTAGATCCACGTGAATTTGCTAAAATCGTCAATGAAACTCACACAATTTTTTCTATCTACGGTTTGTACCGTAGGACCCCACACATAAGAAAAAAGTGAATTCTAAAGTAAATTTTGATTCACTCATTGATTTTGGATACAGTAATTGGTGAATTTTGCCTTTCTGGCGGGCATCACATACAAACTCATTATTGAAATTGCTACCACGGAGTATATTTTTACTGTTGATCTTCCTAACAACGATAGAAGATGGATGACCTAAACGTCGGTGTCAGCAATCCGAAGATGGTTTGGTGACACTGAGCACTTACTTCTTGACGTATGATCCCATGTGCTTGATGGTATAGAGACCTCTCCTACCCCTGCCTCGAAGAAGAACCCTCCTCGTTTCCCAATAATTAACAAGAAAAGAGTAGGGGTGAATTTCAACAAAAGTGTCATTACCAATGGCAAGGCAACTTGCTGGAATCAAACTTTTTGTAGCCTCAGGGACATGAAGAATATTGTTTAGATGAAGGTCATGGTCAAGGGTTTGAACAGTTGTATGACCAATGTGATCAATTGCCATACCTGCACCTGTCCAGGACCGTCAGCTTCTCCAAGTCAACGATGATATGGTTAGTTGCACCACTATCCATATACCAGCTTGTATCTACCCTATACCGGGTGCGATCATGTTGACTGAGCGCGCATCACTCCTCTAGTAAGAGTTGTCGAACCACTTCCATCACTTACCAGCTGGGTGTCCACCCTTGCCGCAAATCTGGCAAGTTGGTTCGGCCGCCTGGTTGTTGGAGTAGTTGACGCCGCTTCTATAGTTGTCGCCGCCGCCGTTGCCGCTACAGCCGGCATGGTTGCCAGGCTTGGGGAAATTGTGACCACGGTCACCACTGTTGCCCCGCCGCCTTGTTTGTTGGTGTAGCTGCGGCTGCGATCACCACCGCCGGTGGCGTTGCCGTCCTACTGCTTGGTGAAGCGAGCACGAGTGGCCGCGTTGGCGGAGGACTCTGACGCCCCGCGCCGAAGATTCATAGTGGGCTCGAAGCTTAGGAGCTACGAGTCAGCTCCGGTGCAGTGACGGGCTCTACCCGCGAACACATAGCGGACACAACCGGGTTGAACTCCTCATCGAGCCCGGCGAGGATGTGAGAAACGACATCCTCTTCATCAACCTTCTTCTCTAAAACTATCAATTTATCACATAAAGAAATTATCTTACCAACATATTCACTGATGGTGGAGCTTCCCTTCTGCAGTTTTGCCAGCGCGATCCGGACGTCGACAGTGCTCGCACGCGTGTGAGAGGTGAGCATCCCCTCGATGGAGTTCCAGAGCTACGCCACCGTGTGACAGCTGACATGAGACCACTTGGATGGCCATCTCCCGCGGCAGCATGGTCAGCAGGTAGGAGAAATCCTGCTGATCTTTCGCGCGCCTTGGACTTCGTCTTTCCCATCGTCGGCGGTGACCTCAATGGTCATGGGTGGCACTGCCTTCCCGGTGTCGAGGTAGTCTACCATCTGCACCCCCTGATGGCAGAGACGACGGTGGCACACCATAGCACCTGATTACCTTTGGTGAGAGCTTCTTGGTTGCGGCGTGAGCAAATGGAGAGGAGGGGAAGGAACTTGAAGAAGTCGCCCTGGATGATTTCGAGGCTAGCTCCGATTACCATGTAAGAAAGGAAGTATGGAAACGTGTGCACTCCTCGCGCACGCGTGTTTATATGCTCAGCAGAATACAATGTGCCGAAGGTTGTTGGTAGGCTTGGCCCCTAATCCAAGATATACAAGATTGGGCTTATCCTTGCTAACGACCTTCCTTGTACAATAATACACACACACACGCACACACAATTATATCATGACACATTGTCACGTTAAACAACACACGTACAAGCCTATTTAACATGTGTTCTCGTGTTGGCCCATTCACAACTCACTCACTTTCTAGAATAATGTTGCTCAAAGATCTGCTGTTGGCCACTTAATGTCTACAGCCACTGGCCTAAATAGAAATTGATGGTTTCGTCCCCTGTTGTTCAAATTTGCGACATGATATTTCCCATGTCTTATCGTTGTTAATTACGTGAATATACCACCGGCCCAGCCGGAATCTTGGCTATGTGGAGCTTCGCTTAGGTTGATGGTCTTCATTTTAAAATTTTGTTTGATGGAGAACTGGATTGTTGGGGAGGGATGAGAAGTAAAGAGAAAGGTGGAGGAACCAACGGTTGACATGAAATATGACTGAAACAGAAAACAAGCACCGGTGTGGAGGAAACCATTGCCCTTCTCATGATCCTTTTCATAGAATCGCCACTGTCAAAACTGTCGGAACACTGTAATGTATTTATCCCTCGTTACTGATTGGAGAAGCACAAAATCCCATAAAATGTCAGAACACTATAATATATTGGTCCCTCATTCCCGACTTGCTGCCGTCCCGGCGATCCACCGTCTCCTCGCTGTCGCTAGCTTTGACGCCTTCTCTTCTGCAACAAAATAAGGCAAATTAAAGCTGCAGCTGGACGTATATCCTTTTTGTTGGAAGCATGCGTCCCCGCTAGCTGGTGAGCAGCGGGGTTTTAGCACGGTTGATGAGTGATGAATGAAATTCCAAATTTGCAGAAGAAAAAAGGGGGACGCTATTGACCTGGGCCGCCCAGTGCAGGTTTGGTCCCATGCCCACATGTCACATCGCGGGCAGTTTCTACTTGCTCGATCACGCCAGCTTACCATTTACTCACATCGGACAGTAGGGTTCGGCTGTCATCCTCAGAAGCTTCCCTCGTCCTGCTCCGAACCTGACCTCCACCACCAAACTCCCAAACCTAATTCTCTTCACCGCCGGACTAGCAGCCGTCTCTGCCCAAGGAGATGGAGGCCGGCGGTAGTAGGAGGAGTGCGACTACCAGGAAGAGGAAGTCAGCCGCACTCAAGGGCGAGGGCAGTCCGGCTCCGGCGCCGGCGGCAGCGCCCGATCCCGGAGCGGCTGACCACGATGGAGGTGGAGACGGGCGAGATCTCCACCTCAGCGACCTCCCCGACGACGTGCTCCGGAAGATTATTTCGGTCCTCCCCATGAAGCAACGCGGTCGCACGCAGATCCTCGCGAAACGGTGGCTTCCCCTCTGGCGCTCTCTTCCTCTCAACATCGACTGCGGTGAAATCGCCCGTTCTAATCATGGTAAGCTCGGCGATGTCTTACAACGCATAATTTCCTCCCACCAAGGCGACTGCCAGCGCTTCTGCATTCGCCCACTCTTGGCCACGAACATGGAGAACGATGCTGCCGTGGACGCCTGTCTCCTGTCCCCCGCTCTGAATAAACTCAAGGAGCTTGAGTTCTACCGTCGGCCGTGGCACAATTGGCAGCGGTTGCCGGCACCGACATCTATCTTCCGTTTTTCGCCCACCCTCTGTGTCGCCCAATTCGGACATTGCACACTCACGGACGACATCGTTCAAGGGCTTCACTTCCCGCAGCTTAAGAAGCTCGGTCTTGATTATGTCTTCCTCTCGGAGTTCTCACTCAGCAGCATGATTGCCGGCAGCCCTTCTCTCGAGGTTTTGCTAATTATTCGGTGCAGTGGAGCCCGTTGCCTCCGGATCAATTCATTTACCCTTAGAAGCATTGAAGTTGGCAATTCTTCGCCAGATCCATCCATGGAGGAGCTCATCATCGAGAGTGCCCCTCATCTTGAAAGATTATTCCATCTTGATCAGAACCAGGATTTGCATGTATCAGTGCTCTCGGCACCTAAGTTGGAGTCCCTAGGTTGTTGTACTAACTCCACCAGGCTCGTGTTTGGTTCCACAGATATTCATCAGGTAAGATCTTCATTTTTACCATCCTCAGCCTTCTATATAACTTGCATTTCAGTGCATACAGAAGTTACATATGATTTGCAAACCTATGTATATTATTGTCTAATGTTGGATTTCATGCTTTTATGAAGGGACCGCGCATTGCAATTGGTAGCCTTTCAACAGCACCGTGCAGAATCAAGTCTTTGCATCTCTGTATGCGTACTCTATGTTTGGACATGGTTATTGAATTGATGAGATGTTTTCCGTGCTTGGAGAAGTTGTACATTCAGGTGATGATTGTTTCACCGATAGTACATTTTGTTTGATTGCTTTATTGATCTACTTGTTGTTCGGAAGTTGTTATGTATTTGGTTTGTCGATGTTCTTTTCAGTGCGAGAAATCTGGGACGAAGAATTTGTGGCGTCGTAAACACCGGGACCTTCACAGATCTTTTGACATCCGTCTAAAAAAAATTGTATTGGATTGTTATCGGGCCAAAAAACCTGACATTGATTTTGTAACTTTTTTCGTACTAAATGCTACAGTTCTAGAGTCGATGACAGTTTTAGTCAAGAGGAACGATGAGGAGTTCTTGGCAAAACAGCGTCAGAAGCTTCTGCTAGAGAGCAAGGCTTCAGATGGGGCTGAAATTAATTTCGTACTCAAGGTGGACGCAAATCCTGGGACATATTATAGTATAAGTCTGTGATTTTGATTTAATGTACATATGGATGTGTGTTGTATTGGTAACTCATGAGCTTTTCATATTAGCGAATAAAAGAATTTATGATGGATGTGTGATTGGGCAATGCATATGTGAGCAATTAGTATTTAATTAGAATGCTTTCTCAACCGAAGTCTCACTTTCAACGATAGTTAGAGTTAACCCTCAAAAGGCGAAATCAAACAAAAGATACGCAAATCCACCATGTAAACACTCGGCATAGACAATTTTAGGGAATTCATATAGCCATAATGTACTTTTCACTTGTTTTCCTCAACAACAACAAAGCTTTTAATCTCAAACAAGTTGGGGTAGGCTAGAGGTGAAATCCACAACAAAGCCTTTTCACTTGTTTTCCTAAAGATGAAAAAAGAATTGAACCTTGGAGATCCATGCTTGGGTACCATGGAACATAAATAGTCATGTAATGCACCGGCCTTGGGAAAGAAATGATTGCACATATCTGACACTAGTGCTTTTAAATGACTGTGATTTATTTTTCTTTCTGAAAAAAATGATAAAGTGGTTGTCTTCCAGATTTTTCTAAAAAGGACCAACCAATCTTCTAGAAACTATAAAAAAAAATGCAAACATGACTTAGAGCACTTTGCAGTGATATCATTAAACTCTAACCAGTAGTCAAATTCCTAGCTAGATGAGATCTATCGGTAACTTTCAAGGTATTGAACAATTTAATTCAACAATTGAGTGGTAACTGGTAAAAGATAATTCAAACGAAGGATATATGTTTATAAATCTTATATCATATAGCTAAAAGTTGCTGAACGATTGTGACATATTGACTCCTCGATGGTAGTGGAAATAATATTAGCATAAGCTGCATAACATGAATTGTGCCTATGAGGCGCTCTGTGTACTATTATTTACTCTATGAAGCTTATGTATTGACACCACTGTGTGAACGGGGGTAATCCTCCTTTCCGAAAAAAAAACACACTGTGTGAATGGGGTTACTATTGAATCTGTACTAATTATATGATCAGTCTCATCACATAGAGGAGCAAATATGTGAAGTGATAAAAAAGGATAACATGCGGTTTTTTCATTGCAAACAAGTTTTTTTCTTCACAAAACAAGGAGTACATGTCAATAAACATATAAAGGAGAAGATAGTGCATAGTGTTCTAGGATGCAGACTAAATCATTACGTATAAATCACATGGCTGTATAGTTGTTGTGTTAACCAATTGAAAATGCTTTGACATCTACATATTTGGATCTGGTTCACCTAGTTATTATTAAACCTTTCTTGCTCATTTTCGAAACAAAACAATAGCTCTTGGACTACGACGGAGGGCATGCAGGCCTGAGTATTGTACTATGTAACAATGTGTTTCTTGTGCTAAGAAAATGGGAGCAAAAACAGACAAAGGAATACCAAGCTATAGTTATGTCACTATTGTCATATGATGATTCAGTTCTGTCTTCCATTGTAGAGTACAGCAGTATTGCAATAATATTTTCATGCTTATCAAACAAATTGTCAAAATTAAAGTTGAACTTTATTAGAAACTGGGTAGGCATTGGAAACCAGCTAGGAATGGAGTTTTTACGGTAAAATCTTTTTATATGGATCTGGTTAATTCTGGCCCAATCTCGAGATCGTTGCATATTTGGAAGATTAAGGTTCCTTTGCGCATTAAAATCTTTATGTGGTTTATCCACAAACAAGTAATTCTTACAAAGGACAACTTAATCAAGAGGAGATGGGTAGGTAGTCCACGATGTTGTTTTTGTGATCATGATAAAACAATACAACATTTATTTCTTGAATGCCCACTCGCCAAATTATTGTGGAGATCGATTCATATAGCCTTTAATATTACTCCTCCAGTTGACATTACAGCGTTGTTTGGAACGTGGTTAACTGGGGTTGATACTACGGCGGCCCGTATTCGGATCGGAATATGTGCGTTTTTGTGGGCTATATGGAATTGCAGAAACGATTTGATATTTAACAGACAAAACACTTTATCTTTCTTGCAGGTCATCTTTGAAGCTACTGCTTGGATCCGTACGTGGTCCTTACTCACTCCTATGGAATCCAGGGAGCCGTTGGTTACTGGGTGCAACGACCACTGAGAGATGGTAGCACGAGCTTTATTCAACCGGTTCGGATGGCGGTCCCATAACAGGATAGGAGTCTAGGGAGCTCCTTCTTTTTGCCATTCCGGTTATGATTGTCGGCATGAACTTTATTTCCATTCTATTTTCGCTCCACTTGCGAGCTGTAATACTTTGACGACTTTGTGTTACTTTGCGAACTTTTAATAAGATGGTTGCATGCATCATCATGATGCAGAGGCCGGGGGTATGCCTCCATTTCCAAAAAAAAAAATTAAGCTGGGTAGGCAAATACAACCATTTGATGAAATTTTCAGTTCAAGGGAAAAACAAAATTAAAATTATGTACGAACTGAGAAGGGGCAAAGACCGTCATATTCATATACACCCAGTTTGTAACACGTTCAAATACTGGTCAATCTACATAAGAAATGTTGCTTTATCAGAGTAACGAACATAGGTTTGGATGGGATCAATGACTTTTTATCAGGCTCCAACAATGAATAGGCCTGAGAGAGAAATGTTTTGCTATAACTGAAATACTATTGCACCTACACGGCAAAGACAATCTGACAATAAATTTAAGGTATTGTTGGTAATTTCTTAAACCATTGGGTTCTTGGTTTCTGATATGCTAAATAGGGGTTAGAGTTCCTTTATTGACATTTTCCAGTATTTCTCTGAACTTGATTAGTAGCATGCATGTTTATTCGAACTTGCTTTTATGAAGACATCTTAGTGTAGCACAGCCGCGTGCAGGCAGACAGGCAAGCTGTAGAGTATGGCACAGCATTCATCCTCACAATGATCTGTGGTCCATGCATGCATGAAAAAGTTCCTTTGGACGGGCATCACATATGCAAGGGACTGCTACACGGGCAAGATGCAGAACATGGCATACCATTTATCCAGGCCACGATCAGTGTTCCGTCAAGTAGTTTTTTGGACAGAAAGCACATCTGCCCGGCAGCAGGACCGTGCTCGTCCCGCGCCCGGCAGCCGGACCGAGCTCGTCTCGCGCCCGGTGCCCCGGACGGGTCGATGGAGGCCAGTTTTGGCCGACCTATTGGGTTTCAGTGTTGGGGGCAGCCCAGGGGTGCGAAAGGCGGGCCATTTCCGTGCGTATCTTTGGTTGGGGTTGCGGTGGGTCTCGAGCGAGGTGGTGTCAAGGTCTGGGATGCCGGGGCGGCGGCCCTGGTGGTGGTTCCGCGGTGCTCATGGGCGGAGCCCGTGGTTAGGTGCTGCCCTATGGCCATGGTCGTGTGGACGGCGTGGTCGCTGGGGTGTGGAGTCCGGTGGTGGTGAGTGGTGGCCGGGGTGAAAACCTGATCTATCTTTGGACGGGCCGGCTGCAGCAAAGCTCGTTCCCTCCTTGAAGGCGTCGTCACGGCTCTCATTGCCCGTCTTGTTGCTCCAGGGAAAACTCTGATCCTCAGGTCGGGCGGTGGCGGCGCTCTGGTGTCGTAACCTTCTTGAAGGCACCGCCTTGGAGCACACGGTTCGTCATATGTGGCTTCATCTCTTCGCGGTGGCATGCTCACGGTTGAGGACTCCGGTTGCTCTTGTAGTACTAGAGGTAGTGTTGCTGCCCTCAGCGCCTTTGTATCCTGCCCTGGGTGTGTGCGTGTGTTGTGATGGAGTGCGTTTGTATCTAAGTTGTGATCGGTCGGTGCTTTATATATAAAGCGGGGCGAAAGCCTTTTTCAGTAAGCACATCTGCAATGGGTTGTTATACTGTTATACGGTTCCGCTTGTGTTATCTATGGGAGGAGCGATGCCCGGGGGGGGGGGGGGAGTATATATCACTCTATTGGGACATCATTGGCTTCGTTATTTGCTGATAGACTCGTTGAATTTGTGCCTTTGGTGCTGGATGTGGCCTATTGGTAGTTAATATCCATGCATATGTGCCACTTCCGCAAATCCGGGGTTGTTGGTCATTACCGTTAGTGCATCGCAACCGAGGCAGAGCGGGTGCATCATGCGAATTGTTGAATTATGACGCTTGGCCATCACGTGTGTTTCTCCAGCAAAATAACGTTTGAAAATGGCCATAATTGATGTGTGAGTTTGTCGTATGCCCCTTTTCGCTCGTGATGGCATGAACAGAACTTGCATGCATTGGATATAGGAATACGTGCGAGTGAGAGGGGAGACGAGAAAGTAGCAACATTTTTATTATCAACACTAATAAATTTAGCCTGCGGATGGAGGAAGTATTTAAGTTTTGCTTTCTTAACTACTCTGCAATGCTACCAATGATTACTTCTTTATCGCTGCAATTTCTATTTCGTAATGTGAAAACTGGTGCCTCTGATGCCTGCCATTGTGTCCTCTGAAACAAATCATGAGTATATGCTTCTAACACTATTAATGATGCATTATAATTGCATGTGTGCTTCCATCATAGGGATGTGATGCTTCCAACAATACAAACTCCGCTTTGTAATCCTTAGTTGGATTTCTCTTTAAGAAGCAGACGCATTTAATTTTCTTCCTTTGTGAACAATTTTATTTGTTCTCTCCAAGAGACTCCTCTTTATGGATCATGCACCTTTTGGTAGTGTGAACTGATTAGTTAAGTTTGTTTATATTATTGGCACAACTTGGTTAATTAATTGTTCTACCTGAAGAAATAAATACCCAAATTACAATTATCAGTTTACTATGGATACGATATAGTGCAGTTTTCATTTCTTTCCTGTGAAACATGTTAGTAACAGATCGAGTTCTTTTGTAGATTTTTTTGAAATGGAGGCATTGGATTTACCTCATCTCATTAATTAAGAAGAGGAGAACAGAGTTTGGTGGTTACATGATCACAAAGGTCAAACCACAAAGAGATCACTCTCCCGGTATTAAATTACCCAAATATTTTGCCCCGGCAAACACCCAGAGCCTTGCTTTCGCCTTGATCGACGCAACCACTGGCCGGGCAAGGATCCCCTTGTTGCGAAATACTCTCACATTCCATATTGCCCAATAGAGAGGCATCTTCAATGAATTGTACACCTTCATGTTGGCACCGGGTAGCCTACGACAAGAATCTTACCACTTTGGCACTGATGAAAGAGCGGACCAGGTGCCACTAGTAGAAAACAGGGCTTTGGTTCGGGCCTGGCCAGCCCATTAGTCCCGGTTCTTCACGAACCGGGATCCATGGGGGGCATTAGACCCGGTTCGTGAGCCCAGGGGGCCAGCCGGGGCCTCGTGGGCATTGGTCCCGGTTCGTCTGGGTCTATTTGTTCCGGTTCTAGGCACGAACCGGGATCAATGGGCCGCGCTCCTGGCCCACAGCCATTGGTACCGGTTCGTGCCTAGAACCGGTACAGAAGGGGGGGGGGTGTTTAGTTCCGGTTCCTACCACGAACCGGGACAAATAAGTTGCCTATATATACCCCATCGCCGCAGCAGAGCACTCCACAGTGCTTTGTTTTTTGCTGGCCGGCGAGGGGGAGGGCATTGGGTGCTCTAGCTCACCTCCTATGCACACGAGGTGTTCGATGAAATGCCGGAGCCACACTGGTTAAGCTTTCTCCTCTCGAAGCTCGACCTCGGAGCTCCATTTTTTCCGAGATTTGTCTAGGTTTAGCGGTCCGTCACGCCCCGTCCTCGTTTTCACCGCCGTCGATCGCCCGCGCCGATCTCGTTGCCGGCACCACCGTGGTGAGCCTCTTGTTCTTATCTTCTTTATGATTTTCTTACTTTAGATAGATACTTGTCTGATTTTCTTACTTTAGATAAATACTTGTCTGATTTTCTTACTTTTGACACACATAATTATATATAATGCACGCAGGTAAACTGACAATGGATGTACGGTGACAGACACACCTCCGAGTAGATTAAGGGCGTGCATGAGTTTCTCGAAGCGGCTGAGGCAAACAAGCAGAATGGTTTTATGTGTTGTCCATGCCCTAAATGTGGGAATACGATGTCTTACTCTGACCGGAAAATCCTTCACGCCCACATGCTTTACAAGGGTTTCATGCCACACTATAATGTTTGGACGAGGCATGGAGAAATAGGGGTTATGATGGAAGACGGCGAAGAAGAAGAGGACGATGAAAACTATGTGCCTCCTGAATACGGTGATGCTGCAAGGGGGGAGCTGGTGAAGATCAAGAGGAACCAGACGATGTGCCCGATGATGCTGCTGAAGATCAAGAGGAACCAGACGATGTGCCCGATGATGATGATGTCCGCCGGGTCATTGTCGATGCAAGGATGCAATGCGAAAGTCAAAAGGAGAAGCTGAAGTTCGATCGCATGTTGGAAGATCACAAAAAAGGGTTGTACCCCAATTACGAAGATGGCAACACAAAGCTCGGTACCGTACTGGAATTGCTGCAGTGGAAGGCAGAGAATGCTGTTCCTGACAAAGGATTTGAGAAGCTACTGAAAATATTGAAGAAGAAGCTTAAAAAGGATAACGAATTGCCCGACAGTACGTACGCAGCAAAGAAGGTCGTATGCCCCCTATGATTGGAGGTGCAGAAGATACATGCATGCCCTAATGACTGCATCCTCTACCGTGGTGCGTACGAGGATTTGAACGCATGCCCGGTATGCGGTGCATTGCGGTATAAGATCAGACGAGATGACCCTGGTGATGTTGACGGCGAGCCCCGCAGGAAGAGGGTTCCTGTGAACGTGATGTGGTATGCTCCTATAATACCACAGTTGAAACGACTGTTCAGAAACAAAGAGCATGCCAGGTTGATGCGATGGCACAGTGAGGACCGTAAGAAAGATGGGAAGTTGAGAGCACTCGCTGACGGGTCGCAGTGGAGAAAAATCAAGAGAGAGTACTGGGCTGAGTTTGCATGTGACCCAAGGAACGTATGGTTTGGTTTAAGCGCGGATGGCATTAATCCTTTTGGGGAGCAGAGCAGCAATCACAACACCTGGCCCGTGACTCTATGTATGTATAACCTTCCTCCTTGGATGTGCATGAAGCGGAAGTTCATTATGATGCCAGTTCTCATCCAAGGCCCTAAGCAACCCGGCAACGACATTGATGTGTACCTAAGGCCATTAGTTGAAGAACTTTTACAGCTGTGGAATGGAAACGGTGTACGTACGTGGGATGATCACAAACAGGAGGAATTTAATCTGCACGCGTTGCTGTTTGTAACCATCAACGATTGGCCCTCTCTCAGTAACCTTTCAGGACAGACAAACAAGGGATACCACACATGCACGCACTGTTTAGCTGACACCTAAAGTATATACCTGGACAAATGCATTCCTGGCCTTAAGAGGATGTTGTTGGGTTTTGTGTTGACTTCATTCCTGGCCTTAAGAAGATAGGTCTCCCTAAATCGCGGTATGAGGGGAGATGACTGGAAAAGGCACGCTTGGAGGGGACTCAATAATATGTAGGGACGGATATTCTTGGTCCCAAGCACACTACACAGTTCTATAGAACTCTACCTTGGTGACCCCGTATGTCGATGAACACAAGAACAGCTGCGCTCCAAACACCCGGAGCAGTGCGACGACTGGATTACATGTCAACACATCAGGACTTTCAGCAGTTGGTTGGAAACACGTCTCAGAGGTGACAACACTGTTTGTGATGAGCTGTTCTCGTTGTCCAGGGGACCATCTTCGACTGTATTGACTTACAAAAGATACGAGCTAAATGGGAATACATTTTACACGATCGCCCAAGATCAAAAGAGCACCAACCAAAATAGTGGTGTCCGCTTTGATGCAGCAACCGAGAGGGGAAAGGACACATATTATGGTTACATAGTGGACATATGGGAACTTGACTACGGACATGATTTTAAGGTCCCTTTGTTTAAGTGCAAATGAGTCAATCTGTCAGGAGGCGGGGTACAGGTAGACCCATAGTACAGAATGACAATAGTGGATCTGAACAATCTTGGGTACACTGACGAACCATTCATCCTAGCCAATGATGTGGCACATGTTATCTATGTGAAGGACATGTCTACCAAACCGAGAAAAAGAAAAGATAAGGAAGCGAATACATCATACGATGAGCCAAAGCGCCACATAGTTCTTTCAGAAAAAAGGTACATCGTGGGAGTGGAGGGCAAGTCAGACATGTCCGAAGATTATGAAAAGTTTCATGAAATTCCTCCCTTCAAAGTCAAGGCTGACCCAAGCATCCTGATAAATGATGAAGATTATCCATGGTTACGGCGCAATAAGGAAAGGACACAAGCGAAGAAAAACTGAAGACTTCCTCTCCACAACTATTATGATGATACCATGCCAACTTTCAACCTTTTCGTAGTTCATTTGAAATCCCTTTGTAACAGACGAGTTTCCGTATGAAATCCTGATACTTCAAAAGAGATTGTCCGTTTTATACACGAAGTGCGTCTAGTTTTTGCCGTAACCCTCTCAACTTTCTTGCACATGCTATGTGGATGAAATGATGATACCATGCCAACTTTCAACCTTTTCAGAGTTCATTTGAAATGCTTTTCAATTTTAGGGTCTCATAGCTCAAAGTAATCAGTAAATGCATGAAAAATGGTGCATGAAAAATAACAAATAAAATAAATAAGTAATTAGAAACAAAATAATATAAACTTTAATAAAATATATAAGTAGAAACAAAATAAAATAAACTTTAATAACATCAATAAAATTTATGAAACTAAAATTATCAAAGTATTTTCTCTTCAAAACATTTTAAGCAACCTCTAGTATTATTGAAACTAAAATTATATAAAATTGATGCAACTAAAATTATCGAAGTATTTTCTGTTCAAAATAATTAAAAGCAAAAAGAATTTTCATAAAGAACTTTTTTTGTTAGAAACTTTAATAGCAAAAAGAATTATCATAAAGTAAAATAAATAAGTAATTAGAAACAAAATAAAATAAATAAGTTTTTTGTTGTAAGTAGAAACAAAACAAAATAAATAAATCAAAAAAGAAAACAAAAAACAAGCAAAAAATAAAAAATATGCCACCTACTGGGCCACCACGGCCTGAATACGACTAGAAACCCATCGATGGGCCAGGATTCAGGCCCGCAGAAGGCCCAGTAGGCCCATCAGGCATAGCAGTGACAATTAGGCCTGTAAGCCTGCAATGGAGAGGAGCTCGAGACGGGTGCGGCAGTGGGGCTTATAAACCACTGCGCGCCCCTCTCAACTAGTGAGGTGGGACTAAACTTTCGACGCGGGCGCAGCAACACAAGGCGTTTGGTCCCGGTTAGTGGCATCAACCGGTACTAAAGGGGTGCATTGGTACCGGTTCGTGGCACCAACCGGGACCAATGCCACCCCTTTAGTACCGGTTGGTGCCACCAACCGGGACCAAAGGCCACCGCTTCCCGCCCTTTGGGCTGCTGAAAAGAGGCCTTTTGTCCCGGTTGGTGGCACCAACCGGGACTAAAGGTCGCATTCGTCCCAGTTGCTGTCACGAACCGGGACCAATGCTTCATCTATATAACTAGCACTTGTGAAAATTTTCATTCAGTTCGTCTTTCCCCGCCCCGACGATGCCGCTAGGCTGCCCCTCTCCGCCTCGCCGTCGCCGTCGTCGCCCTGCCTCCGACGCCATCCCGCACCGCCCCGACGCCGTCGCTGCCCCGCGCCCCCCCGCCTCCTCGTCGCCCGTCGCCGCGCCCCTCACCGTCGCTGTCGCCGCCCCTGCCTCCTCGTCGCCCGTCGCCGCGCCCCTCACCGTCGCCCCCGTGCCCTGCCTCCTCGTCGATCGCCGCCCCCTTGCGCAGTACGAGCTCATATGAATTTTCCTAATTTAGATGTGTACTTAATTTAGATGTGTAGTTTAGATGTGTAGTTAGTTGAGTTGTTGTAATTTGTTCATAAATGAATATGCAAAAGTTAGATTTTTTTTTTCTGTTCATAGATTTTTTTGGTGATATTATTATTGAATAATGAAATGTTTGTGTGTTCATATATATGCAAAGAATATGTCAATTTTTTTCATAGAATTTTTCTGATTTTTTTCTGTTGTAATTTTGTTCATATAATTTTTATTTTGTTCATAGAATTTTTATGATTTTTTTCTGTTGTAATTTTGTTCATAGAATAAGAAGAGAAAGTGTCTAATAGAATTAGTTAGAAAAATAATAGAACTAGTTAAACTAGTTTATTTTTAGTAAGTACTACTTTATTCTATTTATAGTAAGTGCTTAGTAGTTGAACTAGTTGATTTAATAAAACTAGTTTATTTTACTATAGAAGTAGTTTATTTTTAGCAAGAAAATAAATAGAACTAGTTTATTTTTTTAGTTAAAGCAATTATTCCCGCATCAACGTTGACGATGCCAATCCCGCATCCTCGTCGTCGACTCGGCGGAGGAGGCCGGCTTGATCAGAGGGGCCATGTCCGGGACTGGGCTCCGCCGGGCTGGTTTTGGGAGGTGCTACCTTCTGGGGGGCCGTAGGTTGGTGAGGAGCCAGCCCTTCGTTGACCCGATCCTTGTTTGGTGGCGGTCACGTGGGCCAGTGACGGTGCCGAGGCTTCCGGACACCGCGGAGGTGGTAGGTCACCGTGTCAGCGAGGAGGACGAGCACGTCCGTCACTACATGGTTGCGTTGGAGGACAGGTTCGACAATACCTGGGAGGTTCTTCAGGGATCTCACTGGAGCTATGATCCTGTGATGGTTCCTTCTCTTTGGGTGTCCACCGCCCGCGCCGATACCCGTCGGGCGCTATGGTTCTAGCTGTACTATATGTATTCGAGGTGTATTAGTGATAATATTCGACGATGTACGAACGCATGGAGATGATGTAGTTTTACTTATAATTGAATGCATCCTAATTTGAATACTACTTTATTTTGTGATTTGATTTTTCTTATTGAATGCTCAAATTGGAAAACAACTCCTACTTTGAATGCTCAAATTGGAGAGCATTATGCAAGGCGTATGCATATGATTAGTTGATAGCTTATAGGGTTTTTGTTTTCGCAGAAATCTAGGAGCCCCCCTCCATCATCCCCGCCGTCGTCCCCGTCACCGACCCCCTCCGACCTCGAGGTGAGACCAGCCACGAACCGGTTTTAGAAAGATAATTAAACGATATTTTGGATTGACTTTAAGTCTGTTGAGTCTCCATCATATATGAGAGGACGAAGAATCCCGACTGTTGTCGTGGGGGTAGCTTCTCCTTCGTTCCCGTGTGCTAGACAATTTGGTGTAATGCACTCGGGAACGAAAGGAGGAGCTACCATCACCGACGGTCGCAAATGTCAGAGAGGAATCAGTGAGGGAGAGTTCCACCATATATATATCAGAGGACGAAGAATCTCGACTGTTGTCGTGGGGGTCGCTTCTACTTCATTCCCGTGTGGTAGATATTTTGGTGTAATGCACTCGGGGATGAAAGGAGGAGTGACCATCACCAACGGTCAAATGTATACACCTCGTGAGCTGAGAGTTTTCAAGAAAAGACTCGACAGACCGATAGTCAACCCGTGATGAATAATAATGATCTAACTTAGGTTTTTTAGTACATATATTTAATTGTAGATGTTTAATATTTGAATTATGAACATAGGAAATGTCGTACTCGGATGACGATAGTCTCCCGGGGGAGTGCGACTGGTGCCACGACGACCGAGGTCTGTGCGACAGGCCTCACCTGGACGAAGATCGGCGCTTCAGCATTAAGCTGGAGAAGACCTTCGATGTTGAAACTGTACGCAACAACGACAAGTGTTATTTTTTCGTAATTAATCACGACTTCAAATATTTCAACGTGTACTTTTCATCTTTTACAATTCGACTAGCTTATCCCATGCCATGCAAGACGCTATGTCTTGGAGAGGATGGATTTTGAAGACCATGAAAGTTCGAAACAAAGAAAATTCACCTAAGGACCCATCATGGTGTGGATTTTGAAGTAAAGTTGTACAATTTTGAGAGCGTAACCCATTTTGGTTGCAAAAAATGGGAATCACTTTGTAAGATGTATGGTTTTGATGAGGGTATGCTTGTCACCATGGATCTTGGTGATCCTGAAATCGAGCAAGACAATATGGACATTTGGGTCCTTGTGGATATGCCTCCAATTCTAGCGCTATGTGAGTTTCTCGAACATAGTTATTAGCTAATTTATATTGTTTATTTCAAAATAGTTGACAGCTTATTTCCATTGACAACTTATTTTGATTGTTCAAATAATGTGCGGAACATGGTAGACAAAACCCACTACACCGATGGCTCCGAATTAACTTATCAGGAGAAAAATCATCTGGTCGGATTTTGTACTGATATTGAGAATTACAATATCTACAATCAAACTCCTCAACATTATGGTCAATACGTGCCACTAGTGCATGTGTTGAACTACGATAACTACCATGGAGATACCCTGGTAAGACTTTTTACTATTATGAAATCCGTGTATCTTTTGCATACTTCTAAAACTAGTACATCATTGCTAACTATGAAGTTATTACTATGTTTTTCAACAGAGAATCCCAGAGGATTGTGTGCCTCATTTGATGTATCAGAATGGCAGCCTTCGTATTTTGAACATATATCTAGGTCATCCTACGAATCTCAACTGTCCATACCGGATTTCTCAAAGAAGTGGAGACATGCTAATCAAAAAATGGAAAAAATGTATGGACAATCGTAAGGAGGTTCTTGGAAGCAAAAGGAAGCGAAGCGCAAGAATTGGAGACAGGATGATCTCATTCTCCATAATGGAGAGTTAGGGTCTATATTGTTTTATGCTATTTTACCTTAAAGAGGGTATTTAGGTCCTACCTAATACTGATGATCATGTGCTAAGAACAATTAAGTAGGGTTGGTTCGATGACTATGAGGATGATGATCGTATGACTTGTTATTAATAAGGAGTAGAAGTTGTATGATGATGATTAGTAGGACTTGTTATTATATATGATGATGCATGATGCGAGCATGAAGAGTTATTAAATGAACATGGATTGGATTGAAGTGAAGGCAACATGCATGTGCTGCATGTCGAAAGTAGTAAAATCCAAACTTGATCAAAGTTAGGATTAGTATTACTTTCGACATGCACCACATGTTGCCTTCACTTCAATCAAAGCCATGTTTAGGCATAGCAGTAGCGTTGGTAAACCAAGCACGGCGATATAAGAGAGGACACTTCTCTCTATTAGCTAGCTAATAACAACCTAAATTAACCCCCAAAACCCCTAAACCAGCCCCTTTAAAAAAACCTCAGCTTCAGCCAGTTGCTGACGCGTGGATGCCTTTTGGTCCCGGTTGGTGTCACCAACCGGGACCAAAGGCCCCCCTGCGTGGGCTGGCCGCAGCGGACACGTGGAGGCCCATCTGTCCCGGTTCGTGTAAGAACCGGGACTAAAGGCCAAGGGCATTAGTAATGACCTTTTAGTCCCGGTTCCAAAACCGGGACAGAAGGCCCTTACGGACCGGGACAAATGGCCCTTTTTCTACTAGTGTGCTAGTCTAAGATTGCAACCCCAGTCAAGCGCTGATCATGTTCCAAATCGTAACAGTGTAGCGGCATTTCAAAATGAGGTGCATGCGGAGATGATTCCGGTTCTCTTTTTCACAACTGGCACATGCCACAGTTTGGCCAGTCCCTCCGAGCAAATCTATCCACCGTCCAAACTCTATTTTAGAGAGTGAGCCATGAGAAAAATCAAATTATACTTGGTGTCCAAACTTTCCACACCATCCTTGGCATGCCAGAATTTATAAACCATGTGAACTGCATATCCTATGAGCTGAGGCAGTAGAGTAGCACCCACCACTGGTGAATTTTCATCGAATAGCATCTTTAGTGCCATAGTGAGCTGCACCTCATGGACCTTGCTCCATAGGTTGAAAAATTGTTTTATGAGATCGACTATGAGACCCACCTGCATATTGATGCGACATACCCAGTCCCTATTAGCCAGGGCCTTGGCTACACACGATTTAGTGCGCTTGGAAAGGGCGAAGATGCCTAGGGCGACGTCCTTCTACTTTGGCCGTTGTAGCCGAGGAGTGAACCACCGTCGGTTAATTATCATGCATCTTATTATCACAAAACTATAATCCCGGAGCGCAAGTCATGATGTGTTGTGAAAGAAAGGTACTATGGAAGTGTATGCACTCCTGGCAGGGACGCGTGCGTGCTTATATGCTCAATATAATACAAGATGTGGCAGGTTGTTGGTAGGCTTGGCCCGTAGTCCTGATATACAAGATTGGGCTTATCTTTGCTAACAACCTGCCTTGTACAATAAAACATATGCGCATGCGCCCACACACACACACACACCATTACATCATGACACATTGTCACGTTACACAACATACGTACAAGCCTATTTAACATCCTCCCTCAATCTCAACATGTTAAGGTTTAGATTGTTCTTGAAGGCTTGATGTTGTCGACCTTGTAGGGGCTTTGTAAAGCCATCAACAACTTGATCTCTTGTTGGGAGAAACTATCTCCTAGTTTCCTTGCAACTCTTTCTCGAACATAATGAAATCAATTTCTATCTATTTTTTCTAGCATGAAATACATGATTTGTAGAAGGGTATGTTACTCCAAGGTTATCATCACACCACAGGACGGAAATATGCGGTCTTTCAATAACTAATTCATCAAGTACGGTTTCTACCCACATCACCACATTAGTTGCATTTGCTAATGACTTGTGTTCTCCTTCGGTGCTGGATCGAGTGACTGTTGCCTATTTCTTGGCATTCCATGATATAAAGTTTGAGCCAACTAAAATAGCCAACCCACCGTTAGATCTCCTCTCATCAGGACACCCTGCACAGTCTTCATCAGAAAAGGCACTTGCTATCGTTGATGGTGACGTACATATCTTTAGCCCAATTGAAGCACTGCCTTGAATATATCTCAATATCCTTTCTACAGCTGTCCAATGCAAAAAGTATGAGAGTGCAAGATATTAACAAGAAAGATACATCAGGCATTATCAATGTTAGATACTGAAGTGCACCAACTACACTTATACATAGTCCCTTCTTGTGGACTTAACAATGCTCCTTCGTGCAGTGATAGGTTTTCAGTGGTAGACAAGGGTGTACTGGAATGTTTACAATCCTTGGTCCCTGCATGCTTGAGTATACCAGTAGCATAATTCTCTTGGGTTAACAAAATACAATCATGTGTTATTTTCACTTTGGTTCCTAGAAAGTAATGTAACTCTTCCAAGTCCCTAAGTGCAAATTCACTTTTCAAGTTTTTAAGAAAAGCTGAGGTAGCTTCTTGCGAGGAACTAGCAACAATTATGTCACCTACATAAATGAGCGTAAAAATGGTCGCCTTCTGTTTCTTGAAGAAGAACAAGGAGGTTTCTCCTTTTGAGGGTCAAAATCCAAGTTGTTGTAGATTCGTACTCAACCTTGAATACCAAGGTCCGCATGCCTGTTTTAGACCATACACAGCTTTATTCAACTTGCACAAAGGGTGTGGTTTAGATCCGTCCAAAAAACCAGTTGGCTGTTGCATATAGACCTCTTCATCGAGAACTTCATGCAAAAACACATTCTGCACATCCAACTGGTGAAGGCTCCAATCTTTGGAGACAACAATGGACGGAACAAGGCTGATAGTGGCAGCTTTAACAACAGGACTGAAAGTGTCCTCTTAATCAAAACCATATTGCTGCCTAAAGCCATTAGAAACTATCCTAGCTTTGTATCTATCTATATTACCATTAGGTTTTCTTTTAGTTTTATACACCCAATTGTAATCTATAATATTCCTCTCTTGTTTAGTTTATACTAGATGCCATGTTTGATTTTTCATACCTAACCGTTTGTCTTTGGGAATTGCAGGTTTGAAAATACCTCATTGTGAACGCGTACTAGGACATATAGAAGTAGTTGCCGCAGAGGATCCTTCTCATCCTACACAACGACTGAGTGATCCAGCGATCCAGCAAATCTCCTCGTACGACGACTATCCAGTGGCCCCGGCTGAACCGACGCATGTGCAGGAGACACATGGCAAGGGGCCCGCATGCCATCATTCCTCGGTACAGCGGGCGAGCCGCACCCATCCGGCTCCCGCCAGTTGTTGCGTGAGGACGCGCCAACCTCTGTCCCGCCCAACCCTACGGCCGGTCGACGCGGCGTTTCATGTGCGGGTAGGCTGCCCGCTGAACTGGCTGCAGGCGGTGTCTGCGGATCTTGCTGGGGATCTGTTTGCATGGTAGGTGCATCTCATCCTATGTCGGATCTTTAGGGATTGGCGTCTGCAGGAGGATCCTCTCCGTGTCTTGTTCCCAACAGACATGGATGCGTTTGTTGCATAAAATCATAGATTTCGGATGCATTTTTTCACCGCTGCTCACTGCATGATTAGCAGAACTATTAATCAGATGATCATCAACATATTTTCCCCCTTGATCAGTTGGATTTAAAATCTCCAGAGGTAACAAGAGGATTTCAGCATGTAGCCTAGCGCCTGCATTTAGATGTGTAGAGTAGAGAAGGGGAAAATATATTCATCAAACACCATATCACGAGAGATGTAAACTCATGCTGTGGAAATGTCCAAGCATGTGTACCCATCGTGTAGATTAATGTAACCTATAAATGCACACTGTTGGGAGCTGAATTGAAGTTTGTAAGCATTTTATGGGCGCAGTTGGGCCAACAGGTGCACACGAAATATGAAGGGATGAGTAGTTTGGTCTTTCACCCAACAATCTGGTTTTGCTAAAAAACAAACAAACAATCTTGTAAGGGGAGTTTCAAAGTTGGTAACTTTGCTCGGCATTCTATTGATTAAGTGTGCTGCAGCAATGAAGGCCTCATCCAAAATTTCAAGGGCATAGAGGGTTGGGCATGAAGAGACATACCAACTTCAACAATGTGGCAGTGCTTCCCTTCGGCCAACCCATTTTGTTGATGTGCATGGGGATATGAGACGTGGTGAGAGATCCCAATTTTTGTGAAGAAAGAGTTTAATTTTGCGTACGCCCCTCCCCAATCTGTTTGACGAGCAAGATTTTTTCGATCAAACTGTCGTTCAATAAGGTTCTCAAATTCATGATTTTTTTAAAACCTTCAGACTTATGTTTGCTTAGGTAGATCCATGTGAATTTGATAAAATCGTCAATGAAACAAACATAGATTTTTTTTCTGCCTACGATTTCAAATGTAGGACCCCACACATCAGATAAAATGAGTTCTAGAGGAAATTTTTGTGCACTCACTGATTTTGGATACAGTAATTGGTGATTTTGCCTTTCTGGCAGGTGTACAAACTCATTATTGAAATTGCTACCCCATTGGAGTTTATTTTTACTAATGATCTTCCTAACAACGATACAAGATGGATCACCTAAATGTTGGTGTCACCGATCCAAAGATGGTTTGTTGAAACTGAGCATTCTTGCTTCTTGACATGTGATTGAGGGAGTCCTGGAGTAAGGGGTCCTCGGGCGTCCGGCCTATTATCCATGGGCCAGACTGATGGGCTGTGAAGACATGAAGGCCGAAGACCGCACCGTGTCCGGATTGGACTCTACTTGGCGTGGAAGGCAAGCTTGGCGACCGAAGATTCCTTCTTATGTAACCGACTCCATGTAAACCCTAGACCCCCTCGGTGTCTATATAAACCGAAGGGGATAGTCCGGAAAGGACAAACATTCATTACCATATACACATAGGCTAGACTTCTAGGGTTTAGCCATTACGATCTCGTGGTAGATCAACTCTTGTAACACTCATATTAATCAAGATCAATCAAGCAGGAAGTAGGGTATTACCTCCATAGAGAGGGCCCGAACCTGGGTAAACATCGTGTCCCGCGTCTCCTGTTACCATCGACCCTAGACGCACAGTTCGGGACCCCCTACCCGAGATCCGCCGGTTTTGACACTGACATTGGTGCTTTCATTGAGAGTTCCGCTATGCCGTCGCCAAGAGGGTTGATGGCTCGCCTTGTCCTCAAGGATAATATCATCTCCGAAGGAACCCTGGCCCCAGGCCAAACCCTCCGGCTGGGCGGCTTCGTCATGACCGTCGGGTCGGCCCTTAAGCCGACGATGACCTCTCAAGTCATCGAAAATCGCCTCCATGTTAATCCCGAATACTCCGCCCGGACGGATCCAATGGAGTTATCGTCGTTGAACGAACTCCTGGATCACATGGCCGCCTTGGGGGTCGCTACAGACTACGATCGGGTTGGGCTTAAACCTGACCAGAGAGAAATTAAAACTCCACCGATCACCCACCAGATAGCGGTTGTTGAGGAGCGGAGCAACTATTCTACTATATTGAAGACGAACTATGTTCGGATCTCTGATCTTGAAGGGCTGGTTATTCTCCGGCAGAAAGGCATGTTCCGTGCCCCGAACATGGAGTTGGACGATGAGCCTAAAAAATCAGTCGATATCTTGGAGCCCGAACTGCCAGGGCCGGTAGATCTTCAAACTCCGGATCCAAAATAGGGTCAGGGTTCGGATTTTGTTCCACCCACCCACCCGGACATAGATGCTCTCATGAGCATCAAACGACAGCTTCAGGAAACGGTCCACCACTTCTGGGCCAGATTCCTCCTTGTCAAAGATAAGGTAAAAGATTGCCGTGACGAAGATGCGATAGCAGCATTCTGCAACAACTGCGCGGACGAAGATATCCTAAATGCCATCAATCACCTCCGCATACTAAAGTTCGCTGACTTAACAACTATCGTACAAAAGTACAGCGCGATGGAAAGCGCCTGGAAAATTCAGGCAGCTCGTTGGGAGCCTTCGGCCCCAACCCAACTCATCCTATGGGCGAAAAGGACGCACCCCCGCGGCGCGCCCAGCCGAACAGTCAAAAAACATAAACCCATTATGCTGCACGGCACCGTTCTGGAGGGATGGCTCAATGGCCCATGCAAAATACACACAACGTCGGATACCGTGGCGACCCACAGCCTTAGAATATGTTGGATACTCTGGCAGGTAGCCAAGAGCGGCGAGGACATCCTTATCAAGGACACCCCAGAACAACTCCAATAAACGATGATACTAGAGTATTGACAGTCTTCGAGACATTTGCTTCAAACAATAAGCGTAAAAGGGCACTGCGCGATCTCGCTGAAGTTTGCTAGGTCGCCGCAATTGACCCCTGGAATGACACGGCCATAACCTTTAACGCCAGTGACGAACCTAAACACAGAACAGTCCGAGCGCCAGCTGCATTAGTCCTCAGTCCCATCGTGGACGGTTTTCGACTCACAAAAGTCCTCATGGACGGCGGCAGCGGACTAAACCTCGTTTACGAGGACATGCTCCACAAGATGGAAATAGACAGGAGCCGCATCAAGAAAAGCAGCACAACCTTTCGAGGCATCATTCCCAGTCGGGAAGCGTGGTGTGTGGGAAAAATTACACTTGATGTGGTATTTGGCACGCTGGAGAATTATAGGTCCGAAGAAATAACTTTCCAGGTGACCCCTTTCAACAGCAGATACCATGCCCTGTTAGGGCGAGAGGCCTTCATGCGCTTTCAAGCCATACCCCATTATGGATATATGAAGCTAAAAATACCCGAGCCTAATGGAATAATCACCCTCGTCAGCGATCCGGATATAGCACTCCGCGCCAAGAACAAAACAGCATCCTTGGCCCTCAAGGCATTATCCGAGGCCCTGCGGCTGAAGAACTAACCGCACTACGCTGCACTATGGATAGAGACGATGTCATCCTAGACAAACGACCCAAATCTACTTCTTTCAAGCCAGCAGAAGAAACGGTCAGATTTCAGGTCCATCCAACAGACCTGAAGAAGACAGCCTCCATCGAAGCGCAACCCAGCCCCACAGTCGACGCCGCACTGCGGGACTTCTTGCACGAAAACTGGGATATATTCGCCTGGCACCCCTCAGATATGCCAGGAATCCCGCGCGAGTTGGCCGAACACAACCTCAATATACTAAAGGGATATAAGCCAGTCAAACAAACACTGCGGCGTTTTTCCGAACCCAAACGACAAGCTATGGGGGAGGAGCTAGCCAAACTCATCGAGGCCGAATTCATCAAAGATATTAAACATCCGGACTGGCTCGCAAACTTGGTAATGGTACCAAAGAAGGATAAATCCTGGCGCCTATGCGTCGACTTCAAAGACCTCAACAAGGCTTGCCCTAAGGATACCTTCCCCCTTCCTCGCATTGATCAAATCATTGACGCTACCACAGGACACGACTTGCTGTGCTTCCTTGATGCATATTTCGGATACCATCAAATCAAACTCAAGGAGCCCGATCAAGCCGCAACAGCATTCATTACAGCATACGGGCCGTTTTGCTTCAACACCATGCCTTTCGGGCTCAAGAACGCTGGCGCCACCTACCAGCGCATGATCCAAACATTCCTCGAGAAACAGATCGGCAAGACAATGGAGGCCTACGTGGACAACGTCGTCATCAAAACTAGACACGTCGAAACACTAATAGATGACTTGCGTCTAACATTCAACAACCTCCGTGCATACGACATCAAGCTTAACCCAGAAAAATGCGTCTTCGGCGTCCCCGCCGGTAAACTACTGGGCTTCATCATTTCCAACAGAGGAATTGAAGCAAATCCAGCCAAAATCCGAGATCTGTCGCAGTTGGCCACGCCAACCGAACTCAAACAGGTCCAAAAACTCGCCGGGTGCGTGGCAGCTTTAAGCCGCTTTATCTCCAGGTTGGGGGAAAAGGCGCTGCCCCTTTATTGCCTCCTCCGGCGCACCGATAACTTCGAGTGGACAGATGCGGCGACAACCGGACTGGAGGAAATAGAAACCCTTTTGGCAAGCAACCCAATCCTGGACGCGCCAAACGTCGGCGAAACAATGCTCCTATATATATCAGCAACAGACCAGGTGGTGAGCGCCGTACTCGTCGTCGAGCGAGAACAGGACGGACACAAATTTCCGCTCCAAGAGCCGGTATACTACGTATCCACCGTCCTCACGCCATGCAAATCCCGGTACCCTCACTATCAAAAGATAGCATATGCAGTCTTCATGGCATCTCAAAAATTGCAACACTACTTTTAGGAGTGCTCGATCATGGTGGCTTCCGAAGTGCCCCTCAATGATATAATTAACAACTGGGATGCAACAGGCCAGATTGCCAAATGGGCCATTGAGCTCCTGCCACTCGACATCATGTACAAACCACGTCGCGCCATCAAATCCCAGGTACTGGCTGACTTCGCCGCCGAATGGACAGAGGCCGAACTCCCTAAAGAGTACGGAGCGTATTCCAACTGGGTTATGCATTTTGCCGGCTCCAAAATGTTGGTAGGGCTAGGGGCGGGTGTCGTATTAACGTCCCCAACAGGAGATATCATCTAGTACGTACTCCAAATATTATACACAGACTCCAACAACGCAGCCGAATACGAGGCCTTGCTACATGGCCTCCGGATGGCCGTATCAATGAGCATACAATGCCTGGAGGTGCGCGGGGACTCAAACCTCCCAATATCCCAAATTAATGGAGACTTTGATGCCAAAGATCCAAAGATGGCAGCTTATCGCAATGCCGTCTTAAATATGTCGGCTCGGTTCGAGGGGCTCGAATTTCATCACGTCACCCGAGAAAGTAATCAGGCGGCAGACATCCTGGCTCACATCGATGCTAAGCGCGACCCCGTCCCACCTAACATCTTCCTCGAAAGGCTCTTTAAGCCATCCATGGTGTGGCGAGGCAGAGACAGCAGCGACAGTCCCGTTCCGAACAAAAACATAGACAACGAACACGCCGATATCGTCGGAGGCTCAGCCACCGAAATAACACCATCGACCCACCTCATCATGGCAGTAATTGCCCCGTGGACTGAACCATTCTTGGCCTACTTTAATAGGAAGGAGCTCCCAGAAGATCAGAACGAGGCTTGCCGCATTGTCCGGCGTTCGAAGGCCTATAAAGTTCACGAAGGAGAGCTCTACAAGAAAAGCACTACCGGAGTCCTTCAAAGGTGTATCTCCGAGGAGGAGGGGCGGCAACTCCTGGCAGAAATTCACGCCGGTCTCGGCGGGCACCACACCGTAGCCAGGCACTTGTCAGCAAGGCCTTCCGAACATGATTTTATTGGCCTACGGCCCGGGCAGACGCACAGGACCTTGTCCAGCGCTGCGTTGGATGCGAACTCTCCGCCAACCAAAGCCATATGCCCCAACCGCCCTACAAACAATCCCTATTACATGGCCCACTGCGGTCTGGGGCTTGGACATGGTTGGACCCCTTAAAGGGGGAAGCCATAAGAAAAAATATCTGCTGGTCATGGTGGACAAATTCACCAAGTGGATAGAGGCTAGACCAGTTAAAACGCCCGAGTCCGGACCAGTGATTGCATTTATATCCGATGTGGTGCACCGTTATGGTGTCCCGCACAGCATCATCACTGATAACGGTTCCAATTTCACACCGATGAGGTGAAAACCTGGTGTGCTAATCTGGGTATTAAATTTGATTACGCCTCTGTCTACCACCCGCAAACAAACGGTCAAGTCGAGCGAGCCAATGGTCTTATTATGAGCGGCATCAAACCCAGGCTAGTGTGGTCTTTGAAAGAATCAGACAAGCACTGGCTCGAGGAGCTCGACTCCGTACTCTGGGGGCTGCGGACCACGCCCAACCGTACTACCGGATACACACCTTTCTTCATGGTGTACGGTGCAGAGGCTGTATTGCCCTGCGATATTATACACGACTCACCTCGAGTGCGTATGTACGAAGATAAAGAGGCCGAGTTGGATCGGCAGGACAGCCTGGACGCCCTGGAGGCAGAACGCGACGTCGCCAAAGCTCGTTCAGCATTTTATCAACAGCAGGCTCGAAGATATCAAAGCAGAGAAGTACGGGCCAAGACTTACAACGTTGGCGAACTCGTTCTACGCTCGTCGGAGAAGAAAAAGGAAAAACTCAAGCCCAAATGGGAGGGTCCCTTCATAATTGATGAAGTTCTTACCGGCGAAGCGTACCGTCTTCGTGACGCATCAGACAATCGCCTAGAGCCAAACCCCTGGAACGCGACCAGACTCCGAAGGTTCTATGCCTAGCGCCGAACCCTTTGTTAGTCTCCTTCTCCCCTATAGTTTCCATTACTTTTTCTCTCTGTTTTACACATTTTTTCGCTTTAAAGCTCTCATTCGGCTTGACCGAACACTGCTGACGCACACATTTTTACATATGTACACCCATTATGCCTGGGGGCTTCTTTAACAGAAGCTTGTTGATATTATCTTCCGAGCGTCAAGCTCATTACACACACGCTTTTTTCCCGTATGTCTTTCCTGCACCATTATATGCATCGATATGACTTAAGTTTTGGCCAAGCCGGGTTGCCTGGCTCCTGTGCTTACCCCTACGTTCCCGAATGTTCGGCTAGGTGGTAAAGGGGGCACCTCTGTGATTGTTACTGTCGGGTCATCCGGATGTGTACCTCAGACTCGGTGAAGCCGAAAGCTAGCGTTCTTAAGGGAATATTCGGTCGGTGGATGAGAAATACTTTTTGCACTCACTCTATTGTGAACCCCCAAAAGTTATAAATACTATGATTTTCACATCACAATTCGGACATGTCTACTAATGCATGCACACCTAGGGAAAGGAACCCTTAACGGAACTATTCTCCTTGGAAGATGTTTCTTACAATGTCAATGTAATATAAGATAACTAGCCAGATACAACTTGTCTGTTCAAGCAATTATGACCCTACGCTTAGTTTTCCACGCATACCTCAGCCTATTCGGTTTTGACGGTATTCGGAAACACTCCGCACCTTCAGGTTCGGAGGTTGAAGCGAAAAGGTCCGCCATGACAAATGATATACAATTCAGCTAGAATTCTACATGGTGAGGAAAGTACATAGTCACTTGGACTCAAACACTTCTGCCTCTATACCATATAACATGCAGTCTAACTTACAATCCTGTTGGGAATATTTGGCGGCCACCTCTACTTGGTCATATACTAAACTAACGGGAATTTCTTCCCCATTTGGCCCCAACGGTCCAACCCGGGCCATGTGATTAGGATTCAGCTTGGTATATCGCGTCTTCACCATGGCCCAGGCTTCTCGCGCACCCTCTCGATAGGCCGATATCTTCCATAATCGGATACGCCGCCGCGCCCCCTTGAACAGCACTACAAGCTCCTCCATAATTCCCGGAGGGGAGGCGGATGGCCATAAGGCCTTGGCAACACTCCGCATGGCCAGCCGAGCATGCTCGTGCACTTGCGACAATCTTTGCAGCAGATCACTTGCTGATCCGGACACCTCCTCTTCAGGACGGCCCGTAAATATACTTGCAAGCATAGCTATATCAGTTCCATTTATCTCCGAACTACTAAAAAACAACAAGTTCGGAAACATACTGAACATGCCGTCCCGCAGCTTCTTGTTCTCCTTTATGGAGTCGGCTAGCTGGGCCCGCACATCTTTCAACTCTTCACCCAACTTAGTGTTGGAATCCTGTGGCTTGCTTTTCTCGTCCCTGACGCGGGTCAGCACATGCTCGCCTGCAGCGTGTTGCCTCTTTGCCTCTTTTTCTCCCTCTTGGGCGATCTTCAACTTCTTCTCAAGTTGATCAGGCGACCCTATTATGCGATCAATGGCAGTATTAGCATAGTTGGTATACATTTATTGTTCCTCGATGGAGGGGAACGTTACCAGTGGAACACTTCTTCAAGTCTCCCAGTTCAGCGGTAGCAGCTTTTAGCTGCGCCTGACACTGCTCCAGCTCTTGGGCTAGCAGACTATTCTTCTCTGCAAGGACCTGGTTGTTCAACAATCCTTAAATCAGTTGTGCCAACTGCTTTCAGTCTTGGGGGCTACGGGTATATGGCTATCCTTTTCTGACAAAAAAAACTTACCTGCACATCTGTGAGATATTGCCTCGTGGCTTTTCTAAGCCCGTCTCGAGCAGCTCGGATGTATGCGTCGCCCGAGCTGAAGGCATTAAAAGCCTCGTCCGAGAACTTCGGGTCTCGTAAAACAGCTCTGCGGCGCCGATGGTTCATGGCGCTCTCTACTTCTGAGTTGGTAACAAACATATTGTCCGAACCCTCGGCCCAATGGCAGTCCGGCTTTGTTCCTACATCGGCTCCCGTCTGCCCGACGGGATCTAAATCTTGGTTGTTGGGAGCGCGGCCGGCCGGACTCCCGGACACAGTTCGGCGAACCTTTTTCCTGTAATCAAACAGGCGCATAGGTCACAGTTGGACACAGCCACTGAAAAAATATATTTATCCGTACCTCCTCGATGAGGGTCCGGCGGTGCCTTCACCGGCCCTCCTCTTCGAAGGCCTACCCAGCGCAGGAACCGATTTCCTCGGTACCGTCAAACGCCTCCCCTATAGAACGTGCGACAATGCGGTGGGTGAGGCAGAGTACGAGAACCCTTTCAGAGGAGGTGTCTCTTGATTACTTACCTGTGAAGCAGGAAGAAGACCAGGGTAGTCGGCGATGATGGCCACTTCTGTGCCATCATAGCTCGTCTGGTAAAACACCCCCTCCGCGAGCACCACAAATATATCCGGATCCTCTTTAAACCCGGGGTCGAGTTCCCGGTTGTGGTCCTCCGGCTGCGGGGCGGGACTATAAAATCCCTCGGTGACCTTTCGCCAGTGCTGTCATAAGCAAACAAACTAGAAATTTATCAAAGGCAATTCGGAGATGGAAGGAGTTAAAATAGAGGGGTCAGGCCTTACCCAACTGGGAGGGTTATACATAGAGTACCCGTCTCTGAGTTTGATGCGAAGAAATTCCTTTTCCTCCCCTTTGAACAGTTCGGCTAATATCTTAGCCAAAGCGGCAGGGGTATCCGGACCTTTCTGGCCGCAGCGAGAGGCGTCGTCCTCCCCATTGTAGTGCCACATTGGAAGCCCTCTGTAATGGAGCGGCTGAACCCCTCGCGCTATGGAGATCGCCATAACCTCGATTACTGTCTTCAGACTAAGTGAGCTCTTTTATCTTGCTCGTGAGCTGACGAACCTCCGCGCCATCTTCCTCTTCAAGACTCCGGGGACGCCAAATGTGGCGTTTCTTCAGCGAGACGCCCGCAAATTCAGGAAGACCCTTTCGAACCGGGTCGGGAAGACCCTTTCATCAGGTGCCTTCCTTGGTGTCACAACTAGAAAAAGGGCTATAGATGGGATTGACACTAATGGCGCACCAAACAAGCGGTGCGCCATTAGTATATACTAATGGCGCACCACCTTCTGATACGCCATTAGTATCAATTTTTTTTAACTAGTGCGCCTGTCCAAACATACTAATGGCGCATCCAGACACAGTGCGCCATTACTAGTTGTAACTAGTAATGGCGCACCTGCTGGAAAGTGCGCCACTAATGTTGTTTTTTCTATTATATTTTTTATTCCCTTTTTTGCAAAACTACTAATGGCGCACTTTTCCACCGTGCGCCATTACTAGTTTAAACTAGTAATGGCGCACTGTGGAACAGTGCGCCATTAGTATTTTTTTTGCAAAACTACTAATGGCGCACCACCAGAAGGTGCACCATTAGTAACCTGGATTACTAATGGCGCATTTAGAGTTGGTGCGCCATTAGTAAGTGGCAGCAACAAGATATTTTGGACAGCCTCTCCTACCCACACTCACTTTCTCCCCACTTCATTCTCTCCACCTCCTCCTTGTCTCGGGTGCCTCCTCTTTTTCACCTCATTTCCACCATAGATTCATTCAATTTAAGTGGTTAAATTACCTTGTTTTGATAGGTAAGTAAGGGGGGAAGCTATATTTATGTTGTTCTCCCTACAACAATGTGCACATGCACTTTTTATGGCCTAGCTAGATCTATGTATGTTCGTGGTGTTGCATATGTTTGTGGTGTTGCATATGTGTTTGTGTTTGGAGGTGTACCGGTATTTGAAATGCGATAGTTGCCAATATTTTGCCGGAATGTTGATTCATTTCCGTTTCGGCGAGAATTTTGGCATTAAGCATTCTTTTTGGTCCTATTTTTAGGGAAAGTCATGCCAAATTTTTTCTTGGTTCTAAAATATCGTTTTGCTCTACCCCGCAGGCGACCATGGTCCGCATGATGACCGAAGGCATCGTGAATAGGTTTTTGAGGTCCGCGAAGGCCGAGATGCTTCAAAAGAACGAGACGGAGATAAGATGTCCGTGTCGAAGATGCAAGCTGAAGAGCCTTATTGCGGACCCGGAATCCGGGCAGGTGCGGGACCACCTGCTCTTGCGTGGTTTCATGGATGGCTATCGGTGGCAAGGTGATGAAGATGACTACGAAGTCGTCCATGGGGGCCGGGCAAGAAATGAGGAAGGGCAGCAAGACAACCACCGTGGCTCGGGCGGGCAAGAAGACGAAGAATCCCCAGGAGATGATCACGACGGTGATGCTGTACACAGTCATCATGTAGAAGATGCAGGACATGATGATGAGGAAGATGCCGGAGCAGACGACGGGCATGATCATGAAGATGATGATGCCGGCGGAGCAGACGACGCTGGACCATCGATGGGCTGGGTGCAGGACCCTCATATTCAAGAGCTGCTTCTCAAGCAGACGGATAACGCAAGAGCTGCCGCCCGAGAGAAAGCCAAGATGGATCAACTTGAGTTAGACGTGGTTACTCCATTGTATGAAGGATGCAGGCCCGAGGATACCCGCCTGAAAGTAACGCTCATGGCTCTGGAGATGAAGGTAAAACACAAAATGACCGACGCATGCTTCGACGAGAACATGTCATTCTGGCACGAACGTCTTCCCAAGGGGAACAAGTGCCCGACCAGTTTGGAGGAGGCGAAGAAAATCATGTGTCCTCTGGATTTACCGCACGTGAAATACCATGTGTGCATGAACAATTGCATCATTTATCGGGACGAGCACGCGGAGTCTACCATATGTCCGGTGTGCGGCGTCACTCGATACAAGAAGAGGAAGAAAGCTCCTCGAAAAGTGGTGTGGTACTTTCCGATCACTCCTCGTCTGCAGCGGTATTTCGCGGACCCTAAGGTAGCAAAGCTCCTGCGTTGGCACGCGGATAGGGAGGAGAAGAAGCGAGAAGATGACGCAAATGATCCGGAGATAGATAAAAAAGACAAGATGCTGAGTCACCCTAAGGATGCGAGCCAGTGGCAAGCGTTGAACTTCGAAGACCTAGAATTTGGGAACGATCCAAGGAACATCGTGCTAGGCGCGAGCACCGATGGAGTCAATCCGTTTGGCAGCCAGAGAAGCACACATAGCACCTGGCCTGTGTTTGTGTGGATGTACAACCTTCCCCCCTGGTTGTGCATGAAGAGGAAGTACATTCACATGAGTATGCTAGTTGAAGGACCGAAACAACCAGGGAACGACATCAATCTGTATCTGGGGCTGCTGAAAGAGGAGCTTGACACGTTGTGGAAAACGCCAGCCAATACGTGGGACGCCGCAGAGAAAGAATATTTCCCTATGAGAGTCGCGCTGCTCACGACGGTGCACGACTATCTCGGTTACGGATATGTCGCGGGGCAGGTGGTCCACGGATTTTCTGGATGCGTCAGGTGCATGGATGACACAACGTATCGCCAGCTAGATAGAGATCCTGGGTCTTCGAAAACCGTGTTCATGGGACATCGAAGGTGGCTTCGCGATGATGACCCGTGGAGAAAAAACGCAAGGATATATTCGATGATGATGATGATGAGGCGAAGCAGGACACGGAAAGTCGTCGCAAAGGCAAAAAGGCCAAGAAGACAGGAAATGACTACCCTCCCGCGTGCTTCACTCTAAGTCAGGAGGAGATCAAGCAGTTTTTCACCTGCCTCGTAGGAGTAAAACTTCCTTACGGTTACGCGGGGAAGATAAGCAGATACCTAGACCTAGCGAAGCTGAAGTTCAGCGGGATGAAGTCTCACGACTGTCACGTGCTGATGACGCAGATACTTCCAGTTGCAATCCGTGGGATCATGGACGTGCACGTCCGTGAAACGCTATTTGGCCTATGCAACTTTTTCGACGTCATCTCTTGGAAGTCTGTTGGCGTGAGGCAACTCAGAAGGCTACAGGAAGAGATCGTGGTGATACTATGCGAGCTTGAGATGTACTTCCCGCCCGCATTCTTCGACGTTATGGTGCATCTGCTGGTCCATATCGTGGACGATATCATCCAACTCCGGCCGACGTTCCTGCACAGCATGATGCCGTTCGAAAGGATGAATGGTGTCATCAAAGGATACGTTCGTAACATGTCACGTCCAGAGGGAAGCATAGCCAGGGGCTTTCTGACCAAAGAGTGCATCTCCTACTGCACGAATTATCTAGGCATCGAGAACCCCGTTGGTCTGCCCGTCAACAGGCACCTCGGCAGGCTCGCTGGATGGGGTCACTGTGAGGGTCACCGCGAAATGCATGTCGACTTCGAGGGTCGACTCGCCGACTTTGAAAGAGCAAACCTAGTCGCGCTACAACACATAGACGTGGTCGATCCTTGGGTGGTAGAGCACAAAACCTTTATTAAGAAGACGTACAATGACCGAGGCCAATAGAGGACGGACGGAGATATACTCAAAGAGCACAACTCATTTTTCACGCGTTGGTTCAAGCAGAAGCTTCTGTCGTACCCTTTACATGAGGATACTTCCGCGGAAGAACAACTCATATTCGCCTTGTCACAGGGCGCCGAGCACAACCTGATGACCTATGAGGCGTACGATATCAATGGCTACACATTCTACACCGAGGCCAAGGACATGAAGAGCGATGGTTATCCGAACTCCGGGGTAACGATGGAATCCTACACCGGTAATGACAAGGACAGATACTACGGAAGGATCGAGGAGATCTGGGAGCTGAGCTACGCTGGAGAGAAGGTCCCGATGTTCCGTGTCAGATGGGCCAAGAGCATCCTAAAAGAAGACCGGTATTTCACCACCATGGTTATACCCGAAGCCAAATCCAAGACCACAGGCGCAAACGTCACCGCGAAAAATGAGCCATGGGTACTGGCTTCCCAAGTGGACCAATGCTTCTTCATTACCGACCCGTCAAAGCCCAGTCGTGTTGTCGTGAGGAGAGGCAAAAGGAAGATCATCGGAATGGATGGAGTAGCCAATGAGCAAGACTTCGACAAGTACGGCGACCCGAGAATCGAACATGACGACGATGATGAAGTAGCAGCATACACCACAAGAAGAAGCAGGACCACCCTACCTAAAGGACGTCCGTTCCACAGAAGAACTCCATTTGCGAAAAAGAAGGGCAAGAAGATTGTGAACAGATAGCTAGCTAAGATCGATTGTATTTAAATCGTAGCCTTCATTTCTCGATTGTATTTCATGGGCACTTTTTGAACTATCATGAATATTTTTAAATTTCATGGACACTCGATCTCGATCCCCCTCCATCTCGATCGCTATCCCACCTCACCAGATCCGGTCCCCCTCGCCGCCGAGCACCCCCCGGTCCACCGGCCCCCCGCACCCCGCGCACCCTCCCCCGCTCCACCGGCATTACTGTCTGATGATATTTTTAAAAAAATTATTACTGTCTTATAAAAAAATATTACTGTTATGATTTAAACAAGTTTGAACATATTTAAACACAATAAATATCAAACAGCATTTTAAATGCATAAAAAAAATTGTGGAGCCTGGGAATCGAACCCAGGACCTCCTGGTGTGAGAACTGGCTGCTGACCAGTCGAGCTAGTAGAGGGAACTTGGTGTGGATCAGGTCAGGTGGAAGATAACCTGTTGGCTCGAGCAGAAATCAAATAAAAATACTAATGGCGCACCAGGGTGAGGTGCGCCATTAGTATGGATGTACTTATGGCGCACCGAGGGGTGGTGCGCCATTAGTATTGTGCCCTTGCCCTCGATCCCCTTCCCCTCTCCTATCCCCGGCCCAAACCTATCCCCTCTCTCTCCCTCGCCCTCGCCCTCGATCCCCTTCCTCTCTCCTCTCCCGACGCCGCTACCCCGCCGCCTCGACGCCGCCCCGTCGTCCTCGTCTCCGCCCCGACGCCGCGACGCCGCCCTCTCCTCTCCCGACGCCGCCGCCCCGTCGTCCTCGTCTCCTCGGCGCTGCTCTCCTCGTCTCCTCGGAGCACCACCACCACCCGGACCTCGTCGCCTCCCGGACCTCGTCGCACCACCACCACCCGGACCTCGTCGCCCCACCTCGTCGCCCCGTCCACACCACCGCCCCCGTGAGCTCCACCACCACCCGGACTTGTCTATTGCTTCATGTTCATTATGACAATTGCTAATTCTTGTTTGATTTAGTAGCGTCTCATTTCTTGTGCTCATGGGAAAACTAAGAAAGCTCAGGAACATAATTGTGTTTCTTGTCTTGTTTGTTTCGGTTGCCTTTTAAAGAGAATGGGGTTAGCAAGAGAAATCAGCTTGTACACTATGAGTAGCTTATGCATGAGCCCTGATGGAATCACTATAAACACCAGGTCATTATAATTGTTTTCGACGAGTAGTTTTGATGGTCAAGATCAGCATAAAGGAATACAACTTTATATCTGGTTTACCTTGGATTGTTTTACCTTGAGAAAATGCATTCCACTCAAAGACAACCCATTTTGTACACTTTTTCGTTTGATAGATCTAAGGAGGCAGAAAAGTTCTCTTTTAGTCATCTTTATTGCAGTCAATGTCTCCACCACTCTGATATCCTCAGTATCATGGTTGTGCTCTGAATCTCCAAGCAAATCATATTGGTTGTGATGATTGACTGAAACATAAGAAGTTTTCAGCTGGTTGCATTGTTTCTTGCTACCAACACCCGTAGTTTCTTTCTTTGTTTAGTTGGAAGTTTGTTATACTGATAGAGTGTACATAGGGAGTAAACGAATTCCTGCAAAACGAATTTTGTATGAGTTTTTTGGATCTGAATTCATTTATGTTCATGTGCGTCTGTCTGGCTGTGTATCCCAACTTGTGTTGATGCTCTGAAGTAGGTTTTCACTAAGAGAATTCAAAACTAAGACATGTTCTTAAACTGAAGCAGTATTTGTATCACAGAAAAAGTTCTGAAGCTGTTGAACCTTACCTTATGTATCACAAAAAAAGGCAAGGAACATCATGAACAACTCTCCATGACTTAATTTTCCTATATGCATTGGCCTGTACAGCAGGTTCACTTTTCCTATATGCATTGGCCAGTACAGCAGGTTCACTTTTCAAAACAAATTGGAGCAGACCTCATACACCCAAGAAAACCTGAAAAAAAATGAAGTTCAACCCCTCACTTTTCCTATATGCATTGGCCTGTACAGTTGGATTTGTTTCTGATTTTAGTGTTTTCAGTCTATTTTTCTATTTCTGCTTTAACATAACGGAATAACTAATGGTGGCTTCCTAATGATGACAGACTAAGTTTCTGATTTATTTTGTTATAGAAGTGTAGATTCATTGGTAGCAATTGTTTTCAGTGTCTCATGTTGCTTGTAGTGTTTTGTCCAAAATGTTGAATGATACTGCTTGGAGATGCATATATTGTTTCACCTCTTCACATGCCAATGTATTTTCCATGTTGTGATGGAGGCCTTTTTTGCCTTGTCCACCCGAGAGGCCCTTGAGTTTGCCGGAATGTCGATTAACTTCCGTTCCGGCAAATTCGGGTACTCCATATGTCCTATTTTCAGCAAAGGTCATGCTGAAATTTTCCGTGAATTTTAGCATGACTTTGCTAAAAATAGGACATATGGGGTACTTGTGACTAATGCATGGGCCGGGGTATCTTAGTAGTTAATTAAGTAGGATCAAGTGCCCCGGCGTACTTGTGACTAATGCATGGCTTTTAGGGTGCCTCGGTGTCGATAAAAACCGAAATGATGAAAGCTTAGGCTTTTAGGGTGCCTCGGCGTCGAAAAACCCTCAATGATAAAAGCTTAGCTTTTAGGATGCCTCAGTGTCGACAAACCCTAAATGATGAGACCATGATCTTGTTCCTTGACAATAACCAACTTTTTAACCAAACTTTGTTCCTATTTAGAGAGAAACATGGCCAACAACGATGAGGCCGGGGGTTCGGGCGTCAAGGCATTCTAGAAGCTGTCCCAGGAGATGGAGGAACAACCTCACTTGTATGAGGACGCCGCCTTCCCCACCGATCCTGAGACCACTGATGGTACCGCCGAGGATGACCCCACTGATGCCACCACTGATGGTGCCGCCGAGGATGCCACCACTGATGATGGCGGCGCACGCACAGATGGCAGCCAACCGAAGAGGCAACGGAAGGACCGGCGCCCGACCGTGCTCCGCACCCTCAAGGAGGAAGTTACTGAAGTGGACTCCGACGGGAATCCAATGGCGCCCGAACGAATAGTCAAGGGGTACTCGCTTCAGCTCGGGTGCATTCTCCGGAGCACCGTCTCGATCAACACCGAGAACCTGAGGCATCCTGACCGAGGGAATTTGCGCAACCTCCTCTTGTAATGTGAAGACAAACTCGCGGTCTCGAGACTTGTAATATAATGTTCTATCTTTGTTCGGTCTTTTCAATTCGAAGACTAATATGATGAATTGTATTCGGAGACTAAAATGATGAATTGTATTCAGAGACTAATCTTCTATTGTATTCGATGAATCTGTTGTTGATGTGTGCTGTCTATATTTTGTCCAATTATACATTTTGTAACCTGTGCAAAAAACAGAAAATAAAAAAAATAAAAAAACCCTAATATTCATACTAATGGCGCATCACATCATAGTGAGTCATTAGTATGCCAAAGGATACTAATGGCGCATCACTAAACAGTGCGCCATTAGTATGCCGAAGTTACTAATGGCGCATCCTGTTGTTGTGCGCCATTAGTATGCCAAAGCACCTGGGTATAGATGGCCCCCTGGGAGGCATACTAATGGCGCACTGTTGTATATACTAATGGCGCATCTGGGGTGCGCCATTAGTATACCAGATACTAATGGCGCACCAGTGGTGCGCCATTAGTAAAATATACTAATGGCGTGGCACTAATGGTGCACCACTAGTGCGCCATTAATGGTCAAATTAGGTGCGCCATTAGTAGGCCTTTTCCTAGTAGTGTGTGCCGGATGGATATCCGGTATCGGCGACGCGCCATATTTCGGCTCCGCCCACTTCAAATATTGACCCTTCATGATTGCGCGGGACAAGACACAACAACTTCCTTCACAACTCGAAATGAGCCTCGACGCCCAGGAATAGTTCGCATAAAGCGATGTAACCCGCAATGTGCAGAATAGAGGCCGGAGTGAAGTTGTGCGGCTGGAGGCCATGGTACTCCAGAAGCCCTCGGAGGAACGGATGGATTGGAAATCCAACGCCTCTCAGCAGGTAGGGGACGAAACACACTCGCTCTCCCCCGGACGGATTGGGGAAGTCCTCTGCCTGAGTCCCCTCATTGAAGGAAGGTAGCCCCGTTCGAATAGGGACTAGATCTGCAGGGGGAAGGAATCCCTGCGTTTGCAACTTCGTCAATCGGCTATGAGACACAGAACACCTCTCCCACTCGCCTTTCACTAGGCCGGGACGAGCGAAGGAGCTGGGAACACTAGCCATGCTGGAATGGTTTCTCCTAAGCAGTCTCTGGGGATTTCTTCTGCGTAACGCTGAATGGATCTGGGATCCAATCTCTTTAAATAGGCGCTCTTCCTCACACAGATGGGGTGTTATTCGCAAAAATACCCTGACTTTCCACATTCGCTCGACACGTGGAGGACGAAGATTATTCAACGCGTGGAAACCAAGGAGGCGACACTGGATTAACGGCCGAATACACTACTTGGAGAACATTGAAGGGGGAACCTGCCTTGCAATGCCGAAGACAATATATGTGCCGAGCACCTCGCTATTGAAGACTGGTTCGGGGGCTACTGAGGGAGTCCTGGACTAAGGGGTCCTCTGGCGTCCGGCCTGTTATCCATGGGCCGGACTGATGGGCTGTGAAGACATGAAGGCCGAAGACCGCACCGTGTCCGGATTGGACTCTACTTGGCGTGGAAGGCAAGCTTGGCGACCGAAGATTCCTTCTTATGTAACCGACTCCATGTAAACCCTAGATCCCCTCGGTGTCTATATAAACCGAAGGGGATAGTCCGGAAAGGACAAACATTCATTACCATATACACATAGGCTAGACTTCTAGGGTTTAGCCATTACGATCTCGTGGTAGATCAATTCTTGTAACACTCATATTCATCAAGATCAATCAAGCAGGAAGTAGGGTATTACCTCCATAGAGAGGGCCCGAACCTGGGTAAACATCGTGTCCCCCGTCTCCTGTTACCATCGACCCTAGACGCACAGTTCGGGACTCCCTACCCGAGATCCGCCGGTTTTGACACCGACAGTGATCGCATGTGCTTAATGGGATAGAGACCTCTCCTTCCCCTGCCTCTAAGAAGAACCCTCCTTGTTTCCCAATCCTTAACAAGAAAAGTGTAGGGGTGAATTTTAACAAAAGTGTCGTTATCAATGGCAAGGTGACATGCCGGAATCAAACTTTTTTAGCCTGAGGGACATGAAGAATATTGTTTAGATGAAGGTCATGATCAGGAATATGAATAATTGTATGATCAATGTGATCGAGATCCATACCTGAGCTGCTGGTAGTGTGGATCTGCTTATTGCCGGTTTACCTGTCCCAAACAGTCAGCTTCTCCAAGTCACCGGTGATATGGTTAGTTGCACCATTGTCCATATACCAATTTGTATCTAACATGTACTAGGGTGCAATCATGTTGGTCGAGCGTTCTTCATCCCCCTAGTATGTGGTGTCGAACCTCTTTGAGCACTTCAAGGCTGGGTGTCCAACCTTGCTGCAAATCCGGTATGTTTATTTGGCGGCTGGGTTGTTGGAGTAGTTGCTGCCGCTGACGTAATTGCCTCCACTGCCATTGCTGCTACTGCCACCACAGTTGCCTGGCCACCATTGTTGCTACGATCAGCACTGTCGCTGGCTTTGACATTCTACTGCTTGGTGAAGCGAGCACGAGCACCCGTGTTGGCCGAGGACTGAGAGGCCTTGCCTCAAAGATTAATATGGGTCTCGAAGCTTAGGAGTTGTGAGTGCAACTCGGGTATAGTCACGGGCTCTACCCGCAGATACACAGCCGACAGGACTGGGTCGAACTCCTCATTGAGAAAGGACATCCTCTTCATCAACCTTCTTCCCTGAAGCTACCAATTCATCCTAGTTCCTTGTATAGTTGAGGTCGTGGCCCACTTTGTACATCATATATATGTGCGATAGCACCCGATCAATACATCAAGAGTTGCATCATAATCTTCTACATGGTATCAGCCTTCCCTCGATTATACGCTAGCCGCGCTACCGCTCCCTCCCTCCACCGCCGCCGCTAGCCGTCAAGCCACCCTCCTCCCTCCCTTCGCCGCCTCTCTCCCACTTCGCCGCTCCCTCCAACCGCGCCTCTCCACCTCCCTTCAACAAAACCCTAACCCTAATCCCACCCGCGCCGCCGCCTCCTCCCACCCGTGCCACTACCATGTCTTCATCCAGGAACCCTAGCAACCCCTTCGCCTCCACCTTCAGCTCTGATCCCGACGAGCCCCTCGCAACTCACATCCGTGACATCCCCCACTCCGACCACGTCCCCATCACACACTCCCACACCGTCGCCAACTACTACGCATGGAAGACCTATTTCAATCTCCTCTTCCATGAGTACAACCTTTGTGATCACGTGACGCCAACTGGATGTCCATTGACGCCACCCTTATCTGGTGGCTCTTCCTCACCATCTCACCGATCATCTTCCACACCTTTCTTCGTGATGGGGATGGTGCCTACACGTCGTGGACCAAGATCAATGGTCTCTTCACCGACAACAAGCTTCAGCGGATCATCTTCTTGCAGCAGGAGTTTTTTGGGTGTCACCAAAACGACTCCACCATCGACGCCTACTGCCTACGCCTCAAGACCCTCTCCAGTGAGCTCAATAACGTCGGGTTCAAGGTTGGACATGAGCTCCTTCTCTCCATGCACACCGTCGGCCTCAATGAGGACTTTGGTAATGCAGCGTTCGACCTCACCCCCATGGCCAATCCCACCTGCGAGCGGGTGGTGGCCTATCTTCGTCTTGAGGAGCGCTGGATGAAGAACGTCTGCACCCGTACCGCCCACACCGCCCTGTCCGCCGGCCTCTCCCACGACGCCCCTACATCCCCGCCTCCTGTGCCATGTCCTCCGGCGCCCATGTAACAGCCGCTGTGTACCGTCAATGGCAAGAACAGCGAGAATTGGCGCTGTGGCCACATTGAATAGCGGCAAGGCGGCGGCAAATGTGGTGGTGGCGAGAACCAGCCCCGCTACCACGGAAACCATTAGCCTACTCTGGTCGGAACCCGAGCGAGGCGTTGGGCTCTAACTGAACCCGAGCGATTGCACTAGCTACGTTACTGAACCCTGATCGATCCCTTGCTGTTAACTAAACCCGGATGATTCCTTTGCTACTCCTGCTAACTGAAGCCGATCGAAGCTGCCTCTTGGTGAACAGTCCCTATTGGGGGTTGGATGAACAGTTCTCGGTGGGGGTTGGATAAACAGTATCCCGTGGTAGTAGAGGCCGTTGCCGCTGGATGAACATGACCCTGATCGAGGAGGTGGGGGTGGATGAATAGTAGCCGATGGAGGGACCCCGTGGAGGGCTGGTTGAACATGTAACGACGAATATGCGACTGTACTCCATACGTGTCGAGGCACGACTTGGGGCATAAGCGCCTATTGGTATGGTTGCAAGAATGGTTGTATCTTTGCTCATCTCATGTACTGAATAGATAGAATACGAGCTTTGGCTTACAATCGCCACAATGTCACACAAATATCATCAAGTAATACAATCATTCAAGATGAACACAAAGTCTGGCTATGGATGAAATCAAACGAATAAAAGACAACCACCCAAGCTAAGTCCCGATCGACCCTACTGGGCACAACTACTGATCGTACGGAAAAGAAACGTAGTAACGGCCACGGTCTTCGTCGAACACCCACTTGAGTTCAGTGGCATCACCTGCATCAGTCTCATCGGTACCTGCATGTGTGTTTGTAGTATTCTGTGAGCCACAGGGACTCAACAATCATATCACCCACGGTATCAAGACTAACAAAGCTTAAATGGGTATGGCATGGTTAAGTGGTGGAGTTGCAGCAAGCACTAAGCATTTGTATGGTGGATAACTTACGAATACAAGTATAAGATGAGAAACCACGCAACGGTCGCAAACTAGTAATGATCAAGAAGTGATCTTGAACTACTTACGTTCAAACATAACCCCATCGTGTTCTCTTCCTGAACCTCGTCGAAAAGAGACCATCACGGTTACACACGCGATTGGGGTATTTTAAAGAGTTTGTTTCAAGTTCACTACCACCAGATATTAAAAACTCTGGTTTGACACATAACCACGGGCACGGCTTTTGAAAGTTTAAACCCTGCAGGGGTGTCCCAACTTAGCCCATGACAAGCTCACGATCCGCAGAGACAATCCTCCATCTTGGGACCCTCCGATCAGACTCAGAATCCTGGTGCACAAGACATCTCCCGACGTGCCGACACCCTGATAGTAGCAGCGCGTATCTCATCTCAGGCCACGACGGATAAGCTAAGCATACAGGTACCAAAATACCCCAAGTTGCCAAGGGGCGGTCCCGCACGGTGCTCTAGTTTGGACCAACACTCATGAGGAGCACTGGCCCGGGTTGTTGATTAAGAATCCTCGGGTTAATTACTCCCTATGCAAAAATTTAGTTGTAATTAGGCAAATGGTAAAACCAATGTTGGGCCTTACTAGAAGAGTTTTATTCAAAGCGAACTATGAAGGGAGGCCCATAAACCCCCACCGTGTTAGGGACGCAAAATTCAAGGAACATAACACCGGTATGACGGAAACTAAGGAGGCAAGAGTGGAACAAAACATGGAGCAAAAGGCCAAGCCTTCCACCCTTTACCAAGTATATAGATGCATTAATTAAATAAGAGATATTGTGATATCCCAAGATATCCATGTTCCAACATGGAACAACCTACACTGCACCTGCAACTAGCAACACAATAAAGAGTGGCTGAGCAAAAGCGGTAACATAGCCAAACAACGGTAGGAAGGTGGGTTAGAGGCTTTCATGGCAACATGGGAGGCTGTATAACGAGTGGTAGGTAGCGCGACATAGCGATAGAACGAACAACTAGCAAGCAAAGATAGAAGTGATATCGGGGGTAATGATCATCTTGCCTGCAATGTTTTCAGAGGTACCGAATCCTTGCTCCTCGTGAACATACTCGACATGGTCTTCGTTCATGAATTCGTCTCCCGGCTCTAGCCAAAGAAAGAACACAAACACCGGAACAACAATCAATCATGGTGCAATGCGCAAGCAACATGATGCAAGGCATGTCATGAAATGCAAGATATGATGTGCATATGCGGATGAGGTGTTTCGGAAGGGGTGCATTCGAGACGAAAGGAGAAACGATGAACATGGCACAATCTTGGTAACCCAAGCATGCCACTGGATAGATCGATAGATTTCGGTTGAAATCAATGTAAAGATCACCGGAAAAGGATGCACGGTTTGCAAATGACAAGCAAAACAAGATGCAATGCAATATGTTGAAAACAACAACATGCCAAATTAGATGCAAAGTTTATATATGCTACAACACCCAAACATGAAAACAAAATAGATGGCAGTGAATTACAGGTGAAGCTTTACAATTCATGAACACTGAGCTACTGCTAGAACTCAGTAGAACATGTTTAAAACCGCATGGCAAAAATGCAATTGATAACAGTTTTACAGACTTTGCAGAATTCACTGAACATGACAGAAACAACATCAAGTTGAAATGTTTAGCGCTAGAAAACTACATGTCACAAGAACCTATCATGACAAAATTGAGAATGGCATGCTATTACTAAATGCAATTAACAAAACTCCCTTACTGAACTTGTTCTAAAGATCTACAGATATGATGATAGAACTGATGCAAACATGGCAAGTGATATGTCTCTTTTCAGACTTGCTAGAATTTCATGGCATGGCAGTAATAGTTTCATGATAGCATCTTTGCAAGCATGTTTAACTCAATACAAGGCATATCATGGCATGCAATAAATTCTAGCATGAAGTAGGCATGATGAAGAGCATGTTCATGTGCAAAACTACCCCATAGCATATTTGCATAAATATATACATACAAGGCAAAACAGCAACATGAAGTAAAATACTATGGTCATGAACTTGCTCAAATGCAAAAACTAATGCCACCAAAAACATATAAAATATGTGGGGGTTGCTGTAGAAAAACATCCACAAGTGCATTAAGTTAAAACATGCCTAAAATGGAATCTGACAGAAATGGAAATGTTGCAGAATTGGAATGTCCAGATTTGGACATTGCTTGAAATGGAAATCGAGCACTTTCCAGGATTGGAAATTCGCAATAGAAGTAAAAAATGATCTAAGGAGAGGATGAGGCTAGGGGATGACAGGTGGGGCCTCATGGCAGTGACTCAAAACAAATAAAAAAGGGGGGTTTCACCCCACATGCGCCTGGTGGGATTCAAACCCGGGTCTTCCTGCTGGAGGAGCGGCGTGGCGACCGGCTAAACTAGGCAATATTCTTGCCTAAACCAGGGCATGAATTTATTTAACCAGGCCCCATAGCGGACTTGGGCTTCTGCTAGAAGCAGGAGACGTGACGACAGCGCCGGCAAGGCAGCGTGCGACAAGGGCGGCGGGAGATCTGCAGCGGGCATTGTCGGTGTCAAAACCGATAGATCTCTGGTAGGGTGTCCCGAACTGTGCGTCTAAGGATCAAGGGTAACAGGAGGCAGGGGACACGATGTTTACCCAGGTTCGGGCCCTCTTGATGGAGGTAAGACCCTACTTCCTGCTTGATTGACTTTGATGAGTATAGGGGCTACAAGAGTTGATCTACCTCGAGATCGTAATGGCTAAACCCTAGATGTCTAGCTTTTATGATTATGATTGTCTCTACGGACTAAACCCTCTGGTTTATATAGACAACGGAGGGGGCTAGGGTTGTACATAGTCGGTTTACAGAGAGAGAGAGATATCTTCGTATCCGAACGCCAGGCTTGCCTTTCACGCAAAGGAGAATCTCATCTGGACACGAGGGAAAGCCCTCTGTCTTGTATCTTCATGACCCATCAGTCCAGCCCATGTTACATAGTCCGGACGCCCGGGGACCCCCTAATCCAGGACTGCCTCAGTAGCCCCCGAACCAGGCTTCAATGACGACATGTCCGGTGCGAAGATCGACTTCGGCATTGCAAGGCGGGTTCATCCTCCGAATTCCAAAGCAACCAGAAGAACCGCATTCGACCTTCCGATGATGATGACGCAGTATTCGGCTTCTATATCCTCGGTTTTGCTGGGTGGCCCCTCCATGATTCCGGATGGCTTCGGCTTCACATTAAACATCATTCCCTTCGACTTCCGTGCCTCCATCGCCTCAGCTTCCACGTGGCAAACGAATACGAAGGGTCTAAGCGTTTTTACAGATGACACCCCGACGGCGTACGGAAGGTGTCTATTTAAGGAGATTAGATCTCAGATGCCATTCCACACCAGGCGAAAATCCTTCAAACTTGCCACAAGAAACCATGCAAGCATGGCCATCGTGCCTAGTTCTTCCTCCCACCCCCACGGTCCTCAAAAAGGCGATTGGGAGAGCTGCTCTGTATCCCATGCCCCGCTGACCAAGCTCCAGGTGCAGGGATATCTCCCCCTGCGGATCTAGTCCCCGTTCGGGCGGAATTAACTTCCTTTCTATTAAGAGGTTTTTGATTTCCAATCCATCCTTTCCTCCGAGGTCTCCTGGAGTGCTGCGGCCTCCAAGTGCACAATCTCACGCCGGGCTCCATTCTGCACATCGCGGGCTTCGTTGCTCTTTGCGAGCTGTTCCTAGGCTGCGAGGCCCATTTCGATTTATGGAGGAAGCTTTTCTGCCTCGTCCTCGCTCCCAAAAGGGATCTATATTCGAGGTGGGCGGTGCCGAGGTATGGCGCATAGCCGGGACATGATACCTATCCGGCACTCCGAAGAAGGCATCCGAAGAGTGGCCCTCGGAGTGATTTTATATTGAAGACGTCGTTCTCTCAGACCCAGTCCGACGAGGCCTACCCGAATTTTCCAATGCTCTATTAAAAAAAAGTGCCACAGCTGGCGCCCCCAGAGCCTCGAGGAGGAAGATAGTGCGGAGGTTGAGAAGTTAATGGACAAGATAAAAATACTCGCCCAATCCGGACTATCCATAATTGAGGTCATGGCGATTTCCATAACGCGAGGTGTTCAGCCACTCCAATCCAGAGGACTCCCCATGTGGAACTACAACGGGGAGGATGACACAACTCGCTACGGGCGCAAGGGTCCGGACAACTTCGCCACCCTGGCCGCCATGTTGGCTGATCTTTATAAAGGGGAGAAAGAAGAGTTCACTCGCCTTAAATGCCGAGAAGGCATTTCCATGTACAATCCTCCCAGCTGGGTGAGCCTTTGCTACGTATCTTTACTCGATCTCCTTCCTGAGTCATACTTATTTGAACTTTAATCCGACTATCTTTAACAGGAATGGAGGAAGGTTGTTGCGGGGATTTATAGCCCTGTTCCGCAGCCAGAGGATCATATTCCGGATCTGGATCCCGGATTTAAGGAGGATCCGGATATATTTGTAGAGCTCAAGGAGGGGGTCTTCTATCAGGCGAGCTATGATAGCATAGAAGTGGCCATCATAGCCGATTACCCCGGCCTTCTCCCCTCCTCTCACATAAGTACCCCGAAGACATCTCCTCCAAAAGAGTTTTCTCACTGCGCTTCACCCACTGCACTGTCTCGTGCTTTAAAGGGGCGGCGCTCGTCTCGCCACTCTGCACAAAAGGCATCCCTTAAAATGGCGGAGCGTGTGCGAGGTGGGTCTTCGAAGAGAAAGGCGGATGGCGACACTGCCAAGCCTTCATCAAAGAGGTATGGTTTTTAATATGCCCCATCGCAATCATACCGCACCATATTTCAGGAAGAGCGTTCGCCGGACTGTATTTGGAGACCTCGCCGGACATGCGTCCACCAATCCGACCCCGGACCCTGCCTCCAGGGCTAGAGTTGATACGGGTGCAATGCCGGATTGTCCTCTCTCCGAGGATTCGGATAATGTATCCGTCACCAACTCCGTAGTGGATAGTGCAATGAACCATCGGCACTGGAGGGCCGCTATGCGCGACCCCTCCTTTACTGAAGAGGCATTCAATGCCTTCAGCTCGCGGATGCATACATCCGAGCTGCTCGGGATGGGCTTGCTGGAGCCACTTACCATGTTTCAAAGGATATGCGGGTAAGATCGTACTGTGTAGATTTAATAATCATATACCAGTAGCCCCCGAGACTTGAAACAGTTGAAGCAACTGATTTTAAGGAACGTTGTGTAATCAGGTACTCACGGAGAAGAACAACATGTTGTCTCAGGAGCTCGAAAAGTGTCGGACCTAGCTAACTACTATTACCACCGAACTGGAGAAGTCCAAGGAGGCACCGACTGGTAATGTCCCCTTCTGTCCGGAAAATATAATCATGTGCCAGTAATGCTTATTCAAATAAACACCATTGTATTTATGATGGCAGGATCGTCGGATCAGCTAGAAGAGAAACCGAAGGCCGCGCAAGCGGATAAACAACATGTCGAAAGGCAAGAGGCCGCTGGTCAACGTGTACTGACACGGACCAAGGATGAGAAGAACAAGCTGCAGGACGCCAACACCCAGCTAGGCGAAGAGCTGAAAGACGTGCGAGCCCAACTGGCAGATGCCTTGAAGGAGAACCAAAAGCTGAGAGGCGGCATATTCAGTATGCCTTTTGACTTACTTTCGTACAGTTCACTAATGCGAGTCTTTAACAAGTATATTTCTGTAGGTGTGCTGACTGGGCGGCCTGAAGAAGAGGTGTCCGGATTTCAAGGCGACCTGCTACAAGAGCTGTCCCAGGTGCACGAGCGAGCTCGCAAGGCAATGAGAAACATCGCTAAGGCTTTATGGCCAGCCGATTCTCCTCCCGGAAGTATGGAGGAACTCGTGAATTTATTCAAGGGAGCTCGGTGCCGTTTTGGGCAATGGAAGATATCAGCATGCCAAGAAGGTGCTCGGGAAGCCTGGGCCATGGTGAAAACATGGTACACTAGACTTGATCCGAATCATATGGCGCGGGTCGGACCTCGAGGATCCAATGGACAGGAAATTCTGGTCAGCCTGGTGTACGACCAAGTGAAGATGGCCGCCAAGTATTCACAACATGATTGTAAACTAGACAACTTGTTAGAGGGTCGAGAGGAAGAAGAAGTCTTTGAGTCCAAGTAGCAATGTACTTTTTAGCGACAAACTTGTCTCCAGCCGAATTTGTAAAACGATTGTCATGGCAGACTTTCTGCTTCGACCTCTGAAAACCCTAGGTTTGGAATGTTTCCGAATACTATACCATAGGTAAACACCAAAGTATGTTCGGAAACTAGGCAGTCCGGTCATAATTGCTTGAACACACAAGTTGAATTCAGGGAGTTATGTTATATTACATTTGATTGTAAGAAACATCTTCTAGGGAGAATAGTTCCGTTAAGGGTTCCTTTCCCTGGGCCAGCATGCGTTTTTTTTGCATACCGAAGTTGTGATGCTAAAAATCATAGTACATGTTATAGTCTGGGGGTTTTGTATTGCAACGAGGGCAGCTCGTCTTTTGCTTGCCGACCAATTATTGCCTTAAGAACACTAGCTTTCGGCTTCACCCGTCTGAGGTACACGTCCAGATAACCTGACTGTAACAATCGCAGAGGTGCTCCCTTTATGCCCCAGCCGAACAAGTGGGAACGTAGGGCATAAGCACAGGAGCCAGGCAACCCGGCTTGGCAAAAACTTAAGTCATAAACGTGCATATAATGGTGAGGAAAAGACATATATGAGTAGACGACACATATATAAGGTGAGCTTGATGCTCGAAAAATGATAACAATAAGCTTCTTGTGAAAAGAAGCCCCCAGTTATTGTGGGGTATATACATTTAAGGATGTATAACCCTCAGGTGTGCAGTTTATGCGAACACGAGCTAGAAGTCGTATAAAAACGATAAAAAGGAAAACAGTGAAAGGGAGAAAAGAAGGAATGAGGAAAAAAGGTATATGTGCGGACTTAGGCGTAGAATCTTCGGAGCCTTGCAGCGTTCCATGGGTTTGGCTCCAAGCGATTATCCGAAGGATTGCGAAGGCGGTAGGCTCCTCTAGTGAGAACTTCATCTATAATGAAGGGACCCTCGCATTTGGGCTTGGGCCTGTCCTTTTTCTTCCCTGGTAGGCGTAGAACTAGTTCACCGACATTGTAAGTCTTTGCTCGCACTTCTCTGCTTTGATATCGCCGAGCCTGTTGTTGGTAGGTTGCGGAACGGGCCTTCGCGACATCGCGCTCCTCCTCCAGGCCGTCCAAGTCGTCCTGCCGATCGAGCTCGGCTTCTCTCTCTTCGTACATGTGCAGTCAAGGTGAGTCGTGAATAATGTCGCAAGGCAAGACCGCCTCCGCGCCGTACACCATGAAAAAAATGTGTATATCCGGTCGTGCGATTGGGCGTGGTCCGCAGCCGGTAGAGTACGGAATTGAGTTCCTCAACCCAGTGCTTGTCTGATTCTTGCAGAGATCGCACTAGTCTGGGTTTGATGCCGCTCATTATCATGTCGTTGGCCCCTCGACCTGACCGTTTGTCTGAGGGTGATATACGGGGGCGTAATCGAGCTTGATGCCCAAATTGGCGCACCAAGTTTTCACCTCATCGGCTGTGAAGTTAGAGCCGTTGTCAGTAATAATACTGTGTGGGACACCATAATGGTGTACGACTCCGGATATAAAGTCTATCACCGGTCCGGCTTCAGTCGTTTTAACTGGCTTGGCTTCTATCCACTTAGTGAACTTGTCTACCATAACCAATAAGTATTTCTTTTTATCGCTTCCCCCTTTAAGACGTCCGAACATGTCGAGCCCCCAGATCGCAAAGGGCCAAGTGATGGGGATTGTTCGCAGGGCAGTGTGCGGCATATGGCTTTGATTACCGAAAAGCTGGCATCCAACGCAGCGCTGTACGAGGTCTTGTGCATCTGCTCGGGCCGTGGGCCAAAAGAAACCCGTACGGAAGGCCTTACTTACACGGGCCCGAGCTGCGGCATGATGGCCACCAAGACCAGCGTGTATTTCAGCTAAAAGTTGTTGTCCCTCTTCTTCGGAGATACATCTTTGAAGGTCTCCGATAGTACTTTTCTTGTACAGTTCTCCTTCATGAACTTTGTAGGCCTTCGAGCGTCGAATGATACGACGGGCCTCAGTCTGATCCTTAGGGAGCTCATTCTTAGTCACGTAGGCAAGGAAAGGCTCGGTCCACGGGGCAATTACAGCCATGATTTCATGGGCCGATGGTGTTATTTCGGTGCCCGAGCCCCCGATGATATCGGAACTATGTTCAGAATCTGGGGGTATGATCGGCTCCGGACCAGTGTTGCCGCTCCCGTCCTGCCACACCACGGATGGCTTGAAGAACCTCTCCACAAAGGTGTTAGGTGGGATGGGGTCGCGTTTCGCGCCCATGCAAGCGAGGATGTCCGTGGCTTGATTACTCTCTCGAGCCACATGATGAAACTCGAGCCCCTCAAACCGCTGATATTTTGAGTACGACATTGTGGGAAGCCGCCATCTTCGGGTCTTTTTCATTGTATTCTCTGTTTGTCTGGGATATTACGAGGTTTGAATCCTTGCACACCTCAAGGCGTTGTATGCCCATGGAGACAGCCATCTGGAGACCATGCAATAGGGCCTCGTATTCGGTTGCATTGTTAGAGTCTGTGTACAGTATTTGGAGCACATAACAGACCGTGTCTCCTATGGGGGATGTCAAGACGACACCAGCCCGAAGTCCGGCTAACATTTTAGAGCCATCTAAGTGCATCACCCTGTTAGAGTACATGCCGTACTCTTTAGGGAGTTCGGCCTCTGTCCATTGAACGACGAAGTCAGCCAACACCTGAGATTTAATGGCTCGGCGTGGTTTGTACGTTATTTCAAATGGTAAGAGCTCAATGGCCCATTTGGCAGTCAGACCGGTGGCGTCCCGTTTGTTTAAAATATCATTGAGTGGTACTTCTAAAGCCACCCTGATCGAGCATTCTTGACAGTAGTGTCGCAGCTTGCGGGATGCAATAAAGACCGCATACGCTATCTTCTGATAATGCGGGTATCTGGATTTGCATGGTGTAAGGACCATCGATACGTAATACACTGGTTTTTGGAGTGGGAACTTATGCCCCTCCTCCTCTCATTTGACGACGAGCACCACACTCACAAACTGGTAAGTTACAGATATGTAGAGCAACATTGGTTCACCGATGTTTGGTGCGGCCAGGATTGGGTTGCTCGCTAGCAAAGTTTTTATTTCCTCCAGTCCGGCTGTTGCAGCGTCCATCCATTCAAATTGGTCGGTGCGTCGAAGCAGGCGATACAATGGTAATCCCTTTTCTCCTAATCTGGAGATAAAACGGCTCAAAGCTGCCACGCACCCGGCTAGTTTCTGGATCTTCTTGAGGTCAGTTGGTGTTGCCAATTGTGACAGGGCTTAGATTTTGGCTGGGTTTGTGAGGGAGTCCTGGATTATGGGGTCCTCGGCGTCCGGGCTATGTGACGTGGGCCGGACTGGTGGGCCGTGAAGATACAAGACGGAAGACTCCCCCCCGTGTCCGGATGGGACTCTCCTTGGCGTGGAAGGCAAACTTGGCGTGCGGATATGAAGATTCCTTTCTCTGTAAACTGACTCTGTACAACCCTAGCCCCCTCCGGTGTCTATATAAACCGGAGGGTTTAGCCCGTAGAGGCAGTCATAATCATACAAGCTAGACATCTAGGGTTTAGTCATTATGATCTCAAGGTAGATCAAATCAAAGTCAATCAAGCAGGAAGTAGGGTATTACCTCCATTAAGAGGGCCCGAACCTGGGTAAACATTGTGTCCCCTGCCTCTTGTTACCCTCGATCCTTAGACGCACAGTTCGGGACCCCCTACCCGAGATCTACCGGTTTTGACACCATCATTGGTGCTTTCATTGAGAGTTCCACTGTGCCGTCGTCGAAAGGCTCGATGGCTCCATCAATCATCTACAACAATTCTGCCGGGGAAGAGATCTTTCTCCCTGGCCAGATCTTCGTATTCGGTGGCTTCGCACTACGCGCCAACTCGGTCGGCCACTTGGAGCAAATCGACAGCAATGCCCCTGGTCACCAGATCAGTTTTGGAAATCTAAACTATGTCGCTGATATCCGAGGAGACTTGATCTTCCAAGGGTTCGCGGCTCCAACCACCGCTCCGGCCTTAGATCCGGAGCGCGTCACACTACAAAAAAATACACTTCCGTGATGTTACGTGTTTGTCATAGTAGGTCACGTTTTCTGTCATGCATGTACATCCATGACAAATTTATTACCGAATCAAGATAATCATACATGTGTTGTCGTAGAAGTGTTCCATGACATTACCAAAATTATCATCACGGAAGTGTCCACTTCCATGACAATAAATCGCGCATCACAGAAGTGCTTTCGTCAAGGGTGACGAACACGTGGCATCCACCGTAACGAAACGCCGTTAAGCTATCGGGTCTGATTTTGGATCCGATAACCCGTTAACAGCCCCGACCAATGGGGATTTTCCACGTGTAAAATCATCATTGGCTGAAGGAAACACGTGTTGGCTCACCGTTGGGACAGATGTCATCCACTCATTGGACCCAAGACGCCTATGACACGTCGACACGTGGCACGGCCCAAGAGAGGCCCATTCCTGTGAAAAGGCCGGCCCGTTTGACTTGGTCAAAAGGTGGCGGGCCGGCCCACGGAAAGCCTGTTAACGGTTTGTTCGCATATAGCCCATTTACAGCCCGCTAACCCAGAGCCTGTTATGACCTCTCCGAATTAGGCCCAGTACCGTCATCTGGGCCGTCCAATATGATTCCAGCCCGTTTTAACTTCCGGCCCATGTATGGCCCATGATGTCTTTCAGCCCATATGAGACCCTTTGTAACTCTTGACCCATTAACGGCCCGTGGTGAAACTGGCCCGTAATGAATAGTGTATCACTTCATACCCATTAACGGCCCATTATTCCATTGGGCCGTTTCCAGCCCATGTTATCTTTTGGCCTTCTTAGGGCCCATTTATTCTTGGGCTCATTTCCAGCATTCGGTTAGTTACGGCCCGTTACTGTCATTTTCTGCTTATGGGCCAAATTCAGCCCGTGGTTACAGTCGGCCTGTTTGTGGTCCGTTAATACGTTGGGTCGTTTTCATGTAAAAAAACCCGTTGGGCTGTTTTCATAGAGCTATCAAATACGGCCTATTAACGGCCCGTTATGGTCCACTAATAGTACGGCCCATGATTGGCGAAGTGATGATATGCCCCGTAGAAGGCCCATGGATCGTACGGCCCGTAAAAGGCCCATGGATCGTACAGCCCGTAGAAGGCCGATGGATCCTTGGCCCGTATAGAAGGCCAATGGATCCTACGGCCCATAGAAGGCCCATGGATCATACAGCCCGCGGGAGGCCCATGGTTAAAACAGTCCGTGTGTTGCCATGATTATTTTGGCCTAGTTTCCAAAAATAGGTTATTGTGGCCACTAGAAAAACACATAAAAAGAACTACAGTGACTACAAGCAAACAACTAAAGAAGACAATAAGGAAATAAATAAGCATGCAATTAACGCTAGCCTATTACCGCTATTACACATATTACATCCACTGGGCATCAAAGTTCGCCACCAGTGCAAATATAGGGAACAAAGCAGCATATTACATACACTGGCCGTCAAAATTGGCCACCCGTGCAAATAACGCGGCAGCAAAACAAGAGCATAACTAAAACAACTTCAGAAGAGCTCAAGAAACGTTATCCTGGGTATCCACCATGCTGGCAATAAGCTTAGCAAGCTTATTAGCTTTGTCCTGTTTGGTGCTAAAATCCTCCAACGCTTGGTGTTGCACCAGAAAGTATGCATCTGAATGCTCCAGGAACTTCCGCAGTCCTTCCGCTTCTTGTCGCAGCACAGCTGATTGATGTCTTTCAGCTTGTAGTTGAGACTCAAGAAACCGAACTGATTCAGACAGTGAGTTTGAATAGCTTGTGCAAGCGGTAGTGGCGAGTAACTCGAACACTAAAGAAAGACAGTACTTTGGGGTTGTCTCACTGTCTTCGAGATAGTCTTCCTTAGCTGTTTTATCAGCTTTGTTGGAGACCAACAAGGATGTGTCACTATCCCGAACCTTATCTACATTACTTCCTTTACCATTGCTTAATAAGGCACTCTTCCCCAATATTCTGTTAGCATTCTAAAAGAAGAAACAAGCAGACACATAACAAGTTTGGCATGTACTAGTATATGAAACTCATTTCGGTGAACCAGTTCATTGGTAAGGTGGACAGGATTAAACTACAAAGTCTTCTATTGCCAAGTACTAGTACATAATAAAAGCATCAAACAAACATATATCTATGTCCTATGGTCACTGCATAACCTTGCCAAATCAAAATAGAGACACGGTTCAAATCATACCAGTTCAAGACAAAGCAGCAGTGAAAGAATACAAACCGTGGGAAACTACACGGCACAACAAGATTTCAGATGGGTACCACGGGTCTACATGTACAACAACACTATTAGCTCTGTTGTGATGCTAGTAATGTGCATGATATGAGAAGTCAACTGTATACACAATTGAAATTGAAATCAACAGAGCTATTGATAAGAGCAAACCTGTTAAAGAAACATGCGTGAACATACCTGCTGTGCCATTGGAGTTTCGATTGGATCCTTCAATTTAAAAATAAGTTTGTATGAGTAAATATAGTGATACAAGAGCAAAGCAGTATGCACGATAGCAATCATAGTTAAAAAAGGCGTGCCTAGGCTCTAGGCGTTGGCAAAACGCATTGCGCATAACTACGCTTAATCTGTGCATAACTGCGCATAAGCATGCACTTTGGTCAGTAAAGTGCAAGGCGGTGGCAAAATGCACAATTAACGCCTAGCGCTTTTTTGAACTATGATAGCAATGGAATCTTAAATTAGAACAGTTGTTCTTCAGGTTTAGGCACTTGTTCTACATGAACAGAGTATAGTAAGACGCAACAATATAGTACTTAAAAATAGAAAATGAGCTCATAGACCTTACCACATTCTTGGTTCGGGACCAGTACAGAATAAGGCGTTCCCAGTCATAATACAGTAAATGTGTCTCAGGAGAACGTAAGGGAATTTGATGAGTTTCTTTGCCGGTGAAATACATTTTCTTCAGGTATTCCGATACTGCCACCAAGCATTCTTGAAGATAGCAGAGGTATTAGCACAGGTTACCTCATCCTGAGTTTCCAAATCGGTCCTTCTCTATAGAGAAAAATGGGAAAATTTGCTGTATTATAACCATCATGGAGGTAGGATGTATGGGACAAAGCAAAGTAATTGCCATGAATAACATTACTTACACATAACTCCTGGACAAACACCTGCAACTGGCATTTTCCTTCATCTTCCGTATAATATTTCCAAGATGGGAAGATACGCACATACGATTTAACAACATCAAATGCGATAGATGCTAAAGTACGACTAGCTGGTTGTGCTTCCTCCACAGGAATAGGCATACTAACTGGTGGAGTTGGGGTTCGCCGTGGTAGTAATGGCCCTTTGGGCACTGGAGCTGCCTTACTAACTACTCTTGTTTGGGAGCTCTGTGGTGGAGATGGTGCTGTGTCAACAGGAACTGGGTTACTATCTGCTGGGGTTGGGGTTAGATTGGGTGAAGCTGGTTCTCTGTCCATCGCAGTAGGGGTACAATCTATGAGAGTTTGGGTTATGTGTGGTAGGGCTAGTTCTCGTGCATGTACAACCGGGGTGCTATCTCCACCAAGAGGTAGCACCGTTTTATTTGAAGACCATGTTTTTAGTCCGCTAGATACTGGCATCACCCGCTCCAATTCAAATGGCTGATAAACAGGAAACGTAGTTGAATGTACAGACATAGTATGAGAGACAGATGCAATAGATAGTGTGGAAAAAAGAGGGCATGAAATAGTTGACATGTATATTGTTTAACTAAAACGGATAGCATGACATAATTTCACATATATGATGTCTATCTAAACTGGATAGCATAACATAACATAATTCAAAGATATGATGAATAACTAAATAGGATTGCATGACATAATTCAGCTACATGTTATCTAAGTAATCAGGATCGCATCATTTCATTCACATATGTGATTTATATGCTAAACAGAGGGAATTCGATATGATGTCTGAACTAAGAACATGGTGTTGAATATTGTGTATATGATGTCTAAACTATGCAATGCAAGAGACCATATGCATGATATGAGCAGTATAACCGTGCCAAGTTAGAGCATACACCTCGGTGGGGGAATAGGACTGGTCATCTGTCTTTGAATCCATCTCTGAGGAGCTATCGGGACCCAACAAGAGATCTGCTTCGACAGGTAGCACTGTCTGCTCTGAAGGCCTTGTTTTCACTCCAGATTTTTCAATCTCCCACTGAAATGGCTGATTCACAGGAAGAGTAGTTTAATGGAAAAACATTGTCGTCAAATGGAAATGTAAAGAAGAAAAGGATGGGCAAGATATCATACAAATATATGATGCCTGGTTAAATATAATGGCATTGCACATTTCACATATATTATGGCTGGCTAAAAGACATGAGACTGCATAATTCCCATATATGATATAGAAACTAAACATGTGGCGATACAGAACATGTCTAAACTAAGCAGATGACATATCTGATGTCAAAAGTAGGCACTACAAGGCAACATATGCATGATATGACCAACATCATCATGCCAAGGTAGAGCAAACACCTTGGGGGATAAATAGGAGTGGTCAGCGGCGTCTGAATCCGCCTCAGAACAGATATCTTCCTCTGGATTACAATCTGCCTTGTTTTCTCAGAGTGTGACACCCCAAAAATTTTGACCTTGTTTTATTAATTAAAATTTTTGCCAGGAAATAAAACTTTCCCATTTGTCAAGATTTACCCTTTTGATATTGTGGATTTTTACCTCAAGTGGAAACTTTCCAAAAGGATTATTGGACTTGAATACTCTCTATAATAAAACAATTCTTTATCAGTGGATTTAAATTTCAAGATTTGTTTTCTCAGAGCTTTATTCTTTTAAAATGATTTGTTTTGAATTTGGAGCCTGTTTTGCACTGCTACCATTTGATAAATGCTTTTAAAATTTCCACCAAAATTTGGGGATGTCATGTGATGGTTCCACATCACTCTTATGCAAAAATATCTTTTGGTTATTCGAGATTTTGAGCTCTACATCAATTTTTCAAATCTGGTCCAGTAGGTATTTTTGCACTACAACCTATTTAAATATTCTTCTAAAAATTCTACCAAGTGTTTGGTGATGCCAGGAGATGCATAAATTCAACTTCATGCAAAAACCCAGTGATGTTCTTTGAAAGATTTGAATGAATCATCCTCATTTTCATTCTGGTCCAGTTTGGTGATTTGTACTGCAACCCTGTTTTATTTTGCTCTAGTGCCCTTGAGCTTTTTCCTACTTATAGTTCTCCTTACCAAACTCTTAAGTCCAGGAGTTTGGACCCATTGGGGTATTTTTGGTGCATGCAATGATAGCCTTTAGTTTCTGCCCAAATCTGGTCTTCTCAAAAACTTGCACTATCAACTTTCTGTTTTTGCCAAACTAACCCTACCACTTTCTTTAGCTCCTAAAGAGACTAGGAACTGGAGATTTTGGCCACCCCAAGAGTTGCCTAGATGCCCATGGCATTCTGTCGAACACCCTGTGTGTAGGGACAGTTTTTGCATGTCTTCTAGTTTGCATTGTGGACTTGAGCCCCTGACTCATCAGCATGTCCACTAACCTCCTAGCTATCCCTAACCCTGGCTTGTTAGCTACCAGCCTCACCCAAGCCCTCTAGCGCGCACTGGCATTTCGTCGAACACCTGCTGTGCGTGCTCTGGGCGTGCCCAGAGCGCACGTTTTGCACGCGCGCGCACTGAGCCGCCGCGTCGCACTGCCGCACTCGACGCCACCCGTCCCTGGCCCCTGCTCGCCTGCTGAGCAGCGCACTAGCCTCGCCCACTCTCCACGCCACCCCTGGCGCCCTACAGCGCCGCTGGCAGAACGTTTGGCGGCACGCCGGCGTCGGCAGCGGGCTCTGCCGTGGACGGCGCCGCCCAAGCCACCCGCGCGTGCCAGCTGCCCCCTGGGAACAGGCCGAGCTTATCCACATGCTCGTTGGCACGCGCTCGTCGCCGCAACGACGCCCTGCAGCTACAGCAACGGCGACTCGTCGTTGATCTTATCCACCGCCGCGGAGCCAGCCCCGTCGCGCTATAAAAGGGGACCCCGAGCTCAACCGAGCACTCAAGCAACCCCAGGCCACCTCCATAGTACCCCCCTTAGCCAGCAATCGACGTGGAGGGGCTTTCTTCCTCGTCTCCGGCCAGTTCGGCCGCCGCCGAGCTCCGGTGCCGTGCGTCACAGCCAGGCCCTCCCACGCCAATCCAACGCCACCAATCGCTTCCTCTTGCTCTTGCGCAGCTGCCCAGCGCCTCCGCCTCGATCGAAGACCACCGGAGCCCAAAACGCACTTTGCTCCTGAACCACCGCCCGCCGCGGAGCTCGCCGCCGGTGACCTCCTCCGTCCCCACCTGCCTAGCGCCCACCGGGAGGACCGCCCCGGTCAGGCAGATCCATCCCTGCCCTCGGGACCCCGTGGGGAGCTGCCGTTCGTCGACGGCGATTGCCGGAGGCCCGCCACCGTTCGGGCAGAGACAGAGGAGGGAGGGGAGACCAGTCAAACCTGAACAGTGGGTCCCCTGGACCCACTGTCAGCGACCCACGCGCCCGTCCTCTCTGTTTAAGTGAAAGCGCAAAGTCCGGAGTACGTGTCCCCTGCCTCGAAAGCGTATTTTCCTCGAAGCATTTTTCTTTTTCTGATTTTATTAAGACAGAACTGTGACTGATCTTTGACTGACTATAACTTTTAAAATAAAACTCCAAATGAGTTGATTCTTTTTCCTACCTCTCTCAAACTTTCAAAAATATTTGGGACAACTTTTTGTACTGTTTTTGAAATATGTGTTATTTGTATATTTCTCAAAATAGGATTTTTGGAGAAAAGGCAACCTTCAAAAAGTGCACCCCCACATGCATACACTTGAAGGCAAGCATTCTGAACCCTGGCTTAATATTTTTGGATGTTGTTGATACGGTTACAACATCACCTTGACTTGGAGCATACGCTATTTTATGTGACGATAGAAATCATTTGCATGAGTGCATAGTGGAGTTTTCTTTGCTGTGTTAATGGATATGCTGATGGCATTCATCCTCGTAAGCTTCTCTTGCATACCGGAAGGAAGCCGGGAGAGTCGTGGTCTTGGGTAGACGCGAGCTTGTCCCTAGTCCCTCGATGAGACGGGCATGTCCGGTATGGCATGGTGGGGCTTGATGAGTGTTAAGCTTATCTGTTATTGGAAATATTTTTGTTATGCTAATCCTGCAGGGAATACTTGAACCTCCTGAGTCGGCCTTAGATCGAGTCTTGTCCAGTAACCCCCATACTTGCCTGGTACTACCACTTGTCCCTGCCTTAGGTAGGGTACGATTCAGTAAGTTGTCAACCCCTTTATAGCACACACCGTACAGAGAGGCCGTGATGAGGCTCCCATGGCCATGGATTAAAGCCAGTCATCCGGTCCGGGGGCATGGGTGTTTCGGTTGTAGCCGGAGGGGTAGCTCCCCTAGTTTGCGCGTGATATAAATTTTGTGATCCCATGCTACGTCGAGGTTGTAGCCTCCCCACTTAGAGTTTCGCTTGACAGGTGTCGTGGGTGATTCCAGACACCGGTAAGTTAAGCTGGTGTGTGCAGGTCAGGCGTGTTTTCAATTAAAAGACCGTAGACGGAATTAGTCCCGAGGGACTAAAGAAATCCGTTACCCGTGGGTAAAGAGTACACCCTCTGCAGAGATTATACATCTATTCGAATAGCCGTGTCCATGGTTAAGGACTACAGTCTGGGATAGGTCAAGTGTCGGTCTTAGTGTCGGTCTTCGGAGGAAAAACTGTTAAACCAGAACTTGGATCATGACTTGTGACTTGTGACGATTATGATTACTATTATTGTGGACTAACCACTTACTTTATTTGTATTATTAAGTATCCCTGGGATGGTTCTACCTCCTGGATATTCACTGTGATCATCCTTTATGAGCCCTTTATGTGGTGTCGCTCAGACGCCCGACTGCGGCATGCTTGTTATTCCTTTTATTTATAAGCCCTTTATGTGGTGTCGCTCAGACGCCCGACTGCGGCATGCGTGTTATTTCTTTTATTTATAAGCCCTTTATGTGGTGTCGCTCAGACGCCCGACTGCGGCATGCTTGTTATTCCTTTTATTTATAAGCCCTTTATGTGGTGTCGCTTAGACGCCCGACTGCGGCATGCTTGTTATTCCTTTTATTTATAAGCCCTTTATGTGGTGTCGCTCAGACGCCCGACTGGGGCATGCTTGTTATTCCTTTTATTTATAAGCCCTTTATGTGGTGTCGCTCAGGCGCCCGACTGCGGCATTATTAATTTATTTGCCCCCTTTTCGAGGAGTCATTTCAGACACTCGATCACTGCATTCTATTTCTATATTGCACATCCATGTTTTTACCCGCATGTGTGAATAATGGATTCCGTATATTTGGTGACAGACGTTATGATCATAGAGTATTTCGGAGCATGTTTTGACATATTATACCCGTGTTCTTAATGTTTGCGAGTACATTCAAACGTACTCACTGGCTTGTCCCTGGCTATTGTCTAGGCCAAATTTCTTGCGCGGAGAAAGCCTTGCGATGACAGCCCCGGAACCTATGCTATGATGACAGTGGCCTCGCGAAGATAGGAGTTATCCTGGTCAGCTGTTCTTGTGGGAAATGGAGTCCCACAAACACAGTTGTACCATAAATCGCTTCCGCCATCGACCCCTAGAAATCAAGTGTTGTACTCCTCGGCCACAATGGTCTTGTACTACATATTTTGTACTTTGCTTGGAATTCTTGTATCAAGTTGGTGCCTCATCAGCTAACAGTAATCCTAGGGCTGGTGAGCACAAAGGCCGTTTTCTGGGAAATTACTATCCCGAAAATCCGGTCCTGACAGACTTGGTATCAGAGCCAGGCTGACCATTGGCTAATCCTATCTTAGCTAGGTCAATAAACCTAGGTTAACCAAACCACCAGACCTTAGCCTAACCCCGGTCAAGCTTCCCGCGTAAGATAGCCCCACAGTGACCCGACGCCTTTCGGCGGACGGTGCCCAACCTATCAGCCTAGCCCGTCGATCACGCGCCAGTGACCGACACCCAACCCGTCTCATTCGCAGGTGTGCGGAGGAAGACTCCGTCCCCTTTTCCTATAAAAAGGGCACGCTAGCCTCAACACAGCACAGCACAGCCTCTTTCCCCAAAACCAAGCCACGATGCCTGGCCCCATTGTTCACAATGAGACCACAGCAACCAACCTTGGAGGTTTTGTGACCGTGCTCGCAAACCTCACCCGCCGTGCCTATGCGTTAGAAGAGCCCCCAGAATATGTTGTGTACCAAGGACCCATGTACGGTGAGAGCCGTCAGTACCGGGCCACGGTGCACATCTATGGTAGGGGTCTGTCGCCAGAGCGCCCCTACAGGTTCACTGGAAGGACGACTTCCTTTGAGCCACAAGCCATCCAACTGGCAGCCCGAGAAGCTATAGTTCAACTCAGGCACTTGTCGCCCAGAGTTAACTGTCGCTCGTTCTACTACTACCCCAGTCGTGACGGGTATGGTAGGCCGCCCCAGGTCGCCAACGGAGATCACGAGACGGATCCCACACTATTGCATCTGGTGCGCTATGTAAGCGCACTAGAGCAACTGTTCGATCAGGTCACCCTTGATCTGATCGCAGCTCGTGGAGAACTGGTTCGCCGAGCCCCGGCGAGAAGAGAAGTGGAGCCCGATGCCGACAACCCAGTCGTGTTGTTCGGACACCCGATCGATCCCTTGAGGTCTGCCCCAGCCATCAACCAGAGTGCTTTGGTGTCACCAGAAGCACTTCGTCGCCTTTTGGGAACCCATTCCAACGGGATTGTGGCCAACTACCCCCGCGATGGTCATCACCACTACCCCGACCCTGCAGCCCCTCAACCCCAACCAGCAAATCCTGACGGAGAGACCCGTGGAGAAACCTCGGCACCCGCCAGGCCAGCCCACTTAGACATTAACGAGGTAGACTAAGTCGCTCGAGTTGTATCGAGCCTTAGTTTTCCTACGTTTTGTAATGGACTGACCCTGTATCGCTTTTAATAAATGCTGTCGGCTGGTGCATCCCTATTTTTGGAGTAGTGGTTATGCATATGTACGTTGGCGTACAGACGCATTTTTAAATTTCGGGCGCAGCTACCAAGACCAACCCCGGCGGCACCCACAGTAATGCGTCACATTTGTGTGATGCGTATATCTGTGGCTTTGACCCGAGAACAGGATCGACAACCAGTTACCCTTCTCCCTGGTGGATAACCCAGCCCCAATGCTATATAAAGGCCACCTCGTGACCTTGCCGAGTACCCCTCACCTTTGTGCGCAGCACTCACAGCCTTTTCTTTGCCATGCCGACCCCCAGTATTTATCTGAGAACCCCAGACGCAACACCGGGTAGTTTTGTTAAATTATTGTGGGACTTTACCTGCAGTACCATGAGTGCCACCCATCCACCCCAGTACGAGTTGCTCAAATCTAGGATCACCCCATCCACCTCGAAATATTGGGCAGTGGTGCACATCCCTCCCGCATACCCAAACCAAGACCCAACGGAAGTCTCCTTCGTGGGGAAATCCATGCCGACTCCGCATATGGCCATAGAAGCTGCTGCGTACGAGGCACTCACTCGTCTTCGATTCGCGGTACTCTATGCCAGCGAGCGAGGATATTACTATTTTCCAAGTCGTGCAGCACCCGGAGAAGTTGCATCTTTTCCCGGTGGACGAATTGAGAGAGATCCAGTACTGGCCAACCTTGCGCAGTACGTTATCGCTCAGGAGCGTTTGACTCAGTGGGTGATGGGTTATCTCCAGAGCCTCGCTGATTTAAATCCTCGGATCGCTATTGGCAGACCACTGAGGCCTGACCAGGAGAGGCGCATTCATCGACTGGTCAACCCGCTTCCCCCGATAGAAGAGGAGTGTCCCCCAGTACCAGAGGCGTTTTCTCAAGACCCTGTCCTTTTGCCGTTTTCTTTGTAAACGTCACCACGGTGTTTATTATCCCAGTATTTATTTATGTGTTGTAACTTGTGCGATGAATCCAATCTTTGGTTCCATTTATGTGAGCAGTTTTTCAGCTGCTGATTTTGTCCAAACTAATTTTCTCACGCGAAATTTTTTTTGTAACGAGATTCCTTCCCCCGAGTTGCTACAGCGTATATATCTTCACGGCATAGACTCTCTTTTTATTCATGCAGCACCGTAACAGCAGACTGACAACTACAACCGCTCGACCTCGTGCGCTGATTAGAAATCCTCGTGCACATTTTTGCGCCTAACTGACCACCCCCGAGGACACCACAGTTTCAGTCAGAGAGATTTGTGAGTAATCATTCGGACACGAGTTGCCACAGCACACCGACAGCAGTGGCACTCAATGCCGCACCTAATCCTCATGATCACCGCCGCCGCGAAGAGCTAACACTCGAGCGGCAGCATCACGATGATCATCAAGGATCATTGCGCACAGGAGCACGGAGAGCCCCAGCAGCACCGCCAGGCCTCCACACACCAGGACCACATACCAGTCCGGCATCCTCCGCCATTGGAGCCTCGTCTCGAGCTCCTGCTTACAGCTATGGAGGTGAAGGAAGGAGAAGTAGAAGCGAGGCCAGGTGTGAGGAAGAAGAGAGGAGCACCGCGATCGTTTTATAGCTCGAGATCGGTGTACGGTGGACGAGATCCACCAACGCCACTCGTCGCTCGGTCGCCGGTGTTCGGAGGAGAGTCCGCGAGCAGTGCCGACAACGCACTGGCCCGCGAGGTGAGTGCACGCAGCACCGGCAGCTAGCACGCCGCGCACTACCACGGTACGGCCTCGATGCCCTACGAGCTAGGCATCGCCGGTGGAGGAAGCGCGGGAGAGCACGCGAGAGAGAAGAGAGAGCCAGAGGTAGAAGAAGAGGCCGACAGTGGGCCCTGGGTCCACCTGTCAGCCAGCGAGAGCACTGTGCTCTCGGGTGCGACCAGCGTATTTTAGTAATTTAGAAATTATTCTAAATTATTGTATCCTTGTAGAAATATCTCGTTTTCCCCGACTTTGGTTTTTTCCACGCTACACTAGTCTACCACACTGTGGTTTTACAACACTTATTGCCCTCTCACTGTAGCCGCTTTGTTTTTGTGCAGTTGAAGGATTTCTTTTGATAGAAACAGTTTTTGTTCAAAACAGTTTTTAACAAATCTCGAGGACGAGATTTTTTCTTAAGGGGGGTAGTGTTGTGACACCCCAAAAATTTTGACCTTGTTTTATTAATTAAAATTTTTGCCAAGAAATAGAACTTTCCCATTTGTCAAGATTTACCCTTTTGATATTGTGGATTTTTACCTCAAGTGGAAACTTTCCAAAAGGATTATTGGACTTGAATACTCTCTATAATAAAACAATTCTTTATCAGTGGATTTAAATTTCAAGATTTGTTTTCTCAGAGCTTTATTCTTTTAAAATGATTTCTTTTGAATTTGGAGCCTGTTTTGCACTGCTACCATTTGATAAATGCTTTTAAAATTTCCACCAAAATTTGGGGATGTCATGTGATGGTTCCACATCACTCTTATGCAAAAATATCTTTTGGTTATTCGAGATTTTGAGCTCTACATCAATTTTTCAAATCTGGTCAAGTAGGTATTTTTGCACTACAACCTATTTAAATATTCTTCTAAAAATTCTTCCAAGTGTTTGGTGATGCCAGGAGATGCATATAATTCAACTTCATGCAAAAACCCAGTGATGTTCTTTGAAAGATTTGAATGAATCATCCTCATTTTCATTCTGGTCCAGTTTGGTGATTTGTACTGCAACCCTGTTTTATTTTGCTCTAGTGCCCTTGAGCTTTTTCCTACTTATAGTTCTCCTTACCAAACTCTTAAGTCCAGGAGTTTGGACCCATTGGGGTATTTTTGGTGCATGCAATGATAGCCTTTAGTTTCTGCCCAAATCTGGTCTTCTCAAAAACTTGCACTATCAACTTTCTGTTTTTGCCAAACTAACCCTACCACTTTCTTTAGATACTAAAGAGACTAGGAACTGGAGATTTTGGCCACCCCAAGAGTTGCCTAGATGCCCATGGCATTCTGTCGAACACCCTGTGTGCAGGGACAGTTTTTGCATGTCTTCTAGTTTGCATTGTGGACTTGAGCCCCTGACTCATCCAGCATGTCCACTAACCTCCTAGCTATCCCTAACCCTGGCCTGTTAGCTACCAGCCTCACCCAAGCCCTCTAGCGCGCACTGGCATTTCGTCGAACACCTGCTGTGCGTGCTCTGGGCGCGCCCAGAGCGCACGTTTTGCACGCGCGCGCACTGAGCCGCCGCGTCGCACTGCCGCACTCGACGCGACCCGTCCCTGGCCCCTGCTCGCCTGCTGAGTAGCGCACTAGCCTCGCCCACTCTCCACGCCACCCCTGGCGCCCTACAGCGCCGCTGGCAGAACGTTTGGCGGCACGCCGGTGTCGGCAGCGAGCTCTGCCGTGGACGGCGCCGCCCAAGCCACCCGCGCGCGCCAGCTGCCCCTCTGGGAACAGGCCGAGCTTATCCACATGCTCGTCGGCACGCGCTCGTCGCCGCCACGACGCCCTGCAGCTACAGCAACGGCGACTCGTCGTCGATCTTATCCACCGCCACAGAGCCAGCCCCGTCGCGCTATAAAAGGGGACCCCGAGCTCAACCGAGCACTCAGGCAACCCCAGGCCACCTCCATAGTACCCCCCGTAGCAAGCAATCGACGAGGAGGGGCTTTCTTCCTCGTCTCCAGCCAGTTCTGCCGCCGCCGAGCTCCGGTGCCGTGCGTCACAGCCAGGCCCTCCCCCGCCAATCCAACGCCACCAATCGCTTCCTCTTGCTCTTGCGCAGCTGCCCAGCGCCTCCGCCTCGATCGGAGACCACCGGAGCCCAAAACGCACTTTGCTCCCGAACCACCGCCCGCCGCGGAGCTCGCCGCCGGTGACCTCCTCCGTCCCCACCTGCCTAGCGCCCACCGAGAGGACCGCCCCGGTCAGGCGGATCCATCCCTGCCCTCAGGACCCCGTGGGGAGCTGCCGTTCGTCGACGGCGATCGCCGGAGGCCCGCCACCGTTCGGGCAGAGAGAGAGGAGGGACGGGAGACCAGTCAAACTTGAACAGTGGGTCCCCTGGACCCACTGTCAGTGACCCGCGCGCCCGTCCTCTCTGTTTAAGTGAAAGCGCAAAGTCCGGAGTACGTGTCCCCTGCCTCGAAAGCGTATTTTCCCCGAAGCGTTTTTCTTTTTCTGATTTTATTAAGACATAACTTTGACTGATCTTTGACTGACTATAACTTTTAAAATAAAACTCCAAATGAGTTGATTCTTTTTCCTACCTCTCTCAAATTTCGTCTAGTTTATTTTAAGATTTATTTCAAAAATATTTGGGACAACTTTTTGTACTGTTGTTGAAATATGTGTTATTTGTATATTTCTCAAAATAGGATTTTTGGAGAAAAGGCAACCTTCAAAAAGTGCACCCCCACATGCATACACTTGAAGGCAAGCATTATGAACCCTGGCTTAATATTTTTGGATGTTGTTGATACGGTTACAACATCACCTTGACTTTGAGCATACGCTATTTTATGTGATGATAGAAATCATTTGCATGAGTGCATGCATAGTGGAGTTTTCTTTGCTGTGTTAATGGATATGCTGATGGCATTCATCCTCGTAAGCTTCTCTTGCATACCGGAAGCAAGCCGGGAGAGTCGTGGTCTTGGGTAGACGCGACCTTGTCCATAGTCCCTCGATGAGACGAGCATGTCCGGTATGGCATGGTGGGGCTTGATGAGTGTTAAGCTTATCTGTTATTGGAAATATTTTTGTTATGCTAATCCTGCAGGGAATACTTGAACCTCCCGAGTCGGCCTTAGATCGAGTCTTGTACAGTAACCCCCATACTTGCCTGGTACTACCACTTGTCCCTGCCTTAGGTAGGGTACGGTTCAGTAAGTTGTCAACCCCTTTCTAGCACACACCGTACAGAGAGGCCGTGATGAGGCTCCCGTGGCCATGGATTAAAGCCAGTCATCCGGTCCGGGGGCATGGGTGTTTCAGTTGTAGCCGGAGGGGTAGCTCCCCTAGTTTGCGCGCGATATAAATTTTGTGATCCCATGCTACGTCGAGGTTGTAGCCTCCCCACTTAGAGTTTCGCTTGACAGGTGTCGTGGGTGATTCCAGACACCGGTAAGTTAAGCTGGTGTGTGCAGGTCAGGCGTGTTTTCAATTAAAAGACCGTAGATGGAATTAGTCCCGAGGGACTAAAGAAATCCGTTACCCGTGGGTAAAGAGTACACCCTCTGCAGAGATTATACATCTATTCGAATAGCCGTGTCCATGGTTAAGGACTACAGTCTGGGATAGGTCAAGTGTCGGTCTTTGTGTCGGTCTTCGGAGGAAAAACTGTTAAACCAGAACTTGGATCATGACTTGTGACTTGTGACGATTATGATTACTATTATTGTGGACTAACCATTTACTTTATTTGTATTATTAAGTATCCCTGGGATGGTTCTACCTCCTGGATATTCACTGTGATCATCCTTTATAAGCCCTTTATGTGGTGTCGCTCAGACGCCCGACTGCGGCATGCTTGTTATTCCTTTTATTTATAAGCCCTTTATGTGGTGTCGCTCAGGCGCCCGACTGCGGCATTATTAATTTATTTGCCCCCTTTTCGAGGAGTCATTTTAGACACTCGATCACTGCATTCTATTTCTATATTGCACATCCATGTTTTTACCCGCATGTGTGCATCATGGATTCCGTATATTTGGTGACAGACGTTATGATCATAGAGTATTTCGGAGCATGTTTTGACATATTATACTCGTGTTCTTAATGTTTGCGAGTACATTCAAACGTACTCACTGGCTTGTCCCTGGCTATTGTCTTGGCCAGATTTCTTGCGCGGAGAAAGCCTTGCGATGATAGCCCCGGAACCTACGCTATGATGACAACGGCCTCGCGAAGATAGGAGTTATCCTGGTCAGCTGTTCTTGTGGGAAATGGAGTCCCATAAACACAGTTGTACCATAAATCGCTTCCGCCATCGACCCCTAGAAATCAAGTGTTGTACTCCTCGGCCACAATGGTCTTGTACTACATATTTTGTACTTTGCTTGGAATTCTTGTATCAAGTTGGTGCCTCATCAGCTAACAGTAATCCTGGGGCTGGTGAGCACAAAGGCCGTTTTCTGGGAAATTATTATCCCGAAAATCCGGTCCTGACAGAGAGGGGTGGGGAGGGTTTGCCATTGAACTCACCATGGAGCGATGTCTGCATGACATTGTATTGCCGCGCAAAACTCTTCTCTTTTTCTCTACATGTTCAGCATGACTGTGTACAATATCTGACATGCATACGAAAAAATATGGTGAGACTATGTAAGGAGAGAATGCAGAAATTTAGAGTGATGGTAACAACCAGTGGATGGATCCAAAAATAATGATAGCAGGCTGATGATTGCTTTAATTTAATAAGAAGACAGATGATGATTGCTTTACTATTTCTTTCCCATCCAACATGAACAACATAGGCATACCCTAGGTGAACCAGATATTAGACAGAGATACTATTCATTGCTTCCTCGATATGTGCCCCACAACTAATTTAGAACTCAAGTTTGAACATTATTTTGGACCTGACTTGGAGTCCAAGAGGTGAACAGGACGATAAAGTAGCAGGTAATTTTAAGCAATGCATAACATAAGCAGAAACAAAAGAGTGCGACCTCTCTTGTGGACCCGTGTACTCCTCAGGTTCATCTGTTGAGTCGATGATGGTGATGCCGTTGTGGTGGGTGCCGGCGGCAGGGAAGGAGATCTGAGGCGGCGAAAGACGGTCAGGAGTCGTGATGTCTGGTTTGGTGGATGTTTCTGTCAATGGAGCAGCTCAGGTGAGGTGGACGACACCGCGGCAGGAGCGGGACAAACCACAGAAAGTTCCCTTCGACACCTACCTGTAACTGAAGTAATTCTGTAAGGGCTCATTTGCCTTGCATGATTCTAAAAACGCAGGGATAGGAAACACACCAGAATAGGCTAGGAATGCACATGGTAAACAGAGCATTTGTAAACACAGGATTTCTGTCAACTTGGGTGTTTGGTTTACAGGAATTGGAAGAGCAGAGGAATGCAAAGAAACATGGCGAAAATAAAGTGAAACCATATGAAAGCGTGTACAGTTAGAATGTTATTCTGCCACAATGCACTTGGTCCTTTTCTCTTGCATAGGATTTTGAAAAGTAGGTCCAGGTGGATGTTTTGCTTCATTCCTTTCAACAAAATGCATGAATAATTGAATAGTAGAGTCCCATTGCAAAATTCCCTATTCCTATGTTTTTCCGTTGAACCAAAATAGCCCTAATGGATCGACATGAATGTATAGTAATAAGTGATGCAACAAGTGTACAACCTCTTTGCCGTAGCCGTGTCGACCTCAGCATCATTGGGTTGGTCGCTGAAGCAGTTGAGGCAGAGGCGGCTGTCGGAGGTGTGGAGGCAGATCTGAGGAATCTGTAGACGGCGTCCAGGGCACTGCTCTGTTGTGATGGATCGTTCTGTCGTTGGAGCAGCTCCAGTGAGCCGTAAGACGTCAAGGTTGAGGCAGCACAAGACAGACATCGTCAATCTCAAGTGGGATTCTAATAGCATCTCCAATAGATGATGTAAAACAGATGTAAAATTTACATCACCAAAAACCACCTGACTACAACAGATGAGGTAAAAACTGTTGACTCTGAACTTAACTATCGAAACTGAAATTTACTGTGGAATCTGAAAGTTATTGTCGAAACTGAACGCAATGGTAGCAGAGAGGCACTTGACATGTAGTTTAGGGAGGGCCTGCAGTTCATCTTCAACCTGCACCCCTTGAGCCGCCAGCCACCACCGGCCGACCGCCGGTCTCAGCGCCGCCTCGCCGCCCCGAAACAACTCCCCACCATCGGTCCGCCGCCGCCCCGGCCAGCCCTCTAGGCCCCCCGCCCCCACCCTGAAGCCTAAGATAGATAGTGGGGTACCTCTCCGGCGAGCCTCCGTCCCCGCTGCGGGTGGTTCTTCTTTAACTATGGCGAGCCCCCCCCACCCCCTGAAAATCGACTGACCCAAAAGTTGATTCAGTCGACTGAAGTGTAGCTAAATCGAAGCAGAGCAGCAGCACGAGCGATGGGGAGAGCAGCAGCAGCAGCGCGAGCGAGCGAGCGAGAGCCGGAGCAGCAGCAGCTGGGCGAGCGAGCGATCGAGCGAGGGCCGGAGCAGCAGCACCAGCAGCGCGAGCGAGCGAGCGAGAGCCGGAGCAACAGCAGCAGATCCAGCTAGTATGGACGCCGCCGCCGAAGGGGCCTCGCACTGGGGGAGAGCCGCCGTGGGGATGTCGCCCGCGGTGCCGGCTTCAAGGTAACCGCTACATGGGGGTGCGGGATGGAGCACCGTCGGGGCCGGGAGGTCGAGTTAAGGAGAAGGTGCGATGCGATGAGTGTACAACCTCTTTGGTGGCGCCGAGTAGGCTTCGGCTTCATCCAAGGAGTCGGTGAGGATGCTGCGGTTCTAGTGGAGCAGGTTAAGGTGGCGCTGTGGGGATGGAGCAACCGTGATAGACGAGGCGATCGTTAGAGCAGCTCCTTGGAGGTGGAGGACGGGGCAGCTGAACCGGCGGGACAATGAGATGAACGACGGATCCTCATCCAGGGAGGTGGACGAGGGACGTCGAGCTGTTGCGGTGGACGACGTCGTCGGGGAAGAGGCTCCGGCTGGGCAACAGTGAAGTGGCGGACGGAGGAGGGTGGGGTTTCGTGGCTGGAGCGGAGAGGTTATCGCGGCCTAGGAATTCGAATGGCAAAAAGGAGGCGATGGGAGGGGGTGAACCATGACTTAGGGACGTGCTTGTCCAAAATGTAGGGTGTGTTACAAAAGTACCCCCCACCGATTTGAACTAGCGGCCCTTTCGGCTCAGGGTTAGAAGGGGGATTTTCCGTGTCGGGATTTGGCAGTTGGAGGGAGTTTTCGCGCGCGTTGTAATTTCGGGATAGCAAGGCGCGGGTTGTGAAGGCGCTAGTTTTTGAGCACGATATCTGAATTTTCGGGATATAACAAGGCACGGGTTGAATTTTAGGGACAGGACTAACGTGTAATATTGTACTTGTACATACCAAATCAATTCACACTTCCGTCAACCAAAAAGAAAACGGAAAAATAAAACTATTCACACCACACAAAGAGAGAGTCTTGCCCTGTTTTACTATAAAACTGCTATTCAAAGCTACTCCCTCCTTCCATCTATATAGGGCCTAATGCGTTTTTTGATGCTCAGTTTGACCAAATATTAGAGCAATAATATATGACATGCAACTTACACAAAGCACACTGTTAAATTCGTCTGTGAAAGGTTCTTTCAATGATATAATTTTCACATTATGCATGTCATGTACTATTAATCTTGTCAATAGTCAAAGGCGGTCTTAAAAAACACATTACGCCCTATATAGATGGAAGGAGGGAGTATGAATCCATGTTATGTCCAATTAAATTTTTTCGCTTTATGTATAATGCATGTAACCTACTCATACCAACATTTTAGTGCATTCCAAATGTCTATACTACCGCTGCAATTCGAACTGAATTTGAATTCGTTTCTCTATTTCAATAAGAATCTACAATCATGATCGTTGCCAACTTCAACCATCATTCATGTATTACCTTAATTAACAACACACCACATGATTACTATAGAGATAGATATGAACTATGTGTACTACATGAACTCGAATTCTATTTTTTGAATACACTTGATGTTGATTCCAAATAATAGTACATTTTATGTACTAACTATATATTCATAATCTAAACCATGTTCCATACGTACAGCGTGTTTATCACACATAGTATAGTGCCCCGCCCCCTACATTATGACAAGTATTTACACCTGAGCTGCAAAAGCCACACATTAGCCCAAATTATGATCAATGTTCTATATATTATACATAGTACTAGCAAGATGCCCATGCGTTCCACAGAACATCAACATGATCAAGGGGAGGCCAAATTTGCAGATATAGAGAGGGGTGTGGGTATCTTTTTAAAAATTTCCATAGTTTCCTTCCTATCCGTCAGATATAAATCGGACGGCTTATATTGCAGGATGGCAGGCACACCATCATCAACAACTCCGTTTTTTTATAAGAGTAGAGATAAAATATATTATATGTAGTATAACATGTTCATAACCACACCATGTGTATCACCGTTATATATATTCACACATGCGTCGGTTTAAAACACTATGATAAATTCTTCAAATATCTGAATTCACTTTTTATAATGAAGTATGATCTCTATTCGTCTTTTACACCCACACCATCCTCTTATCTTTGTAGATAGCGCTAACTTTCTCTCGTGCATGCCCACGCCCGCATCCCTCTCACCCTCGCTCAGCATTCTCTAGCTCCATCGCGCAAATTCTTCTTTTCACTTTAGGTCGTTCACCCACGGTGTCTTTACGGCACACATTGATCGATATGCCTCTCTAGCCAGGTGTGCCTAGCACAAACACAAGCTTCCCCTCTTCTCTAATCACCGTCCACGCCTCACTCCCACCACTCTTTTCATCGATCTCGTACTCGCACGCTCCTTCCCCCTCGATATAGTATGACTCTCGCACCACCTCCTAGATGCATCCCTCTCTCTCTATCCTTCTCCCTGTGCCTCATTTGCTTCTAACACACACATGCATGTATACTGATCGATCTCCCAACATATACCTAGGTCGACTTTAACTATTCCCCCCATCGATCGACGTACCTCACAAGTTATGTCTCTCCTTTCTCTGACAAAGGACGATTGATCTTCCTATGTAGTTATGTCTGCTTACCACAGCCATATCGTCCCCCCTCATCATTCGTGCATGCCTCCTGACCTGTCTCTCACACGCACGTGCACAGACAGGCAGCAATCCCCTCTCTTATTAATATTGCAGGCGTGCCCTCCGGTTGTCTAGCAAGCCTATCCCACCATTTGTTAGAAGCAACTCCACTACCACCCCCTCCAACACTCTAGCTCTGTCTCTCTCCCAACCTTATTCCTCTCCTACACATATGCATGGATGCCGATCGATCTCCCTTAATACATGAGGTAGATCGATCTCCCTTAATACATGAGGTAGGCCTCTCTCCTCCTCCACACATATACCAGCCATTGTACCTCTATAGTTAATTATGCCTCCCTCCCCCCTACCACACATCGATAGTCGAGCGCTGTAGGTAGGTATCCATGCCACAGAGACAAACTACACCTGTCCCCTCTCACGTTCAAGTAGGCCAGCCACTCTATATCTTTGACGTGGGCACACACAAATTCGATGGCACTCTTTATCGGTCACGCGCGCGCACACACACACACTGTCGCATGTCCTTATACCAACATTTTGCTGTTGTTAATGTAAGGGCGCATGTAAAATGAAGTGATCACACTGTTACCTTAGGGACATGTCTAACCAGTGTTAGTGTTAATCTAATGCCTCCAGTGATAAGATGCAATTAAACTGTGTTACAAATGGTACTCTTGCTGTTTTCCCCAGTATGATAAGTAAGTTGCTCCTTTACGCTGCTGAGTGTCCTAGTGTCCCCACGGTCCCATGTCCTTAAACCAACTCTTTAGCTGTTGTTGATTTACTGTATTTGGTAAACAAGCAATGCCACCATTAAAGTAATCCCATATTTGATGAATGTCATTGTTGATCTTAATGCTTCCGGTAACATGAAGCATTGCTGATGTTTTAAAATTTCTACTGTCCTTGCATGATTGCCATGAACAAAATTAAGATGCTTCTTTTCATTTCATGTATGTTTCATATATTCTTATTGACCAGCAACTGTTTACTTTCTATCTTTTCGTGCAGATAGGGATATCCATTTCACCTTGTTGCTATTGTGACCTTTTGGTGAACTACACAAAACACTTTTTTTAATGAGTGTCTTGTGCAGTTCAACCAAAATGTCACATGGGCAACATCTCTCAATTTGGTGGAACTGCACAAAATGGTGATTGGAGTTTCCAAAATCTCCGTCAAGTTCAGCTGGTAATCTCGTGCAACATTTTATTAGCCTTTGCAAGATGAGCCATCACTGTCACCACAATGGCACTTTATTTTAGTGGAACTACACAAAAGGTAAGCAAATTATAGGTGCACCTTACATGAGCCGTACAGCCAACCTTAATGTTCCCCAATTTTAGTGCAACTACTAAAGAAGAACCTGCCAGCTCACGAGAGCAAGTACTTCTTGCTAGCTGAATGATGCAATCTTTGCTTCATTTCAGGTGAACTGCAGAAAAAGGCGCATGAATTGAATCATGGAACTCCAGGAAGGCCTCATCCGAGTGGAGCTGCAGGTTGAGCTCAAGGAGTGCCACTATTATAGTAATCATGCACTTCTTGTTTGTGTTGTGCAAATAGGAATACTCAACTACAGATGTTGTGACGGTCAAGAGCATTCGCCAAGTACTTCGGTTGTATGACACGGCTAGCCAAGATGGATTTAATCCTGATATTCACTTTATCAAAAGGCTCTAATGGGTTGGTTCTGAATCTTGCAAGCTGGGAATCAATGAGATGTGTAGGCATATTTGTTGTACTTATTATTTGGATCTTATTTGTTGGTTATGAATCTTACAAGCTGGGAATCAATGAGATGTGTAGGCATCTTTGTTGTACCTATCTTTTGGATCTTATTTGTTGGTTCTGAATCTTGCAAGATGGGAAACATGGCATGATGATGCGGAGGACAACAACCATAACAAACAGTTCAAACTTGGTAGTATTATCTGTGTGAAAGTGCGACAAATGTGCTGATCGTGTGCGTCCTGAGAATAATAATTCTAATTGTTGTGCATGTTGTTCCTCTGTCACTGGTAGAACGAGCCAATGCATTGCTTGTTTTAAGTATAAAATTCTATTAAAGATTATTAAATTTAAGTAAAGTGACCACTAACTCTTGTTATTACAGTAACAATACAGACCCGCTCGTGAACCGACATGTGGCCGGAGTAGCTTTCTTAATGGAGGCGTTTGAATGCGACGAGGGTGCATCTTCTGCCGGGCGTGCAGCGGGCGAGGGAGGGGTAGTAACTATTGTCGCATGTACACACTCAGTTTACTGTTGAATCTAGTTCCCCAAGAGCTGAAAAACGAACCGCTGCTGCCGCCAACCCACTCGTTCACTTGAAGAGACTCCAATGGCGATCCGAGGGGTGAGCCTGCTGGATATGGACTTCAGCAAGGAGTTCCACTTTGAGTTCGTCGTTCAGTCCTATGGCTGCACCAAGTTGAATGTGATGTACAGCAACGATTCGGACTCGGTGAAGCTCTCCCTCGCCGAGTTGAAGCAGTACCTACAGGACGAGAAAGCACAAGGTTGCAGGACTAGACCTTGTGCCCATCCATTCATCTCCTGATAGGGACCAGAGGATCACCGTCGCCCAGGTATGTCTGCGGGACGAGGTTCTCATCTACCGTTGCCGTAGGGTCATCAGAGGTTCTGGAGCATTCGCCCATTTCATCGGCAGTGCCGACTGCACCTTCGCTACGGTGGAGAGAAGGAAGAACGCGACGATTCGGGCATCTGGTGCAACAAGCTTGTCGACATCCAGAAGCAATACAAGATCATCGGCAACGAGCAGGAGAAGGACTCCGTGGTTGACCTTGCCGAGACCATCATCGACCCCTGATACGCCAACATGAAACAAGACAACGATACCAAGGACCTGAACACGTGGGAGGTACCTCTGAATCTAACCTACATAATCTACGCGGACAAGGACGCATATGCATGCTACGACATGTACAGGCGGATCTTGGACATCAGGGCATGTCTGCTTCCCATAACCGACGAGTACACGGACAGTCGCAGCATCATGATCAAGCGTGCCAGGAAGGTCTAGATGTTGTACTTTATCTGTTTATAAGATCCATTATCATCTGAGTGTTTCATACATTAGCCTATGTGTCATAATTATCTGTTTTGTCCGAAATATTTCTTTTAAGAACCCATTAACCTGTTTGCATTTTTAGTGGCTATTTGCTTATGTATGTAACTAGTTCACTTGTCCGTTAAAAAAACTAGTTCACTCGGCTGCCGTGCTCTGAATCTCCTTCCTCCCAACATATTCCCCTTCTCAGGTGGACCAAACAGGTCTCGTACACAGACATATGGGACCAACCACCTATCCATTTGTATTTCTTTATTGTGTGCAATCTTTCGTCCTCTTCCTATACTATGGCTGGCCATCATAGCCTATGGCGTTGGCCAATCCATCCCTCTACTCCCACACATTGTCCGGCGGCGGTAGCTCCACCGGCCCACCCTGCACCCGAACAAGTCAACCCTCGTATTCCCCGCCGCCTGCGTCTTCCCCCGCTCCGGTTCGTTCGGTCCGAGGTCTCGACGTCGTCCACCGCCTTGGTGCTCTAGCCGCGGCGCCGCCGTCTGTCGTTCCCAACATGGTCAGCAAAACAAGAGGAATCGGGAGACAACTATTCGTCGAGAGGTTGACAGTCTCGGGCCCACCAGGTCCATGGCCTAGGTTTTGTTGTTTAACATGGGCAGCCCACGACATGTTTCAACATTTTTTGGATCCAGAAGGTATCAAGCGGCCTCTAGGCCTCCCAACCTAGCTTGTCTATAACATCAGCAACCCAAGTTATGTTTGTTTTTTCAAGACGATGCACAGCTCAGTTCTATTTTTCTATAAGAATGCAAAAACTGAACCTATGTTTTCTATAAGAATGCAAAATTGAACCTATATTTATATCTTATTTTATTACATATATATATAATAGAAACAACATAAGATTCCGTTAAACCCGTCGTTCGTCCAACCCCCACATCGTTGGTTATAGACCTTCCCACTTCCTTTATTTTTCATTTTCATTAATCCTATATCTGAATTTTCTCCCACTTCCTTTTTCGATGTAAACTGAGTTTTCTCCCAGTACTTTTCCCTAGAACCAACTCAACGATCCCACATCTAGCATAAAAAATAATAATACCCCACGTACTATTAACTCATCAAATTAAAATGATATTTTATTTTGTAAGTTGAAAGTTCTTTCAAAATAATAATAATAGTTGTTTATATATAACTTGGCAAGTTAACTCCTAGTGATTGCGTACATAAGCTTGCAAAGATTTTACTGACCAATGCAGTAATAGACGTGTATTCATGTGTTTATGTTTTTATAACATTTCTCCATCTAGCCCAACATGATATTTTCACCCAGCCCAGCAAGTCCGCGATTTTCAAGAAAAATGCAAATGGGCTTTAAATTCTACCATATATATAAACGGGCTGCATAGATGCTACATCATTGTTTCACCAAGCCCACCAAATGGACGAAAAAAACAAATGGACTGGCTGACATGTGGGCCAGTAGGTCGAAGCCTAAGAAGGCGTTGGATTTACATCCAACGGCCAGCATTCTTCTTCAATCTCTTGTCTTCTTCCCCCAGCGCTGCCGGGACCGCCTGCTCCAGCCTCTGGCGTCCAGCAACGTTGTTTTGCGTGCCTCAGCGAAATGCTACCCCGCCGACGGCCAGGCCATCCCTCCACTCCGCACCTCCTATTATTCTCTGCCGAGTGTAGGCCCACCCCGCACCCGAACCAGTCAAGTTTCCCACTCCTCTCCGTCTGCGACTCCACTGCCGCGTCTTCCCCATCTCCGGGTCGTTCCAGTTTGGGGCCTCGCCGTCGTCCACCGCCTCGGTGCACTCGGTGCGGCGTGGTCAACAAACGAGAGTCAACGGAAGAGGACTGTACGTGGAGAGCCTGACGGCTGGGACCCATGAGGTCCATGGTCGCACGCAAGGAAAGTTCCTCCTTATTAAGTTGTTTCCTCCCCATGACAGCTGGAACCCACCGGCTGTTTCTTTGCACAGAAGGATGTGCCTCCTTGTTATGCGAAAAAAACCATTCCTCCCGATGACAGCTGGGACCCGGCAGATTTGGTGGCTGACTTGTGGGCCTACTAAGCAGACGTGTATGCAGGGCTTTGTCAACTTAATCAACAAATTATTCTAGCAGCTGGACCGTTGTATGTTAATCCAACAGCCGTGCTCCTCTTCAACCTCTGTTCTTGCTCCTGTCTCCTGTGGGCGGCAGTGCTGCTGCGCACCCGAACCAGTCAAGTTTCCCACTCCTCTGCATCTGCAACTCCACTGCTGCGCCTTCCCCATCTCCGGGTCGTTCCAGTCTGGGGCCTCGCCGTCGTCCACCGGCCTTGGTGCGCTCGACACGGTGTGGTCAACGTGGTCACAAACCGAGAGTCATCGGAAGATGACTGTATGTGAGAGGATGACAGTGGGGACGCACCACGCCCATGGACGCATGCATGCAACTGCATCATTTTTACCCTGAAAAATAATGTTCTCCCCCTCACTGCTGGGACCCACCAGCTACATCTTCGCACATAAAAAATGATTCGCCCCCCTGACTGATGGGACCCACCAGCTACATCTTCGCACGCAAGGAAGTGCCGGACAGTCGGGACCCACCCGGTCGAAGCGTACGTAGCGTTGTCATTCTGGTCGCGAACGTGTACGTACATACTGGTCGATCGGTCTGTCTACAGGCTGCAGCGATGAACCGTGGCCGTGTAAGGAAGGGCACGTGTTGTAGTAGAGGCACACACGTGTCGTAGTAGAGGTGCGCACGTAGCATGTACACGTGCGTACAGCGGCCAGGGTGCAAGAAAGAAAATACGGCCACGTACGTACATACGGGCGGGGTCTCGAATGCCCACTCGTGCATACGTACGGCCAGGGCTCGTGTACATTGCTGGGTTGGAACGGATAAACCGCGTCGTCGTTGTGTTCATGGGGACGCAACGGAATGCGTCATGTTCATCGGGAGGCAACGGAACGCGTGCTGTTCATCGGGAGCCAACCGGCTTGGACGGAACAACCGATGGAAACGAGGCCTGGCGTACCGCAGAACGGAGGAAACGGCCTTGTGTTCGACCGGCCACGGTTGAAACGGGATCCTGTTCATCGGGAGGGGTCTGGCGTACCGCAATACGGAGGAAACGGACCTCCTATGGTCAAAACGGGGTCCTGTTGATCGGGAGGGGCGTGGCGTACCGCAAAACGGAGGAAACAGACTTGGGTTGGAGCGCTACGGTCAAAACGGGGGTCCTTTTCATCAGGAGGGGTGTGGCGTACCGCAAAACGGGACTCCACGGGATACTGTTCATCTCCACCGTCGACCTCCTCCAGCCTCCACGGGCTGCTGTTCATCCACCGTCGACCTCCTCCAGCCTCCACCGGCGACTGTTCATCCACGGGCTCCTGTTCATCCAGCCTCCACCGTGCGCTCGTCCACCGGCTACTGTTCAACCAGTCCTCTCCACGGGGGTCCTATTCAACCACCCCTCCATGGGCTACTGTTCATCCAGCCCTCCACCGGCTACTGTTCATCCAGCCCTCCAAGGGGTCCTGTTCATCCAGCCCTCCATGGGGTCCAGTTCATCCAGCCCTCCACGGGGTCCTATTCATCCACCGGCTCGATCGATCGGGGTACTGTTCATCCAGCGGCAATGGCCTCTACTACCATAGGTTCCTATTCGTCCAACCCCCATCGGGAACTGTTCATCCAAACCCCCCAACAACGCTCACTATTCATCCAGAGGCAGCATCGATCGGCTTCTGTTAGCAGCAGTAGCGAAGGAATCGCTCGATCGGGTTCAGTTAAGAGCAAGGGATCGATCGATCGCTCGGGTTCAGTAACACGTAGCCTGCAGTGCAATCGCTCGGGTTTAGTTAGAGCCCAACTCCTCACATACACGCGCGTACGTATGTGAGAAACTCGCATCGCTTGGCCCCCGACCACCCACCGTAACCGGGAACTCCCCGATATTTTCCTCTCCCTCGTTATTACCACGGTTTTTTCCGTCATGGATGGCCCAAAGAATGTCATGCAGCTGCGTCTCCGGCCCGCCCAGGACGAAAAGCCCATTTTCTGTTATGATTTTTTGTCATAGAAGTAGGAACCCACCACATCTATGATGATACCGGGTTTTGTCACAGTTATCGTCATAGAAGTGTCATAAGTATGCCAGAAAAAAATTAGTTCGGCCCAAAATGTCACGGATGTGTCTTTTTTTTTTGTAGTGTCACGAGGTCCGAAGACGGGAGTTTAGAGCCCGCCGGACTCTCTGCAGCTATAGAGCTCAACACTGGAGAACTGGAGAGAATAGCACCACCGGCAGTCATCATAAAGCCAAGCTCTCCTCCGGACACTAGTTCCGAACCCTCGAAGTCCGCGTCATGCGAGTTCAGCCAGGGAACTTTCTGTCCCCATCCAAACCTCGCTCTTAAATGAGGCTCTGGACTTAATGCGATCCTTCGCTATCACAAAGCAACCGCTTCCGAATTGTGCCCACCCCGGACTAGGGGCTGAAAATAGGGAATTTTACTTCCCACCCATCACCCACTTTATAGCCACTGTCAAGGATCTAACCGACATGCTTGACTACGCCTCCGAAGACATCGACGGTATGGATGACGATGCCGGAGAGGAGCAGGCCCAAAACCCGCCGGTCACCGGACGATGGACGGCCACTTCCTCGTACGACGTATACATGGTGGATACACCTAAAGACGACGACGATGATAAGAAAAACCCAGTCGAGGACGAACCTCCTGAGATACCGTCGAAGCATCGACATCAGCGGCGCTGCTCTAAATCGTGTCGCGGAAAGGACAGCAATACCGGCACCGGAGACAATGATACTCTGGAGAATGCAGAAGACCAAGAAGACCCCATCGAGCCAACATCCAAACAGGATGATCGGGAGGACGGGCAAGTTGACCCTGACGAGCAAGCAGGGAACGAAGACTCTCTATCACTCTCCGAGGACGACGTGAGCCTCGGCGACGAAGATTTATCGTGCCGGAGGAACCCCTCGAACAAGAGCGCTTCAAGCGTTGGCTAATAGCCATGGCAAGAAGCCTAAAAAAGAAGCAGCAACAGCATCAAGCTGACCAACATCTGCTCAACGACAGATGGACTAATGTCCTCGCAGCCGAAGAGTACGGCCTCGAACGCCCAACAAAGAGTTACCCAAAGCGTAAGATGCTACCCTGATACGTCTCCATCGTATCTACACTACTAGGGAAAACGTTATACACAAAACTTTAGCAATAGCGCTTGTTAAAAAAGCACGCTACTGCTAGACAGCAGTAACGCGTGCAAAATAAGCGCGCTGCAGATCGACATATATCCGTAGCGCATCTCACCGAAAACTCGCTACTACTAAAATTCCAATCACTTAGCTGATGGGCTAGACATAGTAGTAGCGATCTTCCAAAAACCGCGCTACCGCTAATATACTTATAGCAACGCATTTATGCGTAAAGCGCTACTGCTAACGAAAATAAATTAAAATGAAAAACGAATAGAAAAGTAAATGAAAATGAAAGAAATAGAAAAAGGGGAAAGGAAAAATATATAATGTAAAGAAAAATAAATGAACAAGGGAAAAAATGATGAAGACGTAGCAGTAGCGCATTCACTGAAATGCGCTATAGGTACCTTAGCTATAGCGCGTTTTCTGTAACGCGCTACCGTTATTTTTGACTTCACCAAAAACGGTTTCCCCCCGGCCACCACTTCTTCCCCAAATCGATCCCTCGCCCCACTTCACCGTCGCCCCCACTTCTCTGCCATCTCCTGCTGGCGTCGACGCCGCGCTCATCCTCACCGCCGCCGCCCGAGGCTGCCCAGCCTCACCGCCACCGCCTCTCGGGCCGCCCTCGACCTCATCGTCGCCTCCCTCGACCTCACCGCCGCTGCCCTCAACCTCACCGCCCCCCGAGCCAGCCAGGACCTCCGCGTCCCGATCCCGAGCCCGCCCTCGCCGCCCCTACCTCCGTCGCCGAGCACCTCCATGCCATCGTCTCTCCCCTCTCTGTAAGCCCAACCACCCATCCTTTTTAGTTAAAAGATGTTAATGTTAAGTAGTAGATAATTTTGATGTTTTTAGTTAGGGTAATAAAAGATGTTAAGTAGTAGATAATGTTGATGTTAATTAGTTCAGTAGGGTTTAGTTGTTGAATTGAGTTTGTTTAACTAGATGTTAATTAGGGAAGTAGGGTTTAGTTTAGAGTAAAGTTTAGTTCAGTAGTTAACTAAATATAATCTATAGTTTGAATTGAGTTTGAGAGAGCATGAGATTTGTGTAGATTTTCTTGTAGTGTCAAACGCTAGGACATGCAAATTTTAAGTGGTCAGGATATATGCAAATTCCTCAATTGTGTTTGCACATGTTTCGATTGTGCCCAAGTGGCCTTTTGTTGTTTCTAGGGAATGAAGCCGAGTGGCCTATGTTTTACTGGAATGTTGATTCATTTCCGTTCCGGCAAATTTCAGGTTCTCGATTTGTCCACTTTTCAGCAAAGGTCATGCCAAAATTTCCGTGAATTTCGGCATGACTTGTGCTACAAACTAGGACATATCGAGTGCACGGGATTTGCCACACCAGGAAGGAGTCAACGTTCCTGCAAAACAATAGGCCTTTTTTATGTCATTATTCATTTTATTAGGTCTAGAATTAATTGACATGATTTAATCATAGGAAACATGGCTAGCAAGGATGAAGGACAGGGTTCTGGTGATTGTGACGATGTCTACTCCAAGATAGTAAAGGATAATCCGACAATCACGGAAGAGCAGTTTCAAATATTCAAGGCGGCTTGCGAGGCCGAATCTGCCAAAAAAAAGTCTAAGTACATGAAGGGGCTTCATGAGAGGAACATTGGGAGCCACTGATACGTCTCCAACGTATCTAAATTTTTTTATTGTTCCATTCTATATTATATTCTATTTTGGATGTTTAATGGGCTTTATTATACACTTTTATATTATTTTTGGGACTAACCTATTAACCGGAGGCCCAGCCCAAATTGCTGTTTTTTTGCCTATTTCAGTGTTTCACAGAAAAGGGATATCGAACCGAGTCCAAGCGGAATGAAACCTTCGGGAACGTGATTTTTGGAACGAACGTGATCCGGAGGACTTGGAGTCTATGTAAAGCAATCAACAAGGAGAGCACGAGGCAGGGGGCGCGCCTACCCCCCAGGCGCGCCCTCCACCCTCGTGGGGCCCATGTTGCTCCACCGACGTACTTCTTCCTCCTATATATACCTACGTACCCCCAAACCATCAGAGATGGAGCAAAAACCCTATTTCCACCACCGCAACCTTCTGTACCCGTGAGATCCCATCTTGGGGCCTTTTCCGGCGCTCCGCCAGAGGGGGCATTGATCACGGAGGGCTTCTACATCAACACCATAGCCTCTTCGATGATGTGTGAGTAGTTTACCTCACACCTTCGGGTCCATAGTTATTAGCTAGATGGCTTATTCTCTCTCTTTGGATCTCAATACAATGTTCTCCTCGATCTTCTTGGAGATCTATTCAATGTAATCTTCTTTTGCGGTGTGTTTGTCGCGATCCAATGAATTGTGGGTTTATGATCAAGTTTATCTATGAACAATATTTGAATCTCCTCTGAATTCTTTTATGTATGATTGGTTGTCTTTGCAAGTCTCTTCGAATTATCAGTTTGGTTTGGCCTGCTAGATTGATCTTTCTTGCAATGGGAGAAGTGCTTAGCTTTGGGTTCAATCTTGCGGTGCTCAATCCTAGTGACAGTAGGGGAAATGACACGTATTGTATTGTTACCATCAAGGATAGGTTTATATCATATTGCATGAGTTTATCCCTCTACATCATGTCATCTTACTTAAAGTATTACTCTGTTCTTATGAACTTAATACTCTAGATGCATGTTGGATAGCGGTCGATGTGTGGAGTAATAGTAGTAGATGCAGAATCGTTTCGGTCTACTTGTCACGGATGTGATGCCTATATACATGATCATACCTAGATATTCTCATAACTATGCTAAGTTATATCAATTGCTCGACAATAATTCATTTACCCACCGTAATAGTTATGCTCTTGAGAGAAGCCACTAGCGAAACCTATGGCCCCTGGGTCTATTTTCCATCATATTAATCTTCCAACACTTAGCTATTTTTATTACCGTTTATTTTACTTTGCATCTTTATCATAAAAACACTAAAAATATTATCTTATCATATCTATCAGATCTCGCTCTCGTAAGTGACTGTGAAGGGATTGACAACCCCTTTATCGCATTGGTTGCGAGGTTCTTATTTGTTTGTGTAGGTGTGTGGGACTTGTGCGTGATCTCCTATTGGATTGATACCTTGGTTCTCAAAAACTGAGGGAAATACTTACACTACTTTACTACATCACCCTTTCCTCTTCAAGGGAAAACCAACGCAGTGATCAAGAGGTAGCAAGAACGATTTCTGGCGCCGTTGCCGGGGAGATTCGCGCCAAGTCAAGTCAAGACATACCAAGTACCCATCGCAAACTCTTATCCCTCGCATTACATTATTTGCCATTTGCCTCTCGTTTTCCTCTCCCCCACTTCACCCTTGCCGTTTTATTCGACCTCTCTTTTCCGTTCGCCTCTTTTTCATTTGCCTCTTGTTTGCTCGTGTGTTGGATTGCTTTCTTGTTACGATGGCTCTACCTAGATTTGGTGATCTTCACCTTAAAAGGTTAGAAGAGATCGAAAGCAACGTCAGGAGTTTTATGACTTTACAATTTGAGCATAATAATTTCTTTAGGAATGAGCTTAAGGAACAAAAAAGCTTTATGGGTTACATGAATAAAGAGCTCGATGATATGTCTAAAGAATTTTATGGTTTGAAATCTCAGATTGCTCATCTCAAAAAATTAATAGCTGAAGTTTCAGATAAGCAGGCCACCTTAGTTAATAAGATGGCCGCTAAGCTGGAAATTTTTTGTGAGAATAAAGATGAAGATCTAAAAGTTATTTATGTGTCTCCTATTAAATCTTTGTTTTGCAATATGAATCTTGATAATGATGGGACTGGAGATAAGTCACCTTTACCTAGAAGGCGTGTCAAAAATTCGGAGTTTTTAGATCTTGATGCAAAAATTGTTAAAAGTGGGATTGAAGAGATCAAAACTTTAGATATTAATTAACCCACTATCTTGGATTTCGAGGAATTTAATTATGATAATTTCTCCTTGATAGATTGTAATCCTTGTTGCAATACGTGCTAAATTCTCCTCATGCTTATAGCCAAAATAAAGCTTTTACTAAACATATCGTTGATACTTTGATGCAATCTTATGAAGAAAAACTTGAGTTGGAAGTTTCTGTCCCTAGAAAACTTTATGATGAGTGGGAACCTACTATTAAAATTAAAATTAAAGATAATGAATGCTATGCTTTGTGTGATTTGGGTGCTAGTGTTTCCACGATTCCAAAAACTTTGTGTGATTTGTTAGGTTTCCGCGAATTTGATGATTGCTCTTTAAATTTGATGGGAAGAATTAATGATGTTCTTATTGTTGCAAATAGCAACTATGTGCCCGTAGATTTTATTGTTCTTGATATAGATTGCAATCCTTCATTTCCTATTATTCTTGGTAGACCTTTCCTTAGAACGATTGGTGCAATTATTGATATGAAGGAAGGGAATATTAGATCAATTTCCGTTAAGGAAAGGCATGGAACACTTCCCTAGAAATAAAATAAAATTACCTTACGAATCTATTATGAGAGCTACTTATGGATTGCCTACCAAATATGGCAATACCTAGATCTATCCTTGCCTTTATGCCTAGCTAGGAGCGTTAAACGATAGCGCTTGTTGGGAGGCAACCCAATTTTATTTTAGTTTTTTTGCTTTTTGCTTCCATTTAGGAATAAATATTTGATCTAGCCTCTGGTTAGATTTGTTTTTATATTTCAATTAGTGTTTGTGCCAAGTTAAACCTATAGGATCTTCTTGGATGATAGTTATTTGATCTTGCTGAAAATTCCAGAAACTTTCTGTTCACGAAAACAATTGTTAAAAATCACCAGAAAGTTATAAAATACTGATTCCAATTGCAGTAGATCAATAAACAAATTTTCTAGGTCTTCCTATTTTGGTAGATTTTTCTGAGTTACAGAAGTTTTCGTTAGTTACAGATTACTACAGACTGTTCTGTTTTTGACAGATTCTGTTTTTCGTGTGTTGTTTGCTTATTTTGATGAATCTATGGTTAGTAAAATAGTTTATAAACCATAGAGAAGTTGGAATACAGTAGGTTTAACACCAAAATAAATAAAGAATGAGTTCAATACAGTACCTTGAAGTGGTGTTTTGTTTTCTTTCGCTAACGGAGCTCACGAGATTTTCTGTTAAGTTTTGTGTTGTGAAGTTTTCAAGTTTTGGGTAAAAGATTTGATGGATTATGGAACAAGGAGTGGCAAGAGCCTAAGCTTGGGGATGCCCATGGCACAATATAAGGACACCAAAAATCCAAAGCTTTGGGATGCCCCGGAAGGCATCCCCACTTTCGTCTTCGTCCATCGGTAACTTACTTGGAGCTATATTTTTATTCACCACATGATATGTGTTTTGCTTGGAGGGTCTTGTATGATTTGAGTCTTTGCTTTTTAGTTTACCACAATCATCCTTGCGGTACACACCTTTTGAGAGAGACACAAATGATTCGTAATTTATTAGAATACTCTATGTGCTTCACTTATATCTTTTGAGCTATATAGTTTTTGCTCTCGTGCTTCACTTAAAATATTTTAGGGCACGGTGGTGGATTTGTTTTATAGAAACTATTGTTCTCTCATGCTTCACTTATATTATTTTGAGAGTCCTACAAAATAGCATGGTAATTTGCTTTAATTATGATAGGCATCCAAGATTAGTAAAAAAAATCTTATGAGTGTGTTGAATACTATGAGAAGTTTGATGCTTGATAATTGTTTTGAGATATGAAGATGGTGATATTAGAGTCATGCTAGTTGAGTAGTTGTGAATTTGAGAAATACTTGTGTTAAAGTTTGTGATTCACGTAGCATGCACGTATAGTGAACCGTTAAGTGATGAAGTCGGAGCATGATTTATTTATTGATTGTCTTCCTTATGAGTGGCGGTCGGGGACGAGCGATGGTATTTTCCTACCAATCTATCCCCCTAGGAGCATGCGCGTAATACTTTGCTTTGATAACTTGTAGATTTTTGCAACAAGTATATGAGTTCTTTATGACTAATGCTGAGTCCATGGATTATACACACTCTCTTCCTTCCACCATTGCTAGCCTCTCTAATACCATGCACTTTTTGCCGATATCATACACCCACCATATACCTTCCTCAAAACAGCCACCATACCTACCGATCATGGCATTTCCATAGCCATTCCGAGATATATTGCCATGCAACTTACCATCGTTCCGTTTACTATGACACACTCCATCATTGTCATATTGCTTTGCATGATCATCTAGTTGACATCGTATTTGTGGCAAAGCCATCGTTCATAATTCTTTCATACATGTCACTCTTGATTCATTGCATATCCCGGTACAGCGCCGGAGGCATTCACATAGAGTCATATTATGTTCTAAGTTTTGAGATTCTTGAGTTGTAAAGTAAATAAAAGTGTGATGATCATCATTTTTAGAGCATTGTCCCAAGTGAGGAAAGGATGATGGAGACTATGATTCCCCCACAAGTCAGGATGAGACTCCGGAAGAAAAAAAAGAGGCCATAAAAAAAAGAAAAGGCCCAAAGAAAGAAGAGAAAAAATGAGAGAAAAAGAGAGAAGGGACAATGCTACTATCCTTTTACCACAATTGTGCTTCAAAGTAGCACCATGATCTTCATGATAGAGAGTCTCCTATGATATCACTTTCATATACTAGTGGGAATTTTTCATTATAGAACTTGGCTTGTATATTCCAATGATGGGCTTCCTCAAAATGCCCTAGGTCTTTGTGAGCTAGCAAGTTGGATGCACACCCACTAAGTTTCTTTTGTTGAGCATTCATATACTTATAGCTCTAGTGCATCCGTTGCATGGCAATCCCTACTCACTCACATTGATATCTATTGATGGGCATCTCCATAGCCCGTTGATACGCCTAGTTGATGTGAGACTATTTTCACCTTTTTTGTCTTCTCCACAACCACCATTCTATTCAACATATAGTGCTATGTCCATGGCTCACGCACATGTATTGCTTGAAGATTGAAAAAGTTTGAGAACACCAAAAGTATGAAACAATTGCTTGGCTTGTCATCGGGGTTGTGCATGATTAAATACTTTGTGTGATGAAGATAGAGCATAGCTAGACTATATGATTTTGTAGGGATAACTTTTTTTGGCCATGTTATTTTCAGAAGACATAATTGCTTATTTAGTATGATTGAAGTATTATTATTTTTATGTCAATATTAAACTTTTGTCTTGAATCTTTCGGATCTGAATATTCATACCACAATTAAGACAATTACATTCAAAATTATGCTAAGTAGAATTCCACATCAAAAATTCTATTTTTATCATTTACCTACTCGAGGACAAGCAGGAATTAAGCTTGGGGATGCTTGATACGTCTCCAACGTATCTATAATTTTTCATTGTTCCATGCTATATTATATTCTGTTTTGGATGTTTAATTGGCTTTCTTATACACTTTTATATTATTTTTGGGACTAACCTATTAACCGGAGGCCCAGCCCAAATTGCTGTTTTCCCTATTTCAGTGTTTCGAAGAAAAGGGATATCAAACGGAGTCCAAACGGAATGAAACCTTCGGGAACGTGATTTTTGGAACAAACATGATCCAGAGGACTTGGAGTCTACGTAAAGCAATCAACGAGGAGAGCATGAGGCAGGGGGCGCGCCTACCCCCCAGACGCGCCCTCCACCCTCGTGGGGCCCATGTTGCTCCACCAACGTACTTCTTTCTCCTATATATAACTACTTACCCCCAAACCATCAGAGATGGAGAAAAAACCCTATTTCCACCGCCGCAACCTTCTGTACCCGTGAGATCCCATCTTGGGGCCTTTTCCGGCGCTCTGCCGAAGGGGGCATTGATCACGGAGGGCTTCTACATCAACACCATAGCCTCTTCGATGATGTGTGAGTAGTTTACCACAGACCTTCGGGTCCATAGTTATTAGCTAGATGGCTTCTTCTCTCTCTTTGGATCACAATACAAAGTTCTCCTCGATGTTCTTGGAGATCTATTCGATGTAATCTTCTTTTGCGGTGTGTTCGTCGAGATCCTATGAATTGTGTGTTTATGATCAAGTTTATCTATGAAAAATATTTGAATCTTCTCTGAATTCTTTTATGTTTGATTGGTTATCTTTGCAAGTCTCTTCAAATTATCAATTTGGTTTGGCCTACTAGATTGATCTTTCTTGCAATGGCAGATGTGCTTAGCTTTGGGTTCAATCTTGCGGTGCTCAATCCCAGTGACAGTAGGGGAAATGACACGTATTGCATTGTTGCCATCGAGGATAAAAATATGGGGTTTATATCATATTGCATGAGTTTAGCCCTCTACATCATGTCATCTTACTTAAAGAATTACTATGTTCTTATGAACTTAATACTCTAGATGCATGCTGGATAGTAGTCGATGTGTGGAGTAATAGTAGTAGATGCAGAATCGTTTCGGTCTACTTGTCGCGGACGAGATGCCTATATACATGATCATACCTAGATATTCTCATAACTATGCTCAATTCTATCAATTGCTCGACAGTAATTTGTTTACCCACCATAATACTTATGCTCTTGAGAGAAGCCACTAGTGAAACCTACGGCCCCCGGGTCTATTTTCCATCATATTAATCTTCCAACACTTAGCTATTTTTATTACCGTTTATTTTACTTTGCATCTTTATCATAAAAATACTAAAAATATTATCTTATCATATATATCACATCACACTCTCGTACGTGACCGTGAAGGGATTGACAACCCCTTTATCGTGTTGGCTGAGAGGTTCTTATTTGTTTGTGTAGGTGATACGTCTCCAACGTATCTATAACTTTTTATTGTTCCATGCTATATTATATTCTGTTTTGGACATTATTGGGATTTATTATACACTTTTATATTATTTTTGGGACTAACCTATTAACCGGAGGCCCAGCCCCGAATTGCTGTTTTTTGCCTATTTCAGAGTTTCGCAGAAAAAGAATATCAAACGGAGTCCGAATGGAATGAAACCTTCGGGAACGTGATTTTCTGAACTAACATGATCCAGAGGACTTGGACCCTACATCAAGACATCAACCAGGAAGGCACGAGGTAGGGGGGCGCGCCTACCCCCCAGGGTGGAGCCTCCACCCTCATGGGCCCCATGTTGCTCCACCGACGTACTTCTTCCTCCTATATATACCTATGTACCCCCAAACTACCAGATACGGAGCCAAAAACCTAATTCCACCGCCACAACCTTCTGTACCCGTGAGATCCCATCTTGGGGCCTTGTCCGGAGCTCCGCCGGAGGGGGCATCGATCACGGAGGGCTTCTTCATCAACACCTTAGCCACTCCGATGATGTGTGAGTAGTTTACCTCAGACCTTCAGGTCCATAGTTATTAGCTAGATGGCTTCTTCTCTCTTTTTGGATCTCAATACAATGTTCTCCCCGTCTCTCGTGGAGATCTATTCGATGTAATCTTCTTTTGCGGTGTGTTTGTTGAGACCGATGAATTGTGGGTTTATGATCAAGTTTATCTATGAACAATATTTGAATCTCCTCTGAATTCTTTTATGCATGATTGGTTATCTTTGCAAGTCTCTTCGAATTATCAGTTTGGTTTGGCCTACTAAATTAATCTTTCTTGCAATGGGAGAAGTGCTTAGCTTTGGGTTCAATCTTGCGGCGTCCTTTCCCAGTGACAGTAGGGGCAGCAAAGCACGTCTTGTATTGTTGCCATCGAGGATAACAAGATGGGGTTTATATCATATTGCATGAGTTTATCCCTCTACATCATGTCATCTTGCTTAAAGCGTTACTCTGTTCTTATGAACTTAATACTCTAGATGCATGCTGGATAGCGGTCGATGTGTGGAGTAATAGTAGTAGATGCAGGCAGGAGTCGGTCTACTTGTCTCGAACGTGATGTCTATATACATGATCATACCTAGATATTCTCATAACTATGCTCAATTCTGTCAATTGCTCAATAGTAATTTGTTCACCCACCGTAATACTTATGCTCATGAGAGAAGCCACTAGTGAAACCTATGGCCCCCGGGTCTATTTCCCATCATATTAATCTTCCAACAACAAGCTATTTCCATTTCCTTTTATTTTGCTTTTATTTTACTTTGCATCTTTCTCATAAAAATAACAAAATATTATCTTATCATATCTATCAGATCTCACTCTTGTAAGTGACCGTGAAGGGATTGACAACCCCTTTATTGCGTTGGTTGCGAGGATTTATTTGTTTGTGTAGGTGCGAGGGACTTGTGCGTGGCCTCCTACTGGATTGATACCTTGGTTCTCAAAAACTGAGGGGTATACTTACGCTACTTTGCTGCATCACCCTTTCCTCTTCAAGGGAAAACCAACGCAGTGCTCAAGAGGTAGCAAGAAGGATTTCTGGTGCCGTTGCCGGGGAGTCTACGCAAAAGTCTACATACCAAGTACCCATCACAAACCCTTATCTCCCGCATTACATTATTTGCCATTTTCCTCTCGTTTTCCTCTCCCCCACTTCACCCTTACCGTTTTATTCGCCCTCTCTTTTCCGTTCGCCTCTTTTTCGCTTGCTTCTTGTTTGCTCGTGTGTTGGATTGCTTGCTTGTCACGATGGCTCAAGATAATACCAAATTGTGTGACTTTACCAATACCAATAACAAGGATTTTCGTAGCACTCCGATTTCTCCTCTTACCGATACTGAATCTTGGGAAATTAATCCTGCTTTGTTGAATCTTGTCATGAAAGATCAATTCGCCAGCCTTCCTAGTGAAGATGCCGCTACCCATCTAAATAGCTTCATTGATTTGTGTGATATGCAAAATAAGAAAGATGTGGATAATGATATTGTTAAACTGAAGCTATTTCCTTTTTCACTTAGAGATCGTGCTAAAGAGTGGTTTTCATCTTTGCCTAAAAATAGTATTGATTCTTGGAATAAGTGCAAAGATGCTTTTATCTCTAAGTATTTTCCTCCCGCTAAGATCATCTCTCTTAGAAACGAAATTATGAATTTTAAGCAACTTGATCATGAACATGTTGCACAAGCTTGGGAGAGGATGAAATTAATGATACGTAATTGCCCTACACATGGTCTTAATTTGTGGATGATTATACAAAAAATTTATGCCGGATTGAATTTTGCTTCTAGAAATCTTTTAGATTCGGCCGCCGGAGGCACTTTTATGGAAATCACTTTAGGAGAAGCTACTAAACTCCTCGATAATATTATGGTTAATTATTCTCAATGGCACACTGAAAGATCTACTAATAAAAAAGTGCATGCGATAGAAGAAATTAGTGTTTTGAGTGGAAAGATGGATGAACTTATGAAATTATTTACAACTAAGAGTGTTTCTTCTGATCCCAATGATATGCCTTTGTCTACTCTGATTGAGAATAATAATGAATCTATGGATGTGAATTTTGTTGGTAGGAATAATTTTGGTAACAACGCATATAGAGGAAACTTTAATCCTAGGCCGTATCCTAGTAATTCCTCTAATAATTATGGTAATTCCTACAACAATTCTTATGGAAATTTTAATAAGATGCCCTCTGAATTTGAGACTAGTGTTAAGGAATTTATGAATTCGCAAAAGAATTTCAATGCTTTGCTTGAAGAAAAATTGCATAAAGTTGATGAATTGGCTAGGAACGTTGATAGAATTTCTCTTGATGTTGATTCTTTAAAACTTATATCTGTTCCTCCTAAGCATGATATCAATGAGTCTCTCAAAGCCATGAGAATTTCCATTGATGAGTGCAAAGAAAGAACCGCTAGGATGCGTGCTAAGAAAGATTGTTTTGTGAAAGCGTGTTCTTCTAGTTTCTATGAAATAAAGATGAAGATCTAAAAGTTATTGACGTGTCCCCGACTAAATCTTTGTTTTGCAATATGAATCTGGATAATTATGGGACTGAATATGATCCACCTTTAACTAGAAGGCGTTCCAAAAATTCGGAGTTTTTAGATCTTGATGCAAAAATTGGTAAAAGTGGGATTGAAGAGATCAAAACTCTAGATACTAATGAACCCACTATTTTGGATTTCAAGGAATTTAATTGTGATAATTGCTCTTTGATAGATTGTATTTCCTTGTTGCAATCCGTGCTAAATTCTCCTGATGCTTATAGTCAACATAAAGCTTTTACTAAGCATATCGTTGATGCTTTGATGCAATCTTATGAAGAAAAACTTGAGTTGGAAGTTTCTTTCCCTAGAAAACTTTATGATGAGTGGAAACCTACTATTAAAATGAAAATTAAAGATCATGAATGCTATGCTTTGTGTGATCTGGGTGCTAGTGTTTCCATGATTCCAAAGACTTTGTGTGATTTGTTAGGTTTCTGTGATTTTGATGATTGCTCTCTAAACTTGCACCTTGCTTATTCCACTATTAAGAAACCTATGGGAAGAATTAATGATGTACTTATTATTGCAAATAGGAATTATGTGCCTATAGATTTTATCATTCTTGATATAGATTGCAATCCTTCATATCCTATTATTCTTGGTAGACCTTTCCTTAGAATGATAGGTGCAATTATTGATATGAAGGAAGGGAATATTAGATTCCAATTTCCGTTAAGGAAAGGCATGGAACACTTCCCTAGAAAGAAAATAAATTACCTTATGAATCTATTATGAGAGCCACTTATGGATTGCCTACCAAACATGGCAATACATAGATCTATCCTTGCTTTTATACCTAGCTAGGGGCGTTAAACGATTGTCGGGTGGTAGGTGCGACATATGCCAACGGGTGGCTTATCATTGTGGGTGCCAATAAGACGTCGCCGGTGCCTGGAAACGGGATGAGGCGAAGACATGCACGCCGACGGATCTTACCCAGGTCCGGGGCTCTCCGAGGAGATAACACCCCTAGTCCTGCTCTGCGGGGTCTCCGCATGATCACTAGATCAGGAAAAGTAGCTACAATCGCTCCTAGAGCTGTTGGGTTCAAGGGAGAAGAAGAACAAGGCTAGCTCTTGCTTCTCTCTCTTTCTATGGTGTGTGTGCTATGCTCAGAAGCCAACACTTTGCATGGGTGCCCCGGGGGGTTTATATAGGCCTACCCCCCGGGGGTTCAATCGTAATCCGGCTGGGCACTGGTCCCAGCCGTCAGTGTCTATGCTCGCCGGCTTCTCTGCCGGCTGTTGGGGCCCACCGACTGGTGGGTCCCGCCGGCTGCCGGCCTCTTGGTCGACAGGCCGACCCCACCGCCTAGGGTCTTGTCGGCGGCTGCTTATTGTTGCCTCGCCCCTGATGACGAGGGCTTCGTTGAGGTAAGCGTGGCTACAGTGGGCCGCCTCGAGGGCTCTCACTGTTGCCTTACCTCGTCTTGTCTCCTTAATGTGGCACTTGCTTCGAGGGAGGGGGTAGCCGACTTCTGGGAGCCGGCTACGCCCTTGGCCGACTGGGGGAGGCCGGGCCGCCTCCGCGTCTCTCTCTGGCTGAAGGGGCCCGCCGCCCGTGGGCCGTACTGGTGTTGGCCGTGGGTGACGTCGAGGCTAGCATGGCTACAGTGCCAAGCCGGACGGGAGATGGCCGTCCCGTACGGCGTCCTGTGGCCATGCCTGCCTCGGGTTTCGGGGGTAGTGGGCCACACTGTGGCTACACCCCGTCTTGTCGCCGTTATGTGGCGTAGCTTTGGTGGTTGCGGTCTTGGCCAGCTTCTTGGAGTTGGCGCTCTTCGAGGCCGGCTTCCTGGAGTCGGCCACCCCGTGGTTGTCCTGGGGGGGGGGGGGGTTTGCTGAGGCCGGGCCGCCTTCCATGAGTCGGCTTCAGAGGTAGCCGGCCAGGGGAGGTGGTCCAATGCTTGGAGTGCTTGAAGGCCCAAAGGCCTGATAATTTTTTAGAAGAGCCAGGGGCAGTCGGTCAGGCTACCCGTGTCCATTTACTCCGACAGTAGTCCTCGAAGCTGATTGGGCTTCGAGGTTGGGTAGGAGTTGAGAAGCTCGATCAGCTTCCTATCTTGACAAGTCGGCGGCTGGGAGCCGGCTTTGGTTAGGCGCGCCGCCTTGGTCGAAAGCTTCGGAGTCGGAGGGCGGGAGCTTGCCAGTATGTGCACCAGGCCGCGGGCCGGCCACTTGCCGTCTGTGAACCATGTGGCCTCTCTCGGCCAGAAAGCCTGCCAGCCCACGCGCGCGACGGGACGTCGCCGTAGGGCGGGGGCCCGCCACGCCCACTCCCGGGCCCAGGCGCAGATTCTCTGCAGCCCGAAACCACCCGCTCGTCTCCTTGCGGCAGTTTCGGCACGCCTTTAGGGCGTAATAATCGCGAGGCGTGGGGGGAGTGGGTGCAGTTAATCCCACGTCTGGCCTCCCCGGCTTCACCTTGCGAAGCTATAAGTAGGGGGAGAGGGAGGGCGGCAGGCTCTCGCACGCTCCTCCTCCTTCCACCATCTTCTTTCTCTTGCCGTTTCTTGCAACAGTGCCTCGCCGCCGCGCTCTTCCACTACTCGTTCCTCCGCCGCCAAGCTCGTATTCACCATGCCTCCCGCCACGGAGCAATATGGCGGGGATTGGGATGGCCCCAATGTCCACGAAGATCACATCGAATTCCTCCGCAAGACGCGGCGGCTGCCCAGCGCGGACAAGGTGGAGGTCCGTCTCGCGCCGGCGAAGGAGCTTACGCCGGTGCCGCGGGAGGGCGAGCGGGTGGTCTTCCGCTCGCATTTCTTGCACGGAATTGGCCTGCCTGTGAGCGCCTTCTTCCGCTCTTGGCTCGAGTTCTACCAGCTCCAGCCGCACCACCTCACCCCGAACGCGGTGGTGCTGATGTCTGCCTTCGTAACCCTGTGCGAAGGCTACCTCGGCGTCCTCCCCACCCTCTAGCTCTGGGGGAGTTCTTCCAGTCCAAGCTGGGCACGCGCTCGCGGGGCGTGCCGGCTCAGACTGGCACCATCATCGCGGGGCGGAGGGTGGCTGCCGACAACCCCTTCCCCATAATCACGCTGATCCAGTCGGTGAAGCTGTGTCAAAAGTCGTATTTCTACGTCAGGAGCATCGCCCCGCAGGGCAACTAAATCAACCTGCCGGCTTAGGTAGCCGGCCCACCGAAGGGCAGGCGGCCCCAGTGGTCCTACCGGGCCGTGACTCTGACGTCGGCTGGATCCGCAGCCGTCGCCCGAGTGCGAGCGATGACCCAGTCGGAGGGCTTGACGGGGCCCGACCTGCTGGCCGCCTTCGTCACGCGCCGAGTACTTCCGCTCCAGAGCCGCCCTCATCTGATCTGTCAGATGAGCGGCCAGCTCGATCCGAGCTGGATGTGCACCAAGGACATGCCGCACGCGGAGGTTGCCTATATGGTGAACTACCTCGCGAACTGCAAACTCTCCGAAGAGTGGCAGTTCGGCAAGGAGCCATATAGCCGAGCCAATCCACCGCCCACGGTATGTTCTCCTTGTCTCTTATTTTCCTCTTAGCTTTGTCGCCGAGTTCCTTTGGCCGACTCTGACTAGTCGGCTTGTCTTTGACAGAGTCCTCTCCTTCGGCCTGCCAGCGAGTCGGATGCGGAGCGCCGATTCGTCCCCGACCATACGCAGCACGACCTGGAGGACCCCGACTTGGGGGCAGCCGCCATGGACGACAACACCGAGCCGGGTGGTGGCCAAGCCGGCGGCGAAGCAGGCGGCTCCGGGCATGGAGTCACCTTCGACGACTGGCCGGACGACGATGAGGTCGAAGTCGTCCCGCGCCGCCGGCCGTCATCTGGACACGGCGCGGGTTCCTCCGCTGCACCGCCTGCTCGGGGCGGTGGGCAATAGCGTCGCGCCGCCCAGGGTTTGTTCGGCAATCGGACGAAGAAACCCAGGGGCGGGGCAGCGGCGACCAGGCGGGAGGAGGCGGCCGCGAAGGCGGCTGGCTTCCGCAAGACGGTGAAGCAGCCACAGACTGTGTCGGCGTAAGTTCAAATTCTTTTGTATACTCTTTTTTCTTTCTTTTCGCTGGTGGTTCCTGAACCCTTGTCTTCTTCTCCAAACAACCAGAGCTCCATTGTCGCTTGAGCGGGCGGGTGCCGCCTCCGTCATCGAGTCGCCGAGGGGGTCTCACTACAGGAAACAGCTACTTTGCCGTCTGCCATGGCGGACGGCAAAGGCTCGAAAGGCGGACGGCAAAGACCTTTGCCGTCAGCCGCAGACGGCAAAAGGCTCCGGCAAAGAAGGCTACGGTAAACAGCTGCTTTGCCATCTGCTTCCTGGCGGCGGACGGCAAAGGCTCTTTGCCGTCCGCGGCAGACGGCAAAGAGGGCGGACGGCAATATTTGCGCTGTCAGTCCGTTAAGTGGCTAACGGCAGACCTTTGCCGTCCGCCGCAGACGGCAAAGAGCCTTTGGTCTTTGCCGTCCGCCTTATGATGTCATCTACACGTCACTAGATGGCAGGTTCTTTGCCGTCTGCCACTGATGGCAAAGTGCAGGTTCTTTGCCGTCTGCCACGGACGGCAAAGTCTTTGCCGTCTACCACTGTAGGCAAACTGACCAAATGGGTCAGCTCCCAGGAAGCACAGTTGGCTGCCACGTGGCTTCTTTGCCGTCCGCCGCAGACGGCAAAGGCTCTTTGCCGTCGGTGGCAGACGGCAAAGAGCCTGCATATTGTCTGTTTTTTATTAAATCCCACAATTTGCAGCACATATCACATATATAAGTTTCATATCCAGCACATATCCAACACATATCTAGCACATAAGTTTCATATCACATATCACATCAGTTTCATCCATACACATTGTTCATACATAAGGAAGTTCCATCCATACACATTGTTCCATCCATATATACATTACAATGCAAAGTGTCATGAAGATAGCAAGCTAGATACAATGCAAAGTTTCATCAAAGGAAAAGCAAGCACTCCATCATAGCAAGCTAGCTTCCATCAAGTGAATGAAATCTGCAAAATGGTAAATAAGAAAGTTAGAAATAGGTGACTAGAACAAGAAGAAGACTAGAACAAGAAGTATATGTCATTTATGAGCTAACTTAGGTGAAATGGATCATATATGAGCTAACTAAGTTGAAATGGGTTGTTTATGAGCTAACTTAGTTGAAATGGGTCGTTTATGAGCTAACTAAGGTGAAGGGCATCGTTTTTTAGCTAAGTAAGGTGAAATGGGTCATTTTGGAGCTAACCTAGTTGAAATGGATCATTTTTGAGCTAACTTAGTTGAAATGGATCGTTTTTGAGGTAACTAAGGTGAAATGGATCGGTTTTTAGCTCACTTAGGTCAAATGGATCGTTTTTGAGCTAACTTAGTTGAAATGGATCGTTTTTGAGATAACTTTGTTGAAATGGATCATTTTTGAGCTAATTTAGTTGAAATGGATCGTTTTTGAGCTATCTTAGGTGAAATGGATCATTTATGAGCTAATTTAGTTGAAATGGATCTTTTTGAGCTAACTTAGGTGAAATGGGTCGTTTATGAGCTAACCTAGGTGAAATGGGTCGTTTATGAGCTAACCTAGGTGAAATGGGTCATTTATGAGCTAACCTAGGTGAAATGGGTCGTTTATGAGTTAACCTAGGTGAAATGGGTCGTTTATGAGCTAATTATGCAATTTTTGACATAAGTAAGCTAAGTACATATCGTTTTAGAGCTAACTTAGGTAAAATGGATGGTTTATGAGGTCAGTAAGCTTATTAAGTCATTTTGGAGGAAAAGAAGCTAACTCTAGGTCATTATGGTAAGCATATTGGAGGAAATAAAGCTAAGTCTAGGTCTTTATGCATTTGTTAAGCAAAACACTAGAGAAACTTACCGTGATCAGGGAGGTGTAGGAGCGGGCTGGCTAGTGCCGGTAGCTGGAGAAGGATCATGCGATGCGTTTCTGGAGTTAAGCTGCACCAAAGATCATTTCCAATGTCTCGTTAGCATTATGACACTCAAATGTTAAGACTAGCAAGTAATGTCCATTCAAATTAAACTCACCGTGGTCCCAGGAGCAATCACTGGCATCGGCGGAGCGGTCTGACCGGTCTTCTCGCACACAGACTGCACATTTGGTTTTGACGACTCAGTCATACTAGTTAGTAATGAGACAAACACTACATGAATGTTTTGGCTAATCTGCAGAAGAAACTTACCACAAGGAGCTCGTACATGGCCCTTGCCTGCATGTCATTTCGTGCCCTCTCCTCCTCCACCATCTTTGTCGTCCTCTCCTCCAACTCCCGCTGCCTCTCCGCCGCCTCCGCCAGAAGTTTCTCCGTTCTATCTCTCTCACTCTGTATAGCAGCCTGCAACACCACTCACATGACCATTTGTAATCATTGATGGAAGCACACACAATGTAATGGAGAAAGATAGCTGAGTACGTATCACTAACCTTGATGGCGAGTTGCACTGGCCGTTCACGAGGCCTTATCTCAGGAGCGGAGCTCGACTGGCGCGCCTTGATCTCCGGGAGAGTGCTAGGACAACGGATAAGTCCATCTCCAATGGCTATGGAGCCATGGGACCTCCCGCCACCAGATATCATCACCAGCTCTGGATCAATGGGACCCTGGCTCGGGTTAAAGTCCTCCCCTTTCCTCGCCTTCCCCTCATCTCTATATCTCACGAGCTTGTTGTGGGAGGAGATGTTGGTGAAGTTGTTTGCATCATCGAGGTCAGACTGAGAGAAAGCCTTGACTTTCTTGTAAGAGCCAGTGTGGGCCATGGCATATAGGTCGTACACCTCTGGCACCTTATCCGCCTTATTGTGGCGTGCCTGAAAGAGAGAAACAATGAAAATTAGTAATTAAAGGGCTCAAGCTAGCATGATGAATGAATTGCATGAATCATGAAGCAAACCACATACCCAGTTGCGCCCGAACTGATATAAGTTGGAGCTGCCTTGATGGTGTGGCACACCTTCCATTTGGGCACGTTTGTCCTTGGCCTGGTTGTGGAGGGCTAGCCATTCTTGTGAGCACCACTCATCGACCAACACCTCCCAACAATCCATCCGATCCGCACACCATCTCGGAGGCGCCTAAGTTAGCAAATAGAAACTTGAGCGCTACGGCTAAGAATTACTAAATGAAGGAACTTAAGTAGAAGGCCTTCAGAATTACCTTCATGTACTGCTCCTTACTCAGGAACTTATCGCGGAACGCCGGCTTGGTCTTCTTGATACCACGCAAGGCGTAGTAGTCTCGAACAGCCTGCACCCGAGCCTCGTGCCGTAAGTTCTGGAGTAGGCGCTTGCAGACGTTCTGGATAACATTTGCGCAGTCCTCCTCGTATCCCTCCTCACACCTGTAGAATGTCTGCAATCAAATGAGACAATATTGATTAGTACAATTCATAACTAGCTAGTTGAAGATTTTGAAATGTGTAAAGGAGAAATTACCCAGAACGTCCTGATCACCATGTCTGCCCTCGTGTCGCACACGACACCGTCGATAATGACATCCGGCGGGGCCGGGGCAGCCACGTAGTGCTCCCAGCTCAACCCAAGCTCTGGAAGCCGACCCTCACCAGGCAACGTGACAAACCCCGAGAAGTTTTGCCGGCAAAGAACTCCAAGGACGGAGTTGGGCCGGCGGACACTATGATGGTGGTCCCAACCCCTGCAGCATGACAAGGCCAACGCATTAGTTATTTGAAGAAACGTGAATGCAGAAGGTACAAAAATATTAAATGCACTTACGTACCTCTCCCCATCAGGGAAGATCAACCACCTCTGCTCGCGGGTCGCCGGCACGGACGGGAGCCGTGTAGCACCATGCTGGTAGACGGTGCTACCCTCCTCCTCAAGATCAGTCGGCTCCCCGCCATCATCAGCATGGCCACTCGGCTCCTCGGGCTGATCCGGCCAGGTACCCCATCCGGACGTGTGCTCCTCCGGGGTCTCGTGGGCCGAACTCTCGTGGGCCGAAGGCCAGTCGACCCGAGGCTCGTGGGCCCAAGACCCGTGGACCGGAGGCTCGTGGGCGGAGTCCGTGTAGCCTCCTCCTCGGACGAGTCCACCCTAGCAGTCACGTGCTCGGGTGAAACAGCTGGGGGTGGCGGCGAGGAAGGCGCCCTAGCAGTCACCCTACCTCCTCTCCCGCGACCACGTGCCCCACCTCCTCTCTTTCTACCTCTGATGAAGTTCTTCTTGTCTTTCCTGAACTTATGGCGAGGATTCAGGAACTCTCTATGCATGTCGAAGCAAGAAAACTTGCGACCGGCCTGAAGCCAACGAAACTCAAGAGCTCCCTTGCATGTGGGGCACGGGAACCTTCCATGCACACACCAGCCAACGAATAGCGCATACGCCGGCAAGTCATGCGTCGAGTACATGTACCAGACACGCATTATGAAGTTCCGTTTGCTATAGGCATCGTATGTCTTGAACCCATTATCCCAGGCTTCTTGCAATTCGTCCTTAAGCGGTTGCATGTACACATTCATATTTTTCCCCGGATAGTTGGGCCCTGGAATTATCAACGTTAGGAAAATGTTCTTTCTTTGCATAATCTGTCCGGGGGGAGATTGAGTGGAAAGACAAATACGGGCCAACAACTGTATTGGGCTGCCGTCATACCAAACACACTGAACCCATCCGTGCTGATGCCGACTCGAGGATGCCTCGGATCTGCCACTTTGTCACCATGTAATTCATCAAACTTTTTCCACGCAACACCATCCGATGTGTGTACAATCATCAGATTCCCATCTGCATCTAGTTCGGTTCTTTTGCCCGTTTTGTGCCATGTCATCTGTCTGGCCGTCTCTTCGACCATGAAAAGACGTTGAAGTCTTGGTACGATTGGCATATACCGAAGAACACTAACGGGGATTTTGGTCTGTGTCTTCTCACCCATACCGTTGTCTACCCCAACATACCTGGAAGACTTGCAAATGGGACAACAGTTCAAGTCCGCATAGTCAAGCCTAAACAAGACACATCCTTTCTCACGGGCATGTATCTTATCATAGGGCATCTTCAGTGCACGGAGGATTTTGTCCGACTGGTACAGGTTTGCAGGCATTACATGGCCTTTGGGTAGAAAGCGTCCAAATACTGTCATCATTGCATCGTAGCATTCTCTGCCCAAGTTGAACTGAGCCTTCAGAGCCATTACTTGTGAGATGGCATCCAACTGACAAAGCTCAGTGTGCTCATGGAGCGGACGTTTTGAAGACTCCAACATTTCATTGAAGGCCTTTGCAGATTCCTCCATCTCCTCGTCCGAATCCCGAGCATCATCAAAGTCTTGCACCATGTTTTCCATACCCGGTACCATGCTCGTCGGTGCGACGACGATCCACCTCAGCTCGGTCACGTTGGGCAGACTCACCATGAAATGTCCACACCGTATAATCGGGCGTAAAACCACTCTTCTGCAGGTGTTTGCCCATTTCAGCCTCTGTCCTCTTTTCCCAATTGCCGCACCGTAAACAGGGGCACCAGGTTTTCCTCTGGCCATTTGCAAATGCGGCTCGCACAAACCCCTTGGTTTTTGTGAACCATTCAGTGCTCCATTTGTTCTGACCAGTGTGACCGGTGTACATCCACGCACGATCACTCATCTTGACTTTCAGAGCTACTAGACACACAACAAATATATATATATATAATTCACCATGTATGTATTCATCAGTTGATCTACTTTGTCAATTTTATTACGTCCATGCAACCTACACTCTAATAGGTAATGATAGGTCCTAATCCCACCCGAGTATGTTTAGATTGGGTTCATTTTCCCATGCTATGCCCCAGATCCTACGCAAAATTTCGGTAGCACCTCCCCGCTGTTCTCCTGATACACGTCTCTGCAAGAAACAGAGAGGATGTGTACCCGGAGAACAACAGGGGAGGCACTGACGAAATTTATGCATCGGATCCGGAGCAAAGCATATGGGAAAACGAACCCAATCTAAACATACTCGGGCTGTCCATGGATAGCGTTGGACAATTCGAAAGAATCAAGGTTATAAATATGCAAATGCATGCATATTTATAACTATGACGCTTTCGAACGGGAGACACATATTGGTTACGCATACTGATGATTCAAGACACATATATATCTAGCTATCAAGTTTCATCGGAATAGATCAAATAATTAATGGGGGAGGAGGACATGTCATTTGTGCTCACCCACGAACGAAGGGGCAGAGCTCGTCAAACGCACGGCGAGGTCGTCGAACACCAAACCTCGCAGCGATGAAACAACTGCACATTTAAAACTAGCCGATCAACACAATTATATATGATGTTTTTCATAACAAAATCGAAAGATATATGACCTAACTAATAATTCACAAATATATGACCCCGTCGGCTTCTGGAAGGCCAAAGAACACCTTTTCGGGGTCGGGGTCTCGGGGTCGGGGTGTCGGGTCGGGGTGCCGGGTCGGGGTCGGGGTGCCGTGTCGGTGCCGGGGTCGGGGTGTCGGGTCAGGCTCGGGGTCGGGGTGTCGGGGTCGGGGTCGGGGTCGGGGTCTCGGGGTCGGGGTGTCGGGGTGTCGGGGGTGTCGTGTCGGGGGTCGGGGTGTCGTGTCGGTCTCGGGGTGCCGTGTCGTGGTCGGGGTGTCGTGTCGGTCTCGGGGTGCCGTGTCGGGGTCGGGGTCTCGGGGTCGGGGTGTCGGGTCGGGGTGCTGGGTCGGGGTTGGGGTGCCGTGTCGGTGTCGGGGTCGGGGGTGTCGGGTCAGGCTCGGGGTCGGGGTGTCCGGGTCCGGGTCGGGTCGGGGTCGGGGTCTCGGGGTCGGGGTGTCGGGGTGTCGGGGGTGTTGTGTCGGGGGTCGGGGTGTCGTGTCGGTCTCGGGGTGCCGTGTCGGGGTCGGGGTGTCGTGTCGGTCTCGGGGTGCCGTGTCGGGGTCGGGGTCTCGGGGTCGGGGTCTCGGTCGGGGTGCCGGGTCGGGGTCGGGGTGTCGTGTCAGTGTCGGGGTCGGGGTGTCGGGTCAGGCTCGGGGTCGGGGTGTCGGGGTCGGGGTCGGGGTCGGGGTCGGGGTCTCGGGGTCGGGGTGTCGGGGTGTCGGGGGTGTCGTGTCGGGGTCGGGGTGTCGTGTCGGTCTCGGGGTGCCGTGTCGGGGTCGGGGTGTCGTGTCGGTCTCGGGGTGCCGTGTCGGGGTCGGGGTGCTGTTTCGGGGTCGGGGCTTCGGGTGTCTCCTCCTCCTCCACCTCTTCTTCTTCTTCTTCTTCTTCTTCTTCTTCTTTCTCCTCCTCCTCCTCCTCCTCCTCTTCTTCTTCTTCTTCTTCTTCTTCTTCTTCTTCTGCTCCTTCTCCTTCTCCTTCTCCTTCTCCTTCTCCTTCTCCTCCTCCTCCTCCTCCTCCTCCTCCTCTTCTTCTTCTTCTTCTTCTTCTTCTTCTTCCCCTTCTACTTAACCTAAACCTAAACTAACCTAAACTAAAAACCTAAACTAATTTAAACTAAACTATTTAAACTAATTAAACCTAAACTTAAACAGAAAAAAAACAGAAAAAAAGGGAGGAGGGGCTCACTGTGGGGGGCGACGATGGGTCGGGGAGGGGCCGGCGACGGAGGGCCGGGGCGGGGCGGTGGAGGAGGCGGGGCGGAGGGGGCCCGGCCGGCGGGGGGGATGGGGGGCGGGGGCCGGGGCGTGGCAGTGGAGGAGGCGGCGGGGGGCGAGGGGCGGCGGGGGGCCGGGACGGCGGGGGCCATGGCGGCGGTGGGGCGCGGGGCGGCGGGGGCCGGGGCGGGGGGGGCGACGGGGCGGTGGGGCGGCGGGGGCGACGGGGCGGCGGCGCGCGGCGGGCGGCGGCGGTGGGCGGCGGCGTGGGAGGAGAGAAACGGCGAGGGAGAGGGAAGTGAGTAACGGGCGGGGGGTACGGGCCGTTAGGTAGTAGGCTCTTTGCCGTCCGCCCCGCTTTGCCGTCCGCTTTTTTGCCTCTTTGCCGTCTGCTAGCGGACGGCAAAGAGGTGGCCCGTTAAGTTTTTCAAAAACGGGCGGGGGTGGGGGCCACCTCACTCTTTGCCGTCCGTTGGCCGACGGCAAAGAGCTGGCAGACGGCAAAGAGCTTCTTTGCCGTCTGCCCTTTCTTTGTCGTCTGCTTTTGGGTAGCTGATGGCAAAGAGCTTCTTTGCCGTCAGCTAGCAGACGGCAAAGAGCAGGCAGATGGCAAATTAGCTGATTCCAGTAGTGTCTGGGAGTACCACTCGCCGCGTGGACCCTCGTGCCGACCTTCAGGAAGCAACAGAACGGAACGCGCGGGAGGCGCGGGAGGAGCGGGAGGAACGGGAGGCGGAGGCACGGAAGGCGGCCGCCGCCCAGGCGGCGCAGGAGGAGGAGGCGGCGAAGGCACGCGCCGACGCTGCAGCCAAGGCCCAAGCGGAGGCCGCAGCTACGGCGGCGGCGGAGGGGGCCTTGTTGGTCACCCCGCTATGTGTCGTAGCGCCTGGGCCCCGGAGCCCTCGCCAGAAGGAGCCGGCGGCGACCAGCCAGGGCTGGAGAGGGACGACGACGTCGTCGTCCTGGAGAGGGCGCCGGTGCCGACCCCGCCGACTGGGGCGGCTCAAGGCGGCCGGCCTGATCTGCCGCCTGCGCAGTCGGCGGGGGGCGAGCCAGCCGCGAGGATTGAGCTGGCGGTCCGGATGCCGCCGAGCCGGCGCGCGGGGAAGGCTGCGTCAGAGCCACAGAAGGCCGCATCGGGGCCGCAGCCGGCCCCGGGCTCCAGCTCGTCGTCCCAAGATGTGGAGGTGGCCAGCGCTACCTCGGGGTGGACGCCGGGCGGAGGGACGGCCGTGATGAACATGGCCGCGCAGGACGTCCGGACCCGGCTCCAGGCTCATGCTACAGCGCTGAGGCAGTACACCGACGAGTTCCTTGCGATGCGGGCGGCCATCTGGGTTGGTCTTCTTATCTTGCTTCTTCTTGGTCTTGATTTCTTCCGTGCGGGCGCGTCAGCGCACCCACTTGGTGTAGTCCCCGAGTTCCGAGTCGGCTGCTGAGCAGGCGGCTTGGAACTTCTTAGTGGATTTGGCTTTGCTATTGTCGGTCTTACTTCGATCTTCTGTCTATCTTGCAGGACTACCACAATCTTCGTGCGGCCGCCTTTAACTCCCAGGCTCGGGAGCTAACTCAGAAGACCGCCGACCTTACTGAGAGCCGGGGTACGTGCTTTGTTCCTTATCTCATGTGGGGGCGCGTCAGCGCACCCACTGGGTGTAGTCCCCGAGATTCGGGCCGACTGCTGAGCAGTCGGGTCGGATCTTCCTTGACGACTTCCTCTTATTGTTCTTTCTTTTTCTGCCGTTTCTGCAGCGGCCAACGCCGGTCTGAGGGCACAGCTGGGAGAGTCTCAGACTGCCCTTCGTGCCTAGGATGCCGAGCTCGCCGCCTTGGTGCAGGAACAGGACCGCCTGGCCAAGAAGTTGGCCGACCAGGAGGAAGGCCACAAGGCGGCTCTGAAGGCGGTGCAGGACCGCGAAGCCGCCCTCCAGGCCGAGTACGAGACGGAGGCGGCTGGCTCGGCTGAAGCAAGGCAAACTCTGATCTCTGGCTATGGTCAGATTGAAGATCTGGTTGACGGTAAGCCGCCTACTTCTTCGTCCTTTTTTGCCGTCTGCCACTTTTGGCTCGCTTTCTGACTTGGTGTTTTTCTCTTCTTTCCTTCTTTCTTGCAGAGAGTATTTCCCTGGCTATTCTACCGCCGCCAACCAGATCATCGAGGCCCGCCGCCAAGCACGAAGGCAGGCTGGCTTCGAGATTTCGCCAACCGCCAGCCGTTCGCTGGAGGAGCAGCTCTTGGCGATCCAGGCCCGCATCCAGCCGGCTCACCGACTGCTCCGCCGGCTTCAGCGTGCCGGGGCGCAAGTATTGGCCGCCCTCTGGCCCGGCCAAGTGGTTCCTCGCACCCCCAGTCGAACTGCCGACTGGCTAGAGGTGGCAGTCGGCCGCTTCGAAGCCTGGAAGGCCTCGGCGGCTCGGTCCGGCGCCAGGCGGGCGCTGGAGTTCGTCAAGGCCTTGTATCCCGGCCTGAGCCTGGATCAGCTGGCTACCTGGCGGCAGCAAGACGACACGGAGCTGGAGCCGGCGCGACCAGCTATCATCCGGCGGGCTTCGGCGATTGCCGACTACACCGACACCAGCGTCTTCTCCCCCGAGGTAGATGACAACGGTGTCGCCCAGCCGGAGGAGTGGTTCGGGCTGAATCCGGCAGACAGTGAAGACTCGGCGGAGGAGATCGACTCCAGCGACGAGGGCGAAGAGGAGGAGGAGGAAGGTGAAGACGCCGAGCCGGCTGGTGGAGCAGCCGACCAGCATCAGCCTGACCGCGCCTCCAGCACCACGTCACGCGCGAGTGCGTCGCCTGCCACCGGTGGTGACCAAGCCGAGACCCGCTTGGCGGCCGCTCCTTCAGCCGGCGAGGCCGTCTCCACCGACCAGCTCGGCTTCCGCACCGCGCCCTAGTCTGCCATCTTTTGTTTTCCTATCTTGTCACTTTTGGAACAATACTTTGTTAGGTCTGCACAATTCCACCCACTGCGGTGTATTCGAACCATGTAGATTGCCAGCCTGTTGGGGGCCTTTATATGTATATATAACTTATGCATGCATTTGGCTTTTCCTCGTACTTTGCTTTTTATCCTTCTGCTGTTTCCTTTGCCGCCCTCCATTGGTTGCCGCCTCCCCAGTCAGACAGTTGCTCTGCAATCTGTAGCTGGAGGAGTGCTTGGCCAATTGGGGGGGAAGTACTTTAGCTTTGCTAGACTAAAGCTAAGTGTTTAGGAAGCCGGCCAGCCGGCTGTTCTGATAGCCGGCAAGCGTGGTTGGAGGCCGTCTTTTTGCTATATAAGTTCGTTGGTCCTTAGCCGTTTTTCGTGTGGGCATCCTTTCTGCCTTGCCTCTTGCTAGTCAAACAGTCGGTTCTTCGGGCTGCGACTTTCAGCAAGAGAGGACTTGGGAGTCGGCACACTACTTGTCTGACTTCAGGTAGAACTTTTAATATAGCTCAAAGTGGCCAGTCCCCGGGCCGACTAGTCGAATCCGGTGCCCAACAAGAAATCAAATGTAATAATACATTCATGGATATGACACTCGTCATTCGTAGATAAACAAAGGCAGTCCCCGAGTACTGTTCGGGGGGCCTGTTGGTTTGTACTTAATACAAAAAAGGGTAGCATGATACATACTGCTTTCAACTGTAAAATCTTCTCAGGAGGTTTGCGTTCCATGGTCGCTCCGACTCCTTGCCGGAGTCGTCTCTCTTGCGTGCTCTTGGTTTTTGCGCGTCGATCAGGTAGTAGGAGTCGTTGCCTAGTGCCTTGCTGATGACGAAGGGGCCTTCCCACGGGGCCGAGAGCTTGTGCTGGCCGGCTGTTCGCTGGATTAGCCGGAGCACAAGGTCGCCCTCTTGGAAGGATCTTGGCTTGACCTTGCAGTTGTAGTAGCGGCGCAGCCCTTGCTGGTAGATGGCAGACCGGCTGAATGCTAATAGCCGGCCTTCTTCCAGTAGGTCGACGCCGTCCTCTCTTGCTTCCTTGGCCTCCTCCTCCGTGTACATGGTGATCCGAGGCGAGTCGAACTCGATGTCTGTTGGGATGACAGCCTCGGCACCATACACGAGGAAGAATGGAGTGAAGCCGGTTGACTTGTTGGGTGTAGTGCGCAGACTCCAGAGGATAGCCGGCAGCTCATCGAGCCAGCAGCCGGCTGATCGCTCCAGTGGTACAACCAGTCGGGGCTTGATGCCGGAGAGGATGAGTCCATTTGCTCGCTCGACCTGGCCGTTTGACTGCGGGTGGGCAACGGACGCTAAGTCCAGTCGAATGCCCTGCGTCGCGCAGAAACGTGCCAGTGCTCCTTTGGCGAAGTTTGTACCGTTGTCGGTGATGATGCTGTGCGGCATGCCGTACCGAGTAGTGATGTCGGTGATGAATGTCATGGCAGTGGGCCCGTTCAGCTTCTTGATCGGCTTTGCTTCGATCCACTTTGTGAACTTGTCCACAGCGACAAGTACATGCGTCAAGCCGCCGCGGGCTGTCTTAAAAGGGCCCACCATGTCCAGTCCCCAGACGGCAAAAGGCCAGGTGAGGGGAATGGTCTTGAGTGTAGAAGCCGGCAGGTGTTGCTTGGAACTAAAAACTTGGCATCCTCTGCAGCTCTTGACTATTTCTTTAGCATCTTCCAAGGCAGTCGGCCAGAAGAAACCACGGCGGAAAGCCTTGGCCACAAGTGATCTTGAGGCTGCGTGGTGGCCGCATTCGCCTTGGTGGATATCCTTGAGGATTGCCACTCCTTTTTCTGGCTCGACACAACGCTGGAAGACTCCAGTGACGCTGCACTTCACAAGCTCTCTGTTGATTATTGCATATGCTGCGGCTCGTCGTTGCACTAGTCTTGCTGAGATCTCATCGGCCGGCAGCTCTCTGCTGACTAGGAACTTGAGGATGGGCTGGGCCCATGACGGAGCTTTGACTTCTTCTTCTGTTAGTGTAGCCACCATGACTCGGGTGGGCGGGTTGGGTGGCGTGGAATTGGAGTCGGCCACCGCTTCTTGTGTCGTTGCAGTCCCCGGGCCGACTGCTGCAGTCCCCGAGCCGGGTTCTGAAGTCCCCGGGCCGGGTGCGACTACGGCGGTCCCCGGGCCAGTTGTCGAAGTCCCCGTGCCGCCTGCGGGGTTCCTCCAGTCGGATCCGGCTGCATCTGGCGCAGGCGGTACGAAGATAGAGTCCGACTCTGGAGACGGTTTGATGGATGGCTTGAGGAGGCGTTGGAGGGAGACGCCAGTCGGTATGGCTTGTCGGGTGGAGCCGATCCGTGCTAGGGCGTCTGCTTGGTCGTTGTCGGCCCTTGGCACGTGAAGGAACTCGCACCCTTCAAAGTATCCGCTGATCTGCTGGACGAGGAATCGATAGCTCGCCATGTTCGCGTCCTTGGCGTCCCAGTCGCCAGACGACTGCTGGACCACCAAGTCTGAGTCGCCGTAACACAGGATCCGGCGTATGCCGAGCTCTTTGGCTAGCCGGAGCCCATGTACGAGCGCCTCGTACTCGGCCACGTTGTTGGAGGCGGCGAAGTGGATCTGCAGTGTGTACTTGAGCTTGTCGCCTTTGGGAGAGGTGAGGACGATGCCGGCTCCCAAGCCGGTGCGCATCTTGGACCCGTCAAAGTGCATCCGCCAGTGGGTAGAGTCGGGAGCCGGCGGTAGTACTGGGTGTCGGCCCAGTCGACGAGGAAGTCGGCCAATGCTTGGGACTTGATGGCGGTGCGGGGTTGGTAGAAGATCGTGTAGGGCGCCAGTGCAATAGCCCATTTAGCCACCCAGCCGGATGCATCCCGGCTGCCTATGATCTCGGCGAGCGGGGGCAGTGCACACGACCGTGATGGGGTGTTCTTGGAAGTAGGGATTCAGTTTCTTGGCGGCGAAGTATACCCTATAGCACATCTTCTGGTAGTGCGGGTAGTTCTGCTTTGAGCTGGACAGCACTTCGCTTAGGTAGTACACCGGCCTCTGGACTAGCTGGGCTCGGCCTTCTTCCGGGCGCTGGACCACAACAACAGTACTGACTACTCGGCTAGTCGCACCGATGTAGAGGAGCATGGGCTCCTTTTCAGTCGGCGCTACCAGGACAGACGGAGTGGTCAGCATTTTCTTCAACTCATGGAAGGCTTGGTCGGCTTGGTCATTCCACTCGAAGTGAGTGGACTTCTTCATGAGTCGGTACAGGGGGAGAGCCTTCTCTCCTAGTCGGCTGATAAAACGATTCAGGGAGGCCAAGCAGCCGGTGAACTTCTGCACATCTCGCAGTTTGGTGGGAATCTCCATCCTCTTGATGGCCTTGATCTTGCCGGGGTTGCACTCGATGCCGCGTTCGGAGACCAGGAAGCCTAGCAGCTGGCCGGCTGGTACTCCGAACACGCACTTCTCGGGGTTGAGCTTGATTTGGAATCGGCGCAAGTTGGCGAATGTTTCTTTTAGGTCTTCCAGCAAGGTACCGCGCTTCTCTGTCTTCACCAATATTTCGTCTACATAGACGTGGGCATTTCTGCCGAGTTGTTTCAAGAGGCATTTCTGCATGCAACGCTGAAAAGTGGCACCGGCATTCCTCAAGCTGAATGTCATAGTCAGGTAGCAGAAAGCTCAAAGGGTGTGATGAAGGCAGTCTTCAGGCGGTCAGCTGGGTCCAACTTGATCTGATGGTACCCTGAGTATGCATCCAAAAAACTCAACAGCTCGCATCCGGCTGTGGAGTCTATCAGTTGGTCAATCCGTGGCAGAGCAAACGGATCCTTTGGGCAGGCCTTGTTCAGGCTGGTGTAGACTATACACATATGCCACATGTTATTCTTCTTCAGAACCAGAACTGGGTTGGCAAGCCACTCTGGAAAGAACACTTCCATGATAAAGCCAGCGGCAAGGAGCCGGGCTATCTCTTCTCCCACGATTCTTCGCTTCTCTTCTGACAGTCGGCGGAGGGGTTGCTTGACCGGCTTCGCGTCGGCGCGGACATGTAATTTGTGCTCGGCGAAATCCTTCGGGACACCCGGCATGTCCTTTCGGGACCATGCAAAAATGTCTCGATTCTCACGGAGGAAGTCGACGAGCTCGCCTTCCTATTTACTGTCCAAGTTCGCCCCGATGACAGCGAACCTCTCCGGGTTCTCCGGGTCCAGAGGTATCTTCTTCGTCTCTTTGGCAGGCTGGAAGGAGCCCTGCGCATCACAATCTTTGGGGTTGGGGGACAGGGCCGGCTGCTTGCCGGCCATGGCCACAACCCGCTCCAGCATCTTCTTCTCTTCTGCCACCACGAGGGACTCAGCCAGCCGGCTGCTGGCCATGGCACACTCGATGGACTTCTTATAGTCGTCGGCTACCATGATGATCCCCTTCGAGCTTGGCATCTTCATCTTCAGGTAGGCGTAGTGGGGCACATCCATGAACATGGCCAGAGCAGGTCGGCCAAGCAGAGCATGATAGGGGCTCTCCAAATCCACTACCTCGAACCAGATTGATTCTCTGCAAAAATGATCTTTGTCTCCGAAGAGAACATCCATTTTAATCTTGCCGATTGGGGAGCAAGACAAGCCGGGGACGATACCATGGAAGACGGTGCGGCTTGGCATAAGCTGCTTTGCTTTGATGTTCAGCTTCTCGATGGTATCGCGGTACAGTATGTTGATACGGCTTCCGCCATCTATCAGGACGCGGGAGAATCGGGCAGCTCGCCTCTCCGTCGTGAGGGTGACATCCAAGACCATTGCATAGGAGCCAGGAGAGGGCATCACCTCTGGGTGGTCGGCCTGGCTCCAGCTGATTGGCTTCTCTGACCAGTGCATGAACTCGGGGGCGCTAGAGGCGACTGCATTAACTTCTTGATGCTGTCGGCGCCGACTGCGCTTGTCGTCGGCTTGACTGGTGAAGACAACGTAGGCGGCGTGCTCTTCAGGGAATTCGTCTTGGATGGCGCCGACTGCCGGTCGAGCCGCCGGCTGTTGGGGGGCTGGAGGCGGCGGACCAGGAGGCGGAGGCGGCGGACCAGGAGGCGGAGGCGGCAACATCCCCTCGCCCTCGATGATTCGCGTGAGCTAGTGGCATTTTCGGGTCGTGTGGTTAGACGGCTTCGCGCCGTTGTGGAACTTGCAGAGAGCGTCAAGAGCCTGCTCGTAAGAGAAAGCCAGCTGCCAAGACGTCCTGCCGCCCTTCTTCTTGGGAGCAGGCCGCTCTTCGGGCTACTCATCTTCAACTGTGGCCACCTGCCGACTTGTGGAAGTCGGCATGGGGGCCTTGCGCTTGTGATCGTTCTGGTAGGGGCGCCGATTAGGGTCGCCAGCCGGCGTCTTGGGAGCCGAAGCAATCACCTTTCCCGAGGCGTCTACTCGGAGCTCGGTTTTCATCAAGGAGTCAGCCGTGGCGTACTTGTCCGCGATGACCAGCAACTCGTCGAGGGTAGCCGGCTCATCGCAGAGGAGTCGGTGCTTGAGGAGGGTGCCCTCTCGGCACCCGGCGATGAAGTACTCGATGGCCTGAACCTCGTGCACCCCCTCGCAGGAGTTGCGGAGCTCGGCCCACCGCGTGAGGTAGTCGCGAGTCGACTCGTTGGGTCCTTGGACGCAGAGGGAGAGCTGGCGAGGCTTGGGAGGCCGCTTGTAGGTGCTGGTAAAGTTGCGGACGAAGACTTCCGTGAAGTCAAGCCAACTGTTGATGCTGTAGGGCTTGAGGCTGTTGAGCCATGTGCGCGCCGTGCCTTGCAGCATGAGGGGGACGTACTTCACGGCGACGCGCCGATTGTCGTTGGCTATGCTGACGGCCGTGGAGTAGTCGAAGAGCCAATCTTCCGGCTTCACTGAGCCGTTGTACTTGGGCGTGTCTCTGGGGAGCGAGAACCCTTTGGGAAAGGGCTCGTCGCGGATGCGGGGACCAAAGCATGGCGGGCCGACATTGTCCTCTTCTTCTAACGCCAAGGATCGAGCAAGGCAGTCGATCCAGTGGCGGGCGTCATTCTCGCCGACTCCTTCTCGGCGGCCGAGTCGGTCGCCAAGAGTCGGATGCGTGATAGGCGGCAGAGTGAGACGTCTTTCTCTTCGAGGCGGGGGGGAGGCAAATCTCCTTGGCGTTCCACCGCTCGAGGGCGGCCTTCCGCGTCGCGCTCGATGGTGATGCGAGTCCGGCTGCGGCTAGCAGCCGGCTCCTTGTCTTTCTTCTGGCGTGCGCCCCTCGCGGTCGGCGAGCGAGACGTCGCGGCGTTCTCCCGGCGCGGGGGATGACTATCAGCACGGGCGCCGGCTTCGTGCCGTTCCCCAGCCACGTCGATCAGCTGCTGGATCCATCTTGTCATGTAGGGGAGCTCATCGGCTCCCAGCCCATTGAGCTCTTCTGCAGCTGCCTCAGCGGCTCGCAGATTCTCGAGCGGGGTGGCGTAGACGGGGCGATCTGCCCCCAGCATGCTGGCGACGGCCGTGCCGCGCTTCTGGACAAAGCCGGCTCGGCTCGGGCCGCTAGGCGGTGGCGTGCCGAAGGCGGCGCGGTCGACTTCGCGCTGGTGGGCCTCGGTGAGGCGTCTCATGGAGGCTATCTTCTGGCCTTCCGCGATGAGGGCGAGGCGGCGTGCCTCCAGGGTCTCGGCGTCGGCATTGGCGGGGATGGGGACGGAGAGGTCGTGCATCGCCGCTTGCAGGGCGTCGTAGACGTTCTCGCCCGAGTTAGCGGCGTGGCTGATGACCAACACCTCGGTGACAGCGCTGCTGCCGCTGTCAGCTCGAGGGAGAGGATCGTCGAAGACCACCACGTCGGAGGGGTAAGCCGACTGACTCCACATCCGCAGCAGGCTCGCTGGAGACGTGAAGCTGGTCGAGGAGGCAGACGAGGCGGCTCTCGGGGTAGTCCGTGCCTGCATCGGACGCAGGCTCGTCAAAGATGCGAGTCTCGCCGAGCAGATCGGTGAGGCAGCTCGCTGCGCAGGCGTCGTCGACGCCTTGCAGCGCGTCGAGGCAAACGCCATCGGGCGCAGCAGGCTGGCTGCGCTCGCGGGGGAGGAAGAGGGTTCCCGTCCAGAATAGGTCTCCGGACGACGGTGCACCTGGCCCCACGGTGGGCGCCAAATGTCGGGTGGTAGGTGCGACATATGCCAACGGGTGGCTTATCATTGTGGGTGCCAATAAGACGTCGCCGGTGCCTGGAAACGGGATGAGGCGAAGACATGCACGCCGGCGGATCTTACCCAGGTTCGGGGCTCTCCGAGGAGATAACACCCCTTGTCCTGCTCTGCGGGGTCTCCGCATGATCACTAGATCAGGAAAAGTAGCTACAATCGCTCCTAGAGCTGTTGGGTTGAAGGGAGAAGAAGAACAAGGCTAACTCTTGCTTCTCTCTCTTTCTACGATGTGTGTGCTATGCTCAGAAGCCAACCCTTTGCATGGGTGCCCCGGGGGGTTTATATAGGCCTACCCCCCGGGGGTACAATCGTAATCCGGCAGGGCACTGGTCCCAGCCGTCAGTGTTTATGCTCGCTGGCTGTTGGGGCCCGCCGACTGGTGGGTCCCGCCGGCTGCCGGCCTCTTGGTCGACAGGCCGGCCCCACCGCCTAGGGTCTTGTCGGTGGCTGCTTACTGTTTCCTCGCCCCTGATGACGAGGGCTTCGTTGAGGTAAGCGTGGCTACAGTGGGCCGCCTCGAGGGCTCTCACTGTTGCCTTACCTCGTCTTGTCTCCTTAATGTGGCACTTGCTTCGAGGGAGGGGGTAGCCGACTTCTGGGAGCCGGCTACGCCCTTGGCCGACTGGGGGAGGTCGGGCCGCCTCCGCGTCTCTCTCTGGCTGAAGGGGCCCGCTGCCCGTGGGCCGTACTGGCGTCGACCGTGGGTGACGTCGAGGCTAGCATGGCTACAGTGCCGAGCCGGACGGGAGATGGCCGTCCCGTACGGCGTCCTGTGGCCATGCCTGCCTCGGGTTTCGGGGGTAGTGGGCCACACTGTGGCCACACCCCGTCTTGTCGCCGTTATGTGGCATAGCTTTGGTGGTTGCGGTCTTGGCCGGCTTCTTGGAGTCGGCGCTCTTCGAGGCCGGCTTCCTGGAGTCGGCCACCCCGTGGTTGTCCTGGGGGGGGGGGGGTTTGCTGAGGCCGGGCCGCCTTCCATGAGTCGGCTTCAGAGGTAGCCGGCCAGGGGAGGTGGTCCAATGCTTGGAGTGCTTGAAGGCCCAAAGGCCTGATAATTTTTTAGAAGAGCCAGGGGCAGTCGCTTAGGCTACCCATGGCCATTTACTCCGACAACGATAGCACTTGTTGGGAGGCAACCCAATTTTATTTTTAGTATTTTTGCTTTTTTCTTCTGTTTAGGAATAAATATTTGATCTAGCCCCTGGTTTGTCCCAAGTTTAACCTATAGGATCTTCTTGGATGATAGTTATTTGATCTTGCTGAAAATTGCAGAAACTTTCTGTTCATGAAAACAATTGTTAAAAATCACCAGAACGTGATAAAATATTGATTCCAATTGCTGCTGATCAATAAACAAATTGTCTAGGTTGTTCTATGTTGGTTGAAGTTTTGGAGTTTCAGAAGTTTGCGTTAGTTACAGATTACTACAGACTATTCTGTTTTTGACACATTCTGTTTTTCGTGTGTTGTTTGCTTATTTTGATGAATCTATGTCTAATAATATAATTTATAAACCGTAGAGAAGTTGGAATACAGTAGGTTTAACACCAATATAAATAAAGAATGTGTTCATTACAGCACCTTGAAGTGGTGTTTTGTTTTCTTTCGCTAACGGAGCTCACGAGATTTTCTGTTAAGTTTTGTGTTGTGAAGTTTTCAAGTTTTGGGCAAAAGATTTGATGGGTTATGGAACAAGGAGTGGCAAGAGCTTAAGCTTGGGGATGCCCAAGGCACCCCAAGATAATCTAAGGACACCAAAAACCCAAAGCTTGGGGATGCCCCGGAAGGCATCCCCTCTTTCGTCTACTTCCATCGCTAACTTACTTGGAGCTATATTTTTATTCACCACATGATATGTGTTTTGCTTGGAGCGTCTTGTATTATTTGAGTCTTTGCTTTTTAGTTTACCACAATCATCTTTGCTGGACACAACTTTTGATGAGAGACACACATGATTCGGAGATTATTAGAATACTCTATGTGCTTCACTTATATCTTTTGAGCTATATAGTTTTTGCTCTAGTGCTTCACTTATATCTTTTAGAGCACTGTGGTGGATTTGTTTTTTAGAAACTATTGTTCTCTCATGCTTCACTTATATTATTTTGAGAGTCTTAAACAGCATGGTAATTTGCTTAATCCTAATATGCTAGGTATTCAAGACTAGTAAAATCTTTCTTATGAGTGTGTTGAATACTAAGAGAAGTTTGATGCTTGATGATTGTTTTGAGATATGGAGGTAGTGATATTAAAGTTGTGCGAGTTGAGTAGTTGTGAATTTGAGAAATACTTGTGTTGAAGTTTTCAAGTCCCGTAGCATGCGCGTATGGTAAACGTTATGTAACAAATTTGAAACATGAGGTGTTCTTTGATTGTCCTCCTTATGAGTGGCAGTCGGGGACGAGCGATGGTCTTTTCCTACCAATCTATCGCCCTAGGAGCATGCGCGTAGTGCTTGGTTTTTGATGACTTGTAGATTTTTGCAGCAAGTATGTGAGTTCTTTATGACTAATGTTGAGTCCATGGATTATAGGCACTCTTACCCTTCCATCATTGCTAGCCTGTTCGGTACCATGCATTGCCCTTTCTCACATTGAGAGTTGGTGCAAACTTCGCCGGTGCATCCAAACCCCATGATATGATATGCTCTTTCACACATAAACCTCCTTATATCTTCCTCAAAACAGCCACCATACCTACCTATTATGGCATTTCCATAGCCATTCCGAGATATATTGCCATGCAACTTTTCACCGTTCCGTTTATCATGACACGTTCATCATTGTCATATTGCTTTGCATGATCATGTAGTTGACATAGTATTTGTGGCAAAGCCACCATTCATAATTCTTTCATACATGTCACTCTTGATTCATTGCATATCCCGGTACACCGCCGGAGGCATTCATATAGAGACATACTTTGTGCTTGAAAGTCCTTAAAAAAGAGAAGAAGGGCCAAAAAAATGAGAGAAAAAGAGAGAAGGGACAATGTTACTATCCTTTTACCACACTTGTGCTTGAAAGTAGCACCATAATCTTCATGATAGAGAGTCTCTTGTTTTGTCACTTTCATATACTAGTGGGAATTTTTCATTATAGAACTTGGCTTGTATATTCCAACAATGGGCTTCCTCAAATGCCCTATGTCTTCGTGAGCAAGCAAGTTGGATGCACACCCACTTAGTTTCTTTTGAGCTTTCATACATTTATAGCTCTAGTGCATACGTTGCATGGCAATCCCTACTCCTTGCATTAACATCAATCGATGGGCATCCCCATAGCTCATTGATTAGCCGCGTTGATGTGAGACTTTCTCCTTTTTAGTCTTCTCCACATAACCCCCATCATTATATTCTATTCCACCCATAGTGCTATATCCATGGCTCACGCTCATGTATTGCGTGAAGGTTGAAAAAGTTTCAGATTACTAAAGTATGAAACAATTGCTGGGCTTGTTATCGTGGTTGTGCATGATGAGAGCATTCTTGTGTGACGAAAATGGAGCATGACCAAACTATATGATTTTGTAGGGATGAACTTTCTTTGGCCATGTTATTTTGAGAGGACATAATTGCTTAGTTAGTATGCTTGAAGTATTATTACTTTTATGTCAATATGAACTTTTATCTTGAATCTTTCGGATCTGAATATTCATACCACAACTAAGAAGAACTACATTGAAATTATGCCATGTAGCATTCCACATCAAAAATTCTGTTTTTATCATTTACCTATTCGAGGACGAGCAGGAATTAAGCTTGGGGATGCTTGATACGTCTCCAACGTATCTATAATTTTTGATTGTTCCATGCTATATTATATTCTGTTTTGGACATTATTGGGCTTTATTATACACTTTTATATTATTTTTGGGACTAACCTATTAACCGGAGGCCCAGCCCCGAATTGTTGTTTTTTTGCCTATTTCAGAGTTTCGCAGAAAAAGAATATCAAACAGAGTCCAAACGGAATGAAACCTTCAGGAACGTCATTTTCGGAACGAACGTGATCCAGAGGACTTGGACCCTATGTCAAGACATCAACCAGGAAGGCACGAGGTAGGGGGCGCGCCTACCCCCCCAGGGCGCGCCCTCCACCCTCGTGGGCCCCATGTTGCTCCACCGACGTACTTCTTCCTCCTATATATACCTACGTACCCCCAAACTACCACATACAGAGCCAAAAACCTAATTCCACCGCCGCAACCTTCTGTACCCGTGAGATTCCATCTTGGGGCCTTTTTCAGAGCTCCGCCGGAGGGGGCATCGATCACGGAGGGCTTCTACATCAACACCATAGCCTGTCCGATGATGTGTGAGTAGTTTACCTCAGACCTTCTGGTCCATAGTTATTAGCTAGATGGCTTCTTCTCTCTTTTTGGATCTCAATACAATGTTCTCCCCTCTCTCGTGGAGATCTATTTGATGTAATCTTGTTTTGCGGTGTGTTTGTTGAGACCGATGAATTGTGGGTTTATGATCAAGTTTATCTATGAACAATATTTGAATCTCCTCTGAATTCTTTTATGTATGATTGGTTATCTTTGCAAGTCTCTTCGAATTATCAGTTTGGTTTAGCCTACTAGATTGATCTTTCTTGCAATGGGAGAAGTGCTTAGCTTTGGGTTCAATCTTGCGGTGTCCTTTCCCAGTGACAGTAGGGGCAGCAAGGCACGTATTGCGTTGTTGCCATCGAGGATAACAAGATGGGGTTTATATCATATTTCATGAGTTTATCCCTCTACATCATGTCATCTTGCTTAAAGCGTTACTCTGTTCTTATGAACTTAATACTCTAGATGCATGCTGGATAGCGGTTGATGTGTGGAGTAATAGTAGTAGATGCAGGCAGGAGTCGGTCTACTTGTCTCGGACGTGATGCCTATATACATGATCATAACTAGATATTCTCATAACTATGCTCAATTCTGTCAATTGCTCAACAGTAATTTGTTCACCCACCTTAATACTTATGCTCATGAGAGAAGCCACTAGTGAAACCTATGGCCCCTGGGTCTATTTTCCATCATATTAATCTTCCAGGTACAAGCTATTTCCATTGCCTTTTATTTTGCTTTTATTTTACTTTGCATCTTTATCATAAAAATACCAAAAATATTATCTTATCATATCTATCAGATCTCACTCTCGTAAGTGACCGTGAAGGGATTGACAACCCCTTTATTGCGTTGGTTGCGAGGATTTATTTGTTTGTGTAGGTGCGAGGGAGTTCTGCGTGGCCTCCTACTGGATTGATACCTTGGTTCTCAAAAACTGAGGGAAATACTTACGCTACTTTGTTGCATCACCCTTTCCTCTTCAAGGGAAAACCAACGCAGTGCTCAAGAGGTAGCAGTAGGTGCGTGGGACTTGTGCATGATCTCCTACTGGATTGATACCTAAAACTGAGGTAAATACTTACGCTACTTTACTACATCACCCTTTCCTCTTCAAGGGAAAACCAATGCAGTGCCCAAGAGGTAGCAGCCACCACGTCAGAAGCCGTGGTTACAGCGGGAAGAGGTCCAAATGGGCCAAGGAGGACACGGAAGCCACGAGTCCGGGCATCCCAGACCCCTTGGCGGAGTTCACCGTCCCGCAGGAGCGTGGCGTCCTCAGGGCCCGGCACCGTTGGGACCCAGTGAAGAAGGTTTTCGAGATGAACGCGGTCATGACGGTGTTCATGAGACTGCTGGTAATTTTAGTTTCGGATCAATTCGACTGCACGTTAGTCATATTTGTAAATGATCCTTGTGCCTTTTGCAGAGAGAGTAGCACAAGATTGCGGCCGAAAGCGACTCGGCGTCTGAGGCGTTGGCGAGGCCCAAGTGGGACACTCCATTCAACCGGGTGTTGAACATATTGAAACGACCCCCGGTGGAGACTCGACCGTCGTATGGACGCGTGCACGATGTCGGAGACGGCGCCACGTGGAAGAAGTACTACTGTGGGACCACGAAGGAGAGAAAGGAAAGACAGAGGTTAACTGAAGAAAACATCGACAAGAAGGTTGAGATTGTGGTTGAGCAGAAATTATCTCAGACAGTCGCAACAGTGGTAGCTGCCGCAAAACAGGTGGTTGTAGATATGTCTACTTCCTTGGTTTCGGCCATTTTCAATTGGACCAGGCAAAATCCAGAAAAAAATGCCGCGAACTTTCCCCTTGCTTACTTCTTGGGGAGCAGCTCGACTAGCGTTGCACCAGCACCTGCTCCCACACCGTCTCCCGCACCGGCTCCCGCACCGGACGTGCTCGGCGGTGCTTCGTCTTTGGCTGAGCTTGACGCCCTCACGGTACCTGTCACACCGGCCCACTTCAATAAATGTATAATCTCCTGTTTTTCGTTGCCTTTTGGATGTCTCACGTCGCAGACTTTCTTTGCAGGCCGACGAAACCCCGTGCACCATATTGTACACCATCGACGACCAGAAGTTGGACGTGGGGAAGGCGATGATAATGAAGCCAAATGAACCATTGTTCCACAGCCAGTCGATCCCCCCGAACATCTTCAAGGTTTCCGTGGCCAGTGTCAAACCGGGCCACGAGAATTTGCCTCCTCTAGTACTAGTGGGGAATGACGATGAGACACCGCGGCGGCTTGCTGATTGTTGCAATGGGTGGGTCCTGTTGTGGCCAAAGACTCTGCTTCGTCTGGAGGCGGCCGGGAGCACACCCACGAGCACGCAGCCTCAGCAAGGTATGAACATCAACACCCCACCTACCCAATTAGCGTCAGGTGTCGGGTTGCGTGATAGCGGACGGGGTAAGGAAGAGGCTCCATTAGTCGCTGATGACGTCGCCATGGATGAGGATGAGGATGACGATGGCACTCAACAGTATGTCTATACTGCGCCTACTTAGGGTTTGGGCGTCATGAGTCGGTGCCTGAATTGCCGTCTCTGGAGGCTGAACGTATTATGGACGACCTTCTGGTAGTAAAGAAGTCTAGAAAGAGATCGAGGAAAGGCAAAAAACCTGATTCTATGATCCAACCACCTCAGCAGCCTCGGGTTCAAGACCGTATAGATATCCCCGGTGTGGATAAATGGCATATCCCCGGTTAACCGATCCTACCTGCAGCAGCGCTAGGGGCCAGATTCGGCAATCTAAGGAGACTTCATGATGATGTGCTGTGGATAGAGAAAGGCCTCATCGCCTCGAAAGATCCAGGATACCCACTCTACGTGGTTAACGTTCTGCGGCAATTGTCGTACGTCGACTTCTTCCCCGCGGATAAGTTCTTCCTTCGATTCGATTACATATTCGACATGTTTCACGTGAAGAAGCTGGATTTTACGTTTGTCCGCCTTTATGCCTTGCACATGAACAACCTCATCGGGGTTGAGCAGATACCTCATATCTGTGTTGCTGACCCGTACTTCATGCACGAGGGCTTCTTGGGAGTTTGCGCAAAGCACCGTGAATACGCGAGGGAATACACCGTCAATTTCATGCTCGCCAATAAGGACGAGGAGGCGATTCTCATGCCTTATCATCCCCTGTAAGTCATCCGCGCGGATATCCTTCCTTTGATTTCAATCATTCATTTGCACAGTGGAGGCTAATTAATTTGAGGTGTGCTTATTTTGCGCAGCGGCGGGCGCGCCGTCCTCATCATCCTATCCCCCGATACTCCCACGCTCTTTACTTGGACTCGTCGAAGAACATTAACAAAAAGTATTACACCCACATCAAGGATGTTCTCAACAGTGCTATGTTTTACTACGAAGCACGGGGTGGAGAGGTCAAGGACAAGAAGAGAAGGGGCAACAGGCTCGCCTTCGGCCATAAGACAGACTTCTGCTGCATCCAGCAACTGAATGATTCTCTTAATGATGGATTCTATGTCCTACACCACATGCTGGAGTACAGACGGGATCACCAGAACCTTCGCATGTCACCTACATCTGGCGATGCCCATATTCTGCAATGGGCAAAGAATGTAGGAGATATCGAGGATCATCGACTTCGAGCTGAGTTCTATCACATCCAGCGCAAACTTGCCCAAATCATCCTGAAGGAGGTCGTCGGAAAAACAGGGATGTTCTACGAAGAAGGACAAATGTCGCAAGAAGACGTCCGAACACGGGTAGCCTCTCAGCGTCTCGACCTGAAGCCTTTCACTAGGCTCGGGGACTATCTCCCTGACTTGGATGGATGGCACGACATGTTGGAGTGATTGTCGATATATGACAATGTGTCCGTTTAGTCCATACTTTCTGTAAGACGAAACTTTGAGTTATGCACGACGAAACTTTATTTGTGATGTAATTAAACCGCCCCCCTCGACTAGCGACGATAACTCCAGTTAGGGCATTTTGGGTATGATCAACTTTGTTATTTATGCTTATGATATGTTGCTTCTATTTTTGCCAAGTCTGTCTCTTTTTGTTGCTCAACTATATATGTTGCATATCATCCACTCATGTGACGATGCAGGTGCATAGATCATCGATGGCGAAGAAGTGCTACGCCAGGAGTATATATACGACGAGTGGCTGGAGTGTCAAGCCCAGGTGTACCGGTTTTCGGTTTTCGAGTGACACGAAGTAGTTAGTTTAGGTTCACGCTTATGCGAGAGAGGGATACGAACTCATCTACTGCATAGTTCCGCTCTCACTCAAAGTGATAGCTCTTCTCGCGTATATCATTGTTTAGATGGATGACGATGTAGTTGCAAGTAATCGAGACTTGTATCACTATTTTTGAGATGATGACGAGAGACCACTTTGTGTTGGATGATGATTATGATGATGACATGATTTGATGAGACTAGTTGTATGTATATGCTATGATTACATTTGTATGTGTATGATATGCTAAAGATTATTGTATAAAGCCTATTCAAATACAAAACAAATATGCAGAAAAAAAACTAATAAAACTAGTAGTAGCGAGGGGAACAAAGTTAGTAGTAGCGCTGCCTTACCAGTAGCGCTTCCCTGTAAAAAGTGCTGCAGATATTATCAGCAGCGCTCTTCCTTAAAGCGCGCTACTGCTATCCATGTATAGCAGGAGCGTGGGACGACAGGCGCTACTACTACACGTTAGTTGTAGCGCCTTATCAGTACCGCGACGTCCCGCGCTACTGCTAGGGTTTTCCCTAGTAGTGCTACTTTTCCAAACACTTTTGCCCTTGTTTTGGACTCTAACTTGCATGATTTGAATGGAACTAACCCGGACTGACGTTGTTTTCAGCAAAATTGCCATGGTGTTAATTTTGTGTAGAAATAAAAGTTCTCGGAATGACCTGAAACTTCACGGAGAATATTTTTGGAATATATAAAAAATACTGGCGAAAGAATCAAGACCAGGGGGCCCACACCCTGTCCACGAGGGTGGGGGGCACGCCTACCCCCCGGGGCGCACCCCCCTGTCTCGTGGGCCCCCTGAGGCTCCACCGACCTCAACTCCAACTCCATATATTCACGTTCGGGGAGAAAAAAATCAGAGAGAAGGATTCGTCGCGTTTTACGACACGGAGCCGCAGCTAAGCCCTAATCTCTCTCGGGAGGGCTGGTCTGGAGTCTGTTCGGGGCTCCGGAGAGGGGAATCCGTCGCCTTCGTCATCATCAACGTTCCTCCATCACCAATTTCATGATGCTCACCGCCGTGCGTGAGTAATTCCATCATAGGCTTGCTGGACGTTGATGGGTTGGATGAGATTTATCATGTAATCGAGTTAGTTTTGTTAGGGTTTGATCCCTAGTATCCACTATGTTCCGAGATTGATGTTGCTATGACTTTGCTATGCTTAATGCTTGTCACTAGGGCCGGAATGCCATGAATTCAGATCTGAACCTATTATGTTTCCATGAATATATGTGAGTTCCTGATCCTATCTTGCAAGTCATTAGTCACCTATTATGTGTTATGATCCGGTAACCTCGAAGTGACAATAATCGGGACCACTCCCGGTAATGACCGTAGTTTGAGGAGTTCGTGTATTCACTAAGTGTTAATGCTTTGGTCCGGTACTCTATTAAAAGGAGGCCTTAATATCCCTTAGTTTCCAATAGGACCCCGCTGCCACGGGAGTGTAGGACAAAAGATGTAATGCAAGTTCTTTTCCATAAGCACGTATGACTATATTCGGAATACATGCCTACGTTACATTGATGAACTGGAGCTAGTTCTGTGTCACCCTATGTTATAACTGTTGCATGAGGAATCGCATCCGACATAATTATCCATCACTAATCCAATGCCTACGAGCTTTTCACATATTGATCTTTGCTTAGTTACTTTACCGTTACCACTGTTACAATTACTACAAAACTGCTACTTTTACTTTTGCCAGGTGTGGTTGAATTGAGGACTCAACTGCTAATACTTGAGAATATTCTTTGTCTCCCCTTGTGCCGAATCAATAAATTTAGGTTGAATACTCTACCCTCGAAAACTGTTGCGATCCCCTATACTTGTGGGTTATCAAGACTATTTTCTGGCGCCGTTGCCGGGGAGCATAGCTCTATTCTTTGAGTTACTTGGGATTTATATCTGCTGATCACTATGAGGAACTTGAAAGACAAGAAAACAAAAATTTATCCCTTAACTATGAGGGGAGGTAAGGAACTGCCATCTAGCTCTGCACTTGATTCTGCTTCTGTTTTGAGTAAACTTGCGACACCTAGACCTGCTTCTGCTATTAATTCTGATATGTCACATGTTATTGATGATGCCACTTCTGCTATGCATGATACTTATGATGAAACTACTTATATGCTTGATAATACTGTGCCACTAGGTGAATTTCTTGAGGAACAACTTGCTAGGGCTAGAGAGAATGAAATTATTGAAACATATAATACTGATGAAAGTGATGATGAAGATTCTCCCCCTAGATATGAATTGCCTGTTGTGCCTGAGGGTTATGTTATGGATGAAGAAACTGCTAGAGATTTTCTTGCTTGCAATGATAGATATGATCTTACGAAATTATTAGCTAAGCTGAAAGAATTATCTTTGAATGCTACAATGAAATATGACCCTGCTTTTGCTACTTCACCTATCTGTATTTTTCATAAGGATTATGATTTCTCTGTAGACCCTGAGATAATTACTTTGGTTGAATCTGATCCTTTTTATGGTTATGAATCTGAAACTGTTGTGGCACATCTTACTAAATTAAATGATATAGCCACCCTATTCACCCATGAGGAAAAAATTCGTTATTACTATATCCTTAAATTATTTCCGTTCTCATTAAAGGGTGATGCTAAAACATGGTTTAATTATTTTGATCCTGGTTGTGTGCGTAGTCCCTAGGATATGATTTATTACTTCTTTGCTAAATATTTCCCCGCTCATAAGAAATAAGCTGCTTTAAGGGAAATATATAATTTTGTACTAATTGAAGAAGAGAGTCTCCCACAAGCTTGGGGGAGGCTTCTCCAATTACTTAATGAATTGCCTTATCATCCTCTCAAGAAAAATGAAATAGTTGATATCTTTTATAATGGACTAACCGATGCTTCGAGAGACCACCTGGATAGTTGTGCTGGTTGTGTTTTCAGGGAAAGAATAGTTGATCAAGCTGAATTTCTATTGAATAATATGTTGAGTAATGAAAATAATTGGACACTTCCTGAACCAACTCCTAAGCCAACTCCGAAGAAAAGGGGTATTCTATTTCTCAGTCCTGAAGATATGCAAGAGGCAAAGAAATCTATGAAACAAAAAGGTATTAAACCTGAAGATGTTAAGAATTTACCACCTATTGAAGAAATACATGGTCTTGATAACCCGACAGAGGTAGTAAAGGTAAATTCTCTCTATAGATTTGATAAAGCTGAAATCCCATCTACTAAGTTTGCTAGCCAATGCTTAGATGAGTTTGATAATTTTATTGTTAAACAAGAAAACTTCAATGCCTATGTTGGTAGACAATTGAAACGTAATGCTTATATGATTGAACACTTGAGTGATTATATGTGTAGAGTTAAAGGTGAACTTAAACTCATTAGTAAACATGCTTCTATGGTTACCACTCAAGTAGAACAGGTGCTTAAAGTTCAAATGATTTGCTCAGTGAATTAAATAATAAGAAGAATGACAATGTTGTTAGAGTTATGACTAGATGGGGTAAAATGACTCAGGAACCTTTGTTTTCTGAGGGACACCCTAAGAGAATTGAGCAAGATTCTCAGAGAGCTAATATTGATGCACCTAGTCCTTCTAAGAAGAAGAAAAAGAAAAATGATAGGACTTTGCATGCTTCTAGTGAACCTGTTGTTGACACACCTGAGAATCCCAATGATATTTCTATTTCTGATGCTGAAACACAATCTGGTGATGAACATGAACCTAGTGATAATATTAATGATGATGTACATGATGATGCTCAGCCTAGCAATAACAATGATGTAGAGATTGAACCTGTTATTGATCTTGATAACCCACAATCAAAGATTCAACGTTATGATAAGAGAGACTTCATTGCTAGGAAGCACGGTAAAGAAAGAGAACCATGGGTTCAGAAACCCATGCCTTTTCCTCCTTAACCATCCAAGAAAAAGGATGATGAGGATTTTGAGCGCCTTGCTGAAATGATTAGACCTATCTTTTTGTGTATGCGTTTGACTGATATGCTTAAAATGAATCCTTATAGTAAGTATACGAAAGATACTGTTACTAATAAAATTAAGATACCGGAAGCTAAAATTTCCACCATGCTTGCTAATTATACTTTTAAAGCTGGAATACCTAAGACACTTGGAGATCCAGGAGTACCAACTATACCATGCTCCATTAAAAGAAACTATGTTAAAACTGCTTTATGTGATATTGGAGCCAGTGTTAGTGTTATGCCTCTCTCTTTATATCGTAGACTTGATTTCGATAAGTTGACACCTACTGAAATATCATTGCAAATGGCCGATAAATCAACCGCTAAACCTGTCGGTATTTGTGAGGATGTGCCTGTTGTGGTTGCAAATGTTACTATCTTAACAGACATTGTTATTCTTGATATTCCCGAGGACGATAGTATGTCGATTATCCTTGGTAAACCCTTTTTGAATACTGCAGGGGCTGTTATTGATTGCAACAAAGGCAATGTCACTTTTCATGTTAATGGTAATGAGCATAAGGTACACTTTCCGAGGAAACAACCTCAAGTCCACAGTATCAATTCTATTGGAAAAATTCCAACGATTACTATTGGAGGTTTTGAATTTCCTCTTCCTACTGTCAAAAAGAAATATGGTATTCTTTTTTTTGGGGACGTGCATATCCCCGTTGAGGTAACCTAGTGCTATTCGAAAATTCTCCGGTTCCATGAGATTCGGAATGAGTTTGTTAACAAGACTTGATCAACCTTGTTAGTGGATTCATTTTGATGAGCAGAGATGGACGAAGTTTGGAAGCACAACTCTCTGTACCCTCCTTTTACTTTCTGTTATTTAGATTAAATAAAGCAAAATAGTACTTTATGTCTGTTTTCTGAATTATCTATGCAATAAAAAAATACCCCGAAAATAAAAAGTTCTCCAAATGCCCTGAAATTGAAATATGTTTTTTTGTAGAATATTTAAGAATATCTAGCACTGAGAACACATCAGGGGGAGCCACACTACTAGGGAAAAGCTTATAGGCAGATGCTTACTACTAGCGAGGGTTTATAACCCTCGCTACTGCTACTTACTAGTAGCGTGGGTTTTTACCCCTCGCTACTGCTACTTACTAGTAGCGTGGGTTTTTACCCCTCGCTACTACTAAGTTGATACTAGTAGCGCGGGTTTTTAACCCTCGCTACTACTGAGCGGTCTCTACCGTGCCCTCCCGGGACATGCCATAGTAGTAGCGAGGGGTACAAACCTGCGCTACTACTAAGTTGATAGTAGTAGCGCGGTTTTATACCCCTCACTACTACTAAGTACGAGGTAGGTGAAATCCCCGTATCCTCGGCCGAATCCCTCCTCTCTCCCTCACTTTCCCCCTCTCTCACTTTCCTCGTCTCTCCCTCATACTCTAGCGGTGGCCGCCGCTGGTACAATCTGCTTTCTTCCCCCTCCCTCTCCGAGATCCTTCCGGTGGGCGGCCGCCGGAGCTCCTCGCTGCCGCCAAGATGCGGAAGCGCGACCTTGGCATCCTCCTCCTCGCCGACTTCACCGTCTTCTTCTCGCTCCAGGTCAGCCCTCCTCCTCCCCCATCTCCGATTTGACTCGGAACCCTAGCTGACCCATCCCCCTCCTCCTCCAGCAGCACGAGGGTGACTTCTTGTTCCGGGAGGCGTGGTACCACCTGTCGGACGACGGGTTCCTGATCAAGCACGACGTGGACCGCCTCCCGCCACCACTCGTCGCCGACCTCAACGGCGAAGGCCGCCGCGAGGTGCTGCTCCCCACGCACGATGCCAAGATCCAGGTCCTCCAGCTCCTGGCCCACGCCGGGCTGGCCTCCGTGGCCGCCCTCGACGGCTTCCACGAGGCACGCGTCATGGCCGAGATCTCCCTGCTCCCAGCCAACGTGAGCGCGTCATGGAGTCGAGATTTTTTTTCAAATTAATAGTAGTAGCGCGGGTCACAGACACGCGCTACAGATAGTTAGTAGTAGCGCATGTTGAACCCGCGCTAGTACTAACACACGTACTAGTAGCGCGGGATGCACTGCGCTACTACTACTAGTTAGCTGTAGCGTCGTAGTAGTAGCGCAGGCACCTGCGCTACTACTAGCTTTTAACACGCGCTACTACTAGGCTTTTTCCTAGTAGTGCCAGCACCTGGCCAGGAGGGTCCAGGGCGCGCCCTCCCCCCTGGGCGCGGCCCCCTGCCTTGTGCACCCCACGTGGCCCCCCTCCACTTATTCCAGCACCCACACACTTCGTCTTCCTCCAGAAAAAATAACCACACAGCTCAAACTCGTGTTCTAGCTCGTTTTGCTACGATTTTCGATCTCCTTGCTCAAAGCTCCACTCACAAAACTGCTTTGGGGGATTGTTCTTCGGTATGTGACTCCTCCGATGGTCCAATTAGCTTTTTTTCTAGTGCTTTATTCATTGCAAATTTTTGCTGCTTAGGTGACCCTGTTCTTGAGCTTGCATGTCAAATTTATTTGGTCCCAAGTAGTTCTAATGCATGATATAGTCTCTAGGCACTTGTGGGCGTAGTTGCTATCAATCTTGTTGAGTTTCGTTCACTTTTATTTTGAGTCACTAAAAATTTCAGAAATTTTCAGAAAAAGAAAATGATGAAGAGCTTGTTGAGAGGCTCTTCGAGCCGAAGCTCGAAGGATAAGAAAAGTGAGGAGGATAAGAAGCCCAAATATAATCTCCCTCGCACTGCGGAGGCCTCATCGACTTCCTCCGTGACCAGCGAACAACACGTACCTCATTTTGCCGGTGGCCATTCATCCATATTTGAGCGCGACGCCTGCTCCAGAGGCTGAGCCGGAGCCACAACTTGACCCTTATCGGCAGTCTGTTTATCAGTGGGATCCGGAGGAGATCGCCAACCAGTGGCACCCCGAGGATCCTCCTCAGTACACTGGAGAGGACCACTTTGATCCATGGGCATAGACCAACTTAGGCCAAAAGCCTAAGCTTGGGGGAGTACATATTTCTCACCGACATTACATTCATGTGCACCCACTCATTCTAGTTGTCGGTGCTCATACTTTTTCATTGCACTATCCATGCTAGTTTATTTTCCTTTTTCTCGCTTTCTTCTTGTGTGCTTGAATAACCTTAAGAAAAACCAAAAAATTAGTTGTAGCTTTTACCTAGTTTACTTTCCATGCCTGCAGGAGTAATAATTAAAAGAAAACCCAAAAAGATTTATCGTTCTTCTTTTGCTTGTTGGGAGCTTTCCCGTGTAAATAGTTTTATTTCTTTTCTTTTCTTTGGGGGTCGAGAGGAGAAGACCATAATGAAAATGTTGAAGTGGCTCTTATATGCATTGTTGTTGATTTAACCAGGAGCCCATACTACTTTGTCTTCTCCCTTGAATTAAATGCTTGCAGATTCCAGCTTAGTCCAATTGCACGCGCACTATTATTATTATCCACACCGTTCGGTCGTGCAAATGAAAGGCAATAATGATGATATATAATGGACTGATTGAGATGAGAGAAGCTGGTATGAACTCGACCTCTCTTTGCTTTTGTAAATATGATTAGTTCATCGTTCCTAATTCAGAGTATTATGAATGAAACATGTTTGCAATGACAATTAGAGATTATAGTTTCTTCTGCCATGCTTAATTAGCTAGGAGTTTATAATGGTTTACCTTGCGTGCCAACATGATATTAAAACGGTAGTGATGCGGTATGATAGGGTGGTATCCTCCTTTGAACGATTCGAGTGGCTTGACTTGGCACATGTTCACGCATGTAGTTGAAATAAAATCAACATAGCCTCCATGATATTTATGTTCATGGTGAATTATATCCTACTCATGCTTGCACTCAGTGTTGATTAATTTTAATGCATGTTCATGACTGTTGTCGCTCTCTAGTTGGTCGCTTCCCAGTCTTTTTCTAGCCTTCACTTGTACTAAGCGGGAATACTGCTTATGCATCCACTTCCATAAATCCCAAAGTTATTCCATATGAGTCCACCATACCTTCCTATATGCGGTATCTACCTGCCGTTCTAAGTAAATTTGTATGTGCCAAACTCTAAACCTTAAAATAAAATTCTGTTTTGTATGCTCGAATAGCTCATGTATCAACTAGGGTTGTTTGTATCTTCCATGCTAGGTGGGTTATTCTCAAGAGGAGTGGACTCCACTCCTCACTCACGAGAAAATGGCTGGTCACCGTGATGCCCAGTCCCATGCTCAAACCAAATCAAAATAATTGCAAACAAAACTCCCCCAGGACTGTTGTTAGTTGGAGGCACCCGTTTTTTCGGGCAAGTCATGGATTGATGTTTGTTGGTGGTGGGGGAGTATAAACTTTATCATTCTGCTTGGGAACTGCCTATAATGTGTGTAGCATGGAAGATATCGAGATCTCTCGATTGTTATGTTGACAATGAAAGTATGCCACTCAAAATATTATTTATCTCTATTTCACAAACTGATCTCTATCACCTCTACAAATCCCTGCTTCCCTCTGCGAAGGGCCTATCTATTTACTTTTATGTTGAGTTGTCCTCCTCTTATTAAAAAGCACCAGTTGAAGAGCACCGCTGTCATTTGCATCCATTACTATTAATTTACATTGAGTATGACTGGATCTCTTTTACCTTGAATTACAATGTTTAGTCAGTCCTTGATCTTCAGAGGTGCTCTGCATTTATGTTTTGCGGTCTCAGAAAGGGCTAGCGAGATACCATCTTGTTATATCATATTATGATTGTTTTGAGAAAGTGTTGTCATCCGAGATTTATTATCATTGCTCGCTAGTTGATTATGCCATTGATATGAGTAAATACGAGACCTAAGTGTTAATGTGAATATGGTTAGTTCATAATCTTTGCTGAAAACTTGAATGCTGGCTTTACATATTTACAACAACAAGAGCAAACAGACTTTGTAAAAGTTTTTCTTTATCACTTTCAGTTGGTCAACTGAATTGCTTGAGGACAAGCAAAGGTTTAAGCTTGGGGGAGTTGATACGTCTCCATCGTATCTACTTTTCCAAACACTTTTGCCCTTGTTTTGGACTCTAACTTGCATGATTTGAATGGAACTAACCCGAAATGACGCTATTTTCAGCAGAATTGCCATGGTGTTATTTTTGTGCAGAAATAAAAGTTCTCGGAATGACCTGAAACTTCACGGAGAATATTATTGGAATATATAAAAAATACTGGCGAAAGAATCAAGAGCAGGGGGCCCACACCCTGTCCACGAGGGTGGGGGCGCGCCTACCCCCCTGGGCGTGCCGCCCTGTCTCATGGGCCCCCTGAGGCTCCATCGACCTCAACTCCAACTCCATATATTCACGTTCGGGGAGAAAAAAAACAGAGAGAAGGATTCATCGCGTTTTACGATACGGAGCCGCCGCCAAGCCCTAATCTCTCTCGGGAGGGCTGATCTGGAGTCCGTTCGGGGCTCCGGAGAGGGGAATCCATCGCCATCGTCATCATCAACCTTCCTCCATCGCCAATTTCATGATGCTCACCGCCGTGCGTGAGTAATTCCATCGTAGGCTTGCTGGACGGTGATGGGTTGGATGAGATTTATCATGTAATCGAGTTAGTTTTGTTAAGGTTTGATCCCTAGTATCCACTATGTTCTGAGATTGATGTTGCTATGACTTTGCTATGCTTAATGCTTGTCACTAGGGCCCGAGTGCCATGAATTCAGATCTGAAGCTATTATGTTTCCCTGAATATATGTGAGTTCTTGATCCTATCTTGCAAGTCATTAGTCACCTATTATGTGTTATGGTCCGGTAACCCTAAAGTGACAATAATCGGGACCACTCCCGGTGATGACCGTAGTTTGAGGAATTCGTGTATTCACTAAGTGTTAATGCTTTGGTTCGGTACTCTATTAAAAGGAGGCCTTAATATCCCTTAGTTTCCAACAGGACCCCGCTGCCACGGGCGGGTAGGACAAAACATGTCATGCAAGTTCTTTTCCATAAGCACCTATGACTATATTCGGAATACATGCCTACCTTACATTGATGAACCGGACCTAGTTCTGTGTCACCCTATGTTATAACTATTGCATGAGGAATCACATCCGACATAATTATCCATCACTGATCCAATGCCTATGAGCTTTTCACATATTGATCTTTGCTTAGTTACTTAATCGTTGCCACTGTTACAATTACTACAAAATTTCTACTGTTACTTTTGCCACTGTTACCGCTACTTCCATACTACTTTGCTACTAAATACTTTGTTGCAGATATTAAGTTATCCAGGTGTGGTTGAATTGACAACTCAGCTGCTAATACTTGAGAATATTCTTTGGCTCCCCTTGTGTTGAATCAATAAATTTGGGTTGAATACTCTACCCTCGAAAACTGTTGCGATCCCCTATACTTGTGGGTTATCATAACCCAATTCGACGATGAGGCGCTAGAGCCTATACCACCCACACGTAACATGACTGACAGACCCGACCGACCACCACGTGGTCGGGACAGAACGGCAATTCAAGCTGGACACTAGCCCGCACCACCTCGCCATAAAAGCAGAGAAACAGCTCGGGGATACACAGATGACCTACGACAGGACTTGGAAAATAGACTGGGTCAGACTAGATCAATCTACGGATCGCGGGGGCATGCTCCGGCGCGAGAAGACGGCTATCAAGCCTGGCGCGACAAGCAGAACCACCCCCGGGCCGAAAACCGTATACGGACTTCATCCGAACCGGTTCATGACATGGCCCGATACCAAGGCGCCGCACACCCCCTATGCTTCACCGATGAGGTAATGGAGCACCAGTTCCCAGAAGGGTTTAAACCCGTGAACTTTGAATCATACGACGGCACAACAGATCCCGCCGTATGGATTGAAGATTTTCTTCTCCACATTCACATGGCTCACAGTGATGATCTACACGCCATCAAATACGTTGCCCTAAAACTTAAGTGGCCAGCTTGACATTGGTTAAACAGCCTCCCAGAAAACTCTATTGGTAGCTGGGAAGACTTGGAGGACGCATTCAGAGATAACTTCCAAGGTACCTATGTTCGGCCCCCATACGCCAACGACCTTAGTCCCATAATCCAGCAACCCGGGGAATCGGCCCGACAGCTCTGGACTAGGTTCTTAATCAAGAAGAACCAGATTGTGGATTGTCCGAACGCCGAAGCCCTTGCGGCCTTCAAGCATAGCGTCAGAGAGGAGTGGCTCACTCGACACCTCGGCCAAGAAAAGCCGAAGTCCATGGCAGCCCTTACCGCACTTATGACCCGCTTCTGCGGAGGAGAGGATAGCTAGCTTGCTCGTAGAAGCAATAGCACGAGCGACCCTGGAACCTCTAAAGCCAAGGAGAGCAACGGCAAGTCACGACTCAACAAGCACAAGCGTCAAACCAATAATGAAGGAACCCAAGACACGACGGTGAACGCTGGATTCAGCGGCTCCAAACCCGGTCAACGGAAGAAGCTATTCAAGGCAAACAGAGATGGCCCATCCAGTTTAGACAGAATACTGGACCGGCCTTGCCTGATTCATGGCACCCCCGATAAACCTGCCAATCGTACCAACAGAAATTGATGGGTCTTTAAGCAGGCCAGCAAGCTTAACGCCAAACACGAGGGAAAAGGGTCACCAAACGACGACGATGACCATGAGCCTCGTCAACCGAACACAGGGGGACAGAAGCAATTTCCCCCCAAGGTAAAAACAGTGAATATGATATATGTCATGCATATCCCTAAGAGGGAGTGCAAGCGTGCACTACGGGACATCTACGCCATAGAGCCGGTCGCCCCAAAGTTCAACCCATGGTCGGCTGGTCTGATCACCTTCGATCGAAAGGACCACCCAACCAGTATCCGTCACGGAGGTTCGGCAGCTCTGGTCCTCAATCCAATCATCGACGGATTCCACCTCACTCGTGTCCTCATGGACGGCAGCAACAGTCTCAATCTACTTTATCAAGACACTATCTGCAAAATGGGCGTTGATCCGTCAAGAATCAAGCCCACTAAAACTACCTTCAAAGCAGTAATTGATACGTCTCCAACATATCTATAATTTTTGATTGCTCCATGCTATATTATATTCTGTTTTGGACATTATTGGGCTTTATTATACACTTTTGTATTATTTTTGGGACTAACCTATTAACCGGAGGCCCAGCCCTGAATTGCTGTTTTTTGCCTATTTCAGAGTTTCGCAGAAAAATAATATCAAACGGAGTCCAAACGAAATGAAACCTTCGGGAACGTGATTTTCGGAACGAACGTGATCCAGAGGACTTGGATCCTACATCAAGACATCAACCAGGAGGGCACGAGGTAGGGTGGCACGCCTACCCCCCTAGGCGCGCCCTCCACCCTCGTGGGCCCCCTGTTGCTCCACCGACGTACTCCTTCCTCCTATATATACCTACGTACCCCCAAACTACTAGATACGGAGCCAAAAACCTAATTCCACCGCCGCAACCTTCTATACCTGTGAGATCCCATCTTGGGGCCTGTTCCGGAGCTCCGCCGGAGGGGGCATCGATCACGGAGGGCTTCGACATCAACACCATAGCCTCTCCGATGATGTGTGAGTAGTTTACCTCAGACCTTCGGGTCCATAGTTATTAGCTAGATGGCTTCTTCTCTCTTTTTGGATCTCAATACAATGTTCTCCCCCTCTCTCGTGGAGATCTATTCGATGTAATCTTCTTTTGCGGTGTGTTTGTTGAGACCGATGAATTGTGGGTTTATGATCAAGTTTATCTATGAACAATATTTGAATCTTCTCTGAATTCTTTTATGTATGATTGTTATCTTTGCAAGTCTCTTCGAATTATCAGTTTGGTTTGGCCTACTAGATTGATCTTTCTTGCAATGGGAGAAGTGGTTAGCTTTGGGTTCAATCTTGCGGTGTCCTTTCCCAGTGACAGCAGGGGCAGCAAGGAACGTATTGTATTGTTGCCATCGAGGATAACAAGATGGGGTTTATATCATATTGCATGAGTTTATCCCTCTACATCATGTAATCTTGCTTAAAGCGTTACTCTATTCTTATGAACTTAATACTCTAGATGCATGCTGGATAGCGGTCGATGTGTGGAGTAATAGTAGTAGATGCAGGCAGGAGTCGGTCTCTTGTCTCGGACGTGATGCCTATATACATTATCATACCTAGATATTCTCATAACTATGCTCAATTCTGTCAATTGCTCAACAGTAATTTGTTCACCCACCATAATACTGATGATCTCCAGAGAAGCCACTAGTGAAACCTATGGCCCCCGGGTCTATTTTCCATCATACTAATCTCCCGACAACAAGCTATTTCTGGCGCCGTTTTTATTTTACTTTCTTTACTTTGCATGTTTATCATAAAAATACCAAAAATATTATCTTATCATATCTATCAGATCTCACTCTCATAAGTGACCGTGTAGGGATTGACAACCCCTTATCGCGTTGGTTGCGAGGATTTATTTGTTTGTGTAGGTGCGAGGGACTCGTGCATGGCCTCCTACTGGATTGATACCTTGGTTCTCAAAAACTGAGGGAAATACTTACGCTACTTTGCTGCATTACCCTTTCCTCTTCAAGGGAAAACCAACGCAGTGCTCAAGAGGTAGTAGTAATACCTAGTGTAGAGGCCCGCTGCATGGGCTCAATCACGCTGGAAGTCGTCTTCGGTTCGCCAGACAACTTCCGAAGCGAAGACTTAATCTTTGACATCGTCCCCTTCCGCAGCAGCTATCACGCACTGCTCGGACGAACCGCCTTCGCCCGCTTCAATGCAGTCCCACACTACGCCTATTTGAAACTCAAGATGCCCGGTCCACGTGGCGTCATTACAATCAACGGAAACATGGAGCGCTCCCTCCATACTCAGGAGCACACCGCCGCCATTGCGGCTGACGTACAAAGCGGCCCGGTCAAGCCGCACACTTCATCGGCTATTAAGCCACTGGACTTCATTGCACAAGGCTAGTCAGTTCTGCATGCCGGCAGCCCGGCAAATCCAGGGCTGGATTAGCAGTTTCACCTCCATCGACCGCCACATACATCAGCGAAATTCGTACCGCGCATGTGTTGGGGAACGTAGTAATTTCAAAAAAAATCCTACGCACACGCAAGATCATGGTGATGCATAACAACGAGAGGGGAGAGTGTCGTCCACCTACCCTCATAGACCGTAAGCGTAAGCGTTATGAGAATGTGGTTGATGTAGTCGTACGTCTTCATGATCCGACCGATCCAAGTACCGAACGCACGGCACCTCCGAGTTCAGCACACGTTCAGCTCGGTGACGTCCCATGAACTCTGATCCAGCAGAGCTTCGATGATGAGTTCCGTCAGCACGACGGCGTGATGATGGTGATGATGATGCTACCGACGCAGGGCTTCGCCTAAGCACTGCTATGATATGACCGAGGTGGATTATGGTGGAGGGGGGCACCGCACATGGCTAAAAGATCAACTGATCAACTTGTGTGTCTATGGGGTGCCCCCCTCCCCCGTAAATAAAGGAGTGGAGGAGGGGGAGGGGCCGGCCCTCGTAGGCGCGCCCCAAGGGGAGTCCTACTCCCACCGGGAGTAGGACTCCAAACCTTCCAAGAGTAGGAGTAGGAGAGAGGGAAGGAGGAGAGAGGGGGAAGGGAAGAGGGGCGCTGCCCCCCTCCTTGTCCAATTCGAACTAGAGGGGGAGGTGGCACGCGGACTGCCATGGCTGCCCCTCCTCTTCTCCACTAAGGCCCAATAGGCCCATTATACTCCCCGGGGGGTTCCGGTAACCCCCCGGTACTTCGGTATTTGTCCGAACTTGCCTGGAACCCTTCCGAAGTCCAAACATAGTCATCCAGTATATCGATCTTTATGTCTCGACCATTTCGAGACTCCTCGTCATGTCCGTGATCATATCCGGGAATCCGAACTACCTTCGCTACATCAAAACACATAAACTCATATTACCGATCGTCACCGAACGTTAAGCGTGCGGACCCTATGGGTTCGAGAACTATGTAGACATGACCGGGACTCGTTTCCGGTCAATAACCAAAAGCGGAACCTGGATGCTTATATTGGCTCCAACATATTCTATGAAGATCTTTATCGGTCAAACCGCATAACAACATACGTTGTTCCCTTTGTCATTGGTATGTTACTTGCCCGAGATTCGATCGTCGGTATCTCAATACCTAGTTCAATCTCGTTACCGGCAACTCTCTTTACTCGTTCCGTAATACATCATCCCGCAACTAACTCATTAGTTGCATTGATTGCAAGGCTTATAGTGATGTGCATTACTGAGAGGGCCAAGAGATACCTCTTCGACAATCGAAGTGACAAATCCTAATCTCGATCTATGCCAACCCAACAAGTACCTTCGGAGACACCTGTAGAGCACCTTTATAATCACCCAGTTACGTTGTGACGTTTGGTAGCACACAAAGTGTTCCTCCGGTATTCGGGTGTTGCATAATCTCATAGTCATAGGAACATGTATAAGTCATGAAGAAAGCAATAGCAATATACTAAACGATCAAATGCTAAGCTAACGGAATGGGTCAAGTCAGTCACATCATTCTCTAATGATGTGACCCCGTTAATCAAATGACAACTCATGTCTATGGCTAGGAAACTTAACCATCTTTGATTTAACGAGCTAGTCAAGTAGAGGCATACTAGTGACACTTAGTTTGTCTATATATTCACACATGTACTAAGTTTCCGGTAAATACAATTCTAGCATGAATAATAAACATTTATCATGATATAAGGAAATATAAATAACAACTTTATTATTGCCTCTACGGCATATTTCTCCCACTTGCACTAGAGTCAATGATCTAGATTACACAGTAATGATTCTAACACCCATGGAGTCTTGGTGATGATCATGTTTTGCTCATGAGAGAGGCTTAGTCAACGGGTCTACAACATTCAGATCTGTATGTATCTTGCAAATCTCTATGTCTCCCTCCTTGACTTGGTCGCGGATGGACTTGAAGCATCTCTTGATGTGCTTGGTTCTCTTGTGAAATCTGGATTCCTTTACCAAGGCAATTGCACCAGTATTGTCACAAAAGATTTTCATTGGACCCGATGCATTAGGTATGACACCTATATCGGATATGAACTCCTTCATCCAGACTCCTTCATTTGCTCCTTCCGAAGCAGCTATGTACTCCGCTTCACACGTAGATCCCGCCACGACGCTTTGCTTAGGACTGCACCAACTGACAGCTCCACCGTTCAATATAAATACGTATCCGGTTTGTGACTTAGAGTCATCTGGATCAGTGTCAAAGCTTGCATCGACGTAACCATTTACGACGAGCTCTTTGTCACCTCCATAATCGAGAAACATATCCTTAGTCCTTTTCAGGTATTTCAGGATGTTCTTGACCGCTGTCTAGTGATCCACTCCTGGGTTACTTTGGTACCTCCCTGCTAAGCTAATAGCAAGGCACACATCAGGTCTGGTACACAGCATTACATACATGATAGAGCCTATGGCTGAAGCATAGGGAACATCTTTCATTTTCTCTCTATCTTCTTCAGTGGTTGGGCATTGAGTCTGACTCAACTTCACACCTTGTAGCACAGGCAAGAACCCTTTCTTTGGTTGATCCACTTTGAACTTCCTCAAAACTTTATCAAGGTATGTGCTTTGTGAAAGTCCAATTAGGCATCTTGATCTATCTTTATAGATCTTGATGCCCAATATATAAGCAGCTTCACCAAGGTCTTTCATTGAAAAACTCTTATTAAAGTATCCTTTTATGCTATCCAGAAATTCTATATCATTTCCAATCAGCAATATGTCATCCACATATAATATTAGAAATGCTATAGAGCTCCCACTCACTTTCTTGTAAATACAGGCTTCTCCAAAAGTCTGCATAAAACCATATATTTTGATCACACTATCAAAACGTTTATTCCAACTCTGAGATGCTTGTGTCAGACATAGATGGATCGCTGGAGCTTGCACACTTTGTTAGCATCCTTTGGATCGATAAAACCTTCATGTTGCACCATATACAAATCTTCTTCCAGAAATCCATTCAGGAATGCAGTCTTTACATCCATTCGCCAAATTTCATAATCATAAAGTGTTGCAATTGCTAACATGATTCGGACGGACTTAAACATCGCTACGGGTGAGAAAGTCTCATCGTAGTCAACTCCTTGAACTTGTCGAAAACCTTTCGCAACAAGTCGAGCTATGTAGACAGTAACATTACCGTCAGCGTCAGTCTTCTTCTTGAAGATCCATTTATTCTCTATGGGTTGCCGATCATCGGGAAAGTCAACCAAAGTCCACACTTTGTTCTCATACATGGATCCCATCTCAGATTTCATGGCCTCAAGACATTTTGCGGAATCTGGGCTCATCATTGCTTCCTCATAGTTTGTAGGTTCGTCATGGTCAAGTAACATGACCTCGAGAACAGGATTACCGTACCACTCTAGTGCGGATCTTACTCTGGTTGACCTACGAGGTTCAGTAGTAACTTGATCTGAAGTTACATGATCATCATCATTAGCTTCCTCGCTAATTGGTGTAGGAGAGACAGGAACAGATTTCTATGATGAACTACTTTCCAATAAGGGAGCAGGTACAGTTACCTCATCAAGTTCTACTTTCCTCCCACTCACTTCTTTCGAGAGAAACTCCTTCTCTGAAAAAGGATCCATTCTTAGCAACGAATGTCTTGCCTTCGGATCTGTGATAGATGGTGTACCCAACAGTCTCCTTTGGGTATCCTGTGAAGACACATTTCTCCGATTTGGGTTCGAGCTTATCAGGTTGAAGCTTTTTCACATAAGCATCGCAGCCCCAAACTTTAAGAAACGACAACTTTGGTTCCTTGCCAAACCACAATTCATAAGACGTCGTCTCAACAGATTTAGATGGTGCCCTATTAAACGTGAATGCAGCCGTATCTAAAGCATAACCCCAAAACGATAGCGGTAAATCAGTAAGAGACATCATAGATCGCACCATATCCAGTAAAGTACGATTACGACGTTCGGACACACCATTACGCTGTGGTGTTCCGGGTGGCGTGAGTTGCGGAACTATTCCGCATTGTTTCAAATGAAGACCAAACTCGTAACTCAAATATTCTCCTCCACGATCAGACCATAAAAACTTTATTTGCTTATGATGATTTTCCACTTCACTCTGAAATTCTTTGAACTTTTCAAATGTTTCAGACTTATGTTTCATCAAGTAGATATACCCATAGCTGCTCAAATCATCTGTGAAGGTGAGAAAATAATGATACTGCCGCGAGCCTCAATGTTCATCGGACCACATACATTAGTATGTATGATTTCCAACAAATCTGTTGCTCGCTCCATTGTTCCGGAGAACGGCGTTTTAGTCATCTTGCCCATGAGGCATGGTTCGCAAGTACCAAGTGATTCCAAAAGTCCATCAGAATGGAGTTTCTTCATGCGCTTTACACCAATATGACCTAAACGGCAGTGCCACAAATAAGTTGCACTATCATTATCAACTCTGCATCTTTTAGCTTCAATGTTATGAATATGTGTATCACTACTATCGAGATTTATCAAAAAATAGAGCACTCTTCAAGGGTGCATGACCATAAAAGATATTACTCATATAAATAGAACAACCATTATTCTCAGATTTAAATGAATCACCGTCTCGCATCAAACAAGATCCAGATATAATGTTCATGCTCAACGCTGGCACCAAATAACAATTATTCAGGTCTAAAACTAATCCCGAAGGTAGATGTAGAGGTAGCGTGCCGACCGCGATCACATCGACTTTGGAACCATTTCCCACGCGCATCGTCACCTCGTCCTTAGCCAATCTTCACTTAATCCGTAGTCCCTGTTTCGAGTTGCAAATATTAGCAACAGAACCTGTATCAAATACCCAGGTGCTACTGCGAGCATTAGTAAGGTACACATCAATAACACGTATATCACATATACCTTTGTTCACCTTGCCATCCTTCTTATCCGCCAAATACTTGGGGCAGTTCCGCTTCTAGTGACCTGTCCCTTTGCAGTAGAAGCACTCAGTCTCAGGCTTAGGTCCAGACTTGGGCTTCTTCACTTGAGCAGCAACTTGCTTGCCATTCTTCTTGAAGTTCCCCTTCTTCCCTTTACCCTTTTTCTTGAAACTGGTGGTCTTGTTGACCATCAACACTTGATGCTCCTTCTTGATTTCTACCTCCGCAGCCTTTAGCATCGCGAAGAGCTTGGGAATTGTCTTATCCATCCCTTGCATATTATAGTTCATCACGAAGCTCTTGTAGCTTGGTGGCAGTGATTGAAGAAATCTATCAATGACACTATCATCCGGAAGATTAACACCCAGTTGAATCAAGTGATTGTTATACCCAGACATTTTGAGTATATGCTTACTGACAGAACTATTCTCCGCCCTCTTGCAGCTGTAGAACTTATTGGAGACTTCATATCTCTCAATCCGGGCATTTGCTTGAAATATTAACTTCAACTCCTGGAACATCTCATATGCTCCATGACGTTCAAAATGTTGTTGAAGTCCCGGTTCTAAGACGTAAAGCATGGCACACTAAACTATCAAGTAGTCATCAGCTTTGCTCTGCCAGACGTTCATAACATCTGACATTGCTCTTGCAGCGGGTTTGGCACCTAGCGGTGCTTCCAGGACATAATTCTTCTGTGCAGCAATGAGGACAATCCTCAAGTTACGGACCCAGTCCGTGTAATTGCTACCATCATCTTTCAACTTTGCTTTCTCAAGGAACGCATTAAAATTCAACGGAACAACAACACAGGCCATCTATCTACAACAACATAGACATGCAAAATACTATCAGGTACTAAGTTCATGATAAATTAAAGTTCAATTAATCAAATTACTTAAGAACTCCCACTTAGATAGACATCCCTCTAATCATCTAAGTGATCACGTGATCCATATCAACTAAACCATGTCCGATCATCACGTGAGATGGAGTAGTTTTCAATGGTGAACATCACTATGTTGATCATATCTACTATAGGATTCACGCTCGACCTTTCGGTCTCAGTGTTCCGAGGCCATATCTGCATATGCTAGGCTCGTCAAGTTTAACCCGAGTATTCTACGTGCGCAAAACTGGTTGGCACCCGTTGTATGTGAACGTAGAGCTTATCACACCCGATCATCATGTGGTGTTTCGGCACGACGAACTTTCGCAACGGTGCATACTCAGGGAGAACATTTATACCTTGAAATTTAGTGAGAGATCATCTTATAATGCTACCGTCGATCTAAGCAAAATAAGATGCTTAAAAGATAAACATCACATGCAATCAATATAAGTCATATGATATCGCCATCATCATCTTGTGCCTTTGATCTCCATCTCCATAGCACCGTCATGATCACCATCATCACCGGCATGACACCTTGATCTCCATCGTAGCATCGTTGTCGTCTCGCCAACTATTGCTTCTATGACTATCGCTACCGCTTAGTGATAAAGTAAAGCAATTACATGGTGATTGCATTTCATACAATAAAGCGACAACCATATGGCTCCTGCCAGTTGCCGATAACTCTGTTAAAAAACATGATCATCTCATACAATAAAATTTAGCATCATGTCTTGACCATATCACATCACAACATGCCCTGCAAAAACAAATTAGACGTCCTCTACTTTATGGTTGCAAGTTTTACGTCGCTGCTACGGGCTGAGCAAGAACCGTTCTTACCTACGCATCAAAACCACAACGATATATCGTCAAGTACATGTTGTTTTAACCTTCACAAGGACCGAGTGTAGCCACACTCGATTCAACTAAAGTTGGAGAAACTGACGCCCGCCAGCCACCTGTGTGCAAAGCATGTTGGTAGAACCAGTCTCGCGTAAGCGTACGCGTAATATCGGTCCGGGCCGCTTCATCCAACAATACCGCCGAATCAAAGTATGACATGCTGGTAAGCAGTATGACTAGTATCGCCCACAACTCACTTGTGTTCTACTCATGCATATGACATCTACGCATAAACCTGGCTCGGATGGCATTGTTGGGGAACGTAGTAATTTCAAAAAAATTCCTACGCACACACAAGATCATGGTGATGCATAGCAACGAGAGGGGAGAGTGTCGTCCACGTACCCTCGTAAACCGTAAGAGGAAGCGTTATGAGAACGTGGTTGAGGTAGTCGAATGTCTTCACGATCCGACCGATCCAAGTACCGAACGCACGGCACCTCCGAGTTCAGCACACGTTCAGCTCGGTGACGTCCCACGAACTCCGATCCAGCAGAGCTTCGGGGGAGAGTTCCGTCAGCACGACGGTGTGATGACGGTGATCATGATGCTACCAACGCAGGGCTTCGCCTAAGCACCGCTACGATATGACCGAGGTGGATTATGGTGGAGGGGGCACCGCACACGGCTAAAAGATCAACTAAGCAACTTGTGTGTCTATGGGGTGCCCCCCTCCCCCGTATATAAAGGAGTGGAGGAGGGGGAGGGTCTGGCCCTCCTAGGCGTGCCCCAAGGGGAGTCCTACTCCCACCGGGAGTAGGACTCCAAACCTTCCAAGAGTAGGAGTAGGATAGAGGGAAGGAGGAGAGAGGGGGAACGAAAGGGGGGGCCGCCCCCCTCCTTGTTAAATTCGGACTAGAGGGGGAGGGGGGCACGCGGCCTGCCCTGGCCGCCCCTCCTCTTCTCCACTAAGGCCCAATAGGCCCATTATACTCCCCGGGGGGTTCCGGTAACGCCCCGGTACTCCGGTATTTGTCCGAACTTGCCCGGAATCCTTCCAAAGTCCAAACGTAGTCATCCAATATATCGATCTTTATGTCTCGACCATTTTGAGACTCCTCGTCATGTCTGTGATCATATCCGGGACTCAGAACTACCTTAGGTACATCAAAACACATAAACTCATATTACCGATCGTCACCGAACGTTAAGCGTGCGGACCCTACGGGTTCGAGTACTATGTAGACATGACCGAGACTCGTTTCCGGTCAATAACCAATAGCAGAACCTGGATCCTCATATTGGCTCCTACATATTCTACGAAGATCTTTATCGGTCAAACCGCTTTGTCGATACCAAAATAGCTTTTGTCGCCATTTTCCTGGAGTCACCTTGATGTACTTTGCCCAAGCCCTGCCCGTCGGCAAAGAAAATTAATAAAGGGGTTATTAAAAATAGTTCATATCAGGAAATGACGAACTAAATAGGCCGAGATATAGTTAATAATGATTGAAATTACCCGTTGACTATCCCCTTCACGATGCTGTAGTCACTTTCTTTTTTAAGTAGTGAGTCCAGTACTTCAACTTTTCCTTTGTCAACTTTAATGTCTAACAAGATCCAGTGCAACCTGCATGTGCATACGTTTGCATGTATAAATTAAGCGGGCATGTGCATAACACTAATCAAATATAACCCTAAACCCTATACACTTACTAACATCTAGCTAGTAAGCAAAAACAGAATTTGTAGTACAAGACAGTGTGACTCACTCGAAGTTGTAAGGAAGTAGTATATCTTCATTGCTATTGAGGCGCTTCAAGAACTCTAGCATGTTTTTCTCTACATCTTTTCTACACCATTCCAATTTCCATGTGTATTCATTAACGGTATTTGGGTCAATGAACCCAATGCCATAGCGTCCAGCCTTTTTCATTTCATACATCTTCATCCTGCATAATACCACAGAAAAGAATATATAGTGAGGATATATAATTACAGGTAATTAATGATCAATCAATGAGCACTAGAGCTAGCTTGAGACTTAAATTATAGAAAGAAATCACTTACAGACAATAGCAACTGACAATAGATTTCTCGAGTGCATCTTGATTGAATAACTGAAATAGTTCTGAATACTCAACGGACAGAGCTTTCTTATTGAAGTAATGATCTTCCTCGACTTGCACCATGAGGGACTCTCGATTGGAACTCTTGGTAATTTTATTGTACCAATCATGCAATCCATACATTCTCGTTGGGAGGTTCTTGACCTCCTCGGGCTCGACCAAAGGTTGGCCCCGGACATCTTTCCATTTTATTTCCTCCTCTCTAAGCGGAGACATTGGCTCGATATCGAGGAGTTGTCCAACAGTGATCTTGAGCATTTCAGCCTGCATTATATGCTCCTCGGTTATTACCACATCGCCCAGCTCGGGAACGTAAACGGTTTGCCCACAATAATATTGGGAGCGCGTACTCTCATGTGTTGTTGGCACAACAAGCGGGGGGATCGATTGCGCCGCCTGTTCTCCCAGCTGGGGAATGGTTTTGCCGCATTTTTTGATAACTGCTTGTTGGCTCGAGCTCGAGCTCGCTTGTTTCTGTAGTCGTGCTCGATGTGCCTTCCTGATTTGGCGCTCATAGTCTGAGTCAACAGTCTTGGGAGCTGGTGGTCTAGCCATACGAATGAAGTGGTCAATCTTTTCCTCAGGCACTTTCTCCCTCGGCGGCGGTGCCGGTTTTGGTCCAAAATGGGGGTCCACTTCGGCCCACACTATGGCATTGTTTTGCTCCTCGGTCATGTCGTAAGGCCTCTGAGGAAGAGGAGCGAGGCTGCTTGGACCATATTTATATCGCTTGTCTCCGCCTTTACTTCCTGTACTACCTCGACCCGTACCGCTACGAACCATAGCTGCGGCGTGTCTCTTCTGCGATTGCTGAGGCGGTGGAGATGGCTGACGTGGCTGAGTTGGAGCAGGAGGAGTGGCCTGACGCTGTGCCGGACTTGAAGCAGGAGGTGTGGCCTAACACGGTGTCGGACTTGAAGAAGGAGTTGTGGCCTAACGCTATGCCGGACTTGAAGCAGGAGGTGTGGCCTGACACGGTGTTGGACATGAAACAGGAGGAGTGGCCTGACGCTGTGCTGGACTTGAAGCAGGAGTATGCTCACGCGTTCGTGGACTTGGAGGAGCGGGAGTCTGCTGACACGGTGGCGGACTTCGAGGAGGAGTCGGCAGATGCGGTGTCGGTGGACTTCGAAAGATGATGCAATCCTTTATCCATAGGATGATACGATGTATGGCCTCTCCCAGTGTGTGCTCGTCGTCACCTCCTGGAATGTCAAGCTGTAGCCCCGAATATGGGTCCACCACCTCATCAACCAAGACACGAGCATAGCCCGCTGGAATCGGGGCGTAATGGAAGGTTGCTTCGGGGGTAATTGTAAAAGCAACGGCCTCCGCCACCTTCATGGATATGTTCTTCATTTTGAAGTGTAGCTCACAGTTAGTGTTCTCTATGATGTCATCCACAGGGTATGTATCCAGCAGTGCGTCGCTTGGGGCGGAACCAATGCTGCTTCTAGGCATGGATGGGACGATGCTATCCAATGCTGGATGATCATCCGCTTGCTACTGCCGCTGTTGAGACCCCCTTTCCTGGATAAGTGAGTCGATCTGCTGCTGCTGCTGCTGGAATTTGAGTGCCAAGTCCGCGTGCCTTGCTTCTAGGCCTTGAAGGCGTTCCGCGTCCTGCTTCCTCTGCTCCTCCTCCAGCTTCCTCTGCTTCTCCTCCTCCATCTTCTTTCTTGCACGGGTCCTGTAGTCGTTGTTCCATTCCGAAAAGCCCTCATACCAGGGAATAATGCCCTTGCCTCGTGTTCTTCCCGGGTGTTCAGGATTTCCCAGGGCGCGCGTAAGCTCGTCGTTCTCTCTGTTGGGCGTGAACACCCCCTTTCGAGCATCTTCTATTGCGTCAACTAACTTTTGTTCGGCTCCTTTTAGACTTGCCTTCTTCGAAACCAGGCCTGTCTTCGGGTCCAACGCCCCCCATGCGCACAGAACCAAGTTCTGCACCTGGGGGGCCAGCTCCTAGTAACCGGAGTGACCCTTGCATCCTCCATCTCTTGCTCAGACTTATCCCACTTTGGCATTGCCACCGCGTAGCCACCTGGACCCAGGCTATGGAACTGTGTCTTTTTTGCGGCATTGGCCTTGTTTTTTCTCGACCGTTCCTTACAAAATTCTGATTCCTTGAATTTCACGAAAGCGGGACAGTGTTCTCTTTGCTTCTCCAGTGTTCCCTTGAATTCCAGAGTCTTCCTTTCTGCAGTGAGGTAGTTGAATGCAATTGCCATCTTCTTAAGAGCAGCGTCCTTGACTTTCTGCACATCTGCATCAGTGAAATAATCTGGTAGGGTGAAATGTTCCATCAGAGATTCCCAAAGCTTTTGTTTTGCTCTGTCGTCGACCCAAGTAACATCTGGGCGTTTAGTTTTTGGCTCTTTCCATTCTTGAATGGAGATCGGGAGTTGGTCCTTCCCAAGAACTCCGCACGGAAGAACAAACTTGTTCGCAATGTTCTTAGGCGTGAGGGGTTCACCACTAGCTTTGATGGAATCGATGTTGTACTTTACACCATCTTTCAACTTTTTGCCCGGGCCGCGCTTTGTCCTCCTGTCTGTAGAAGCAGATTTGCTTGATCTGGAGGGCTGAAAGAAGAAAGATCGATTCGTTAATATATCTTCAAATAAAAAAACATGTGATGATCACTAGATGCCTGCTTATATAAATATACCTCGCCGGTAGTCTTTGTTATTTCAAGATCAACATTGTATTCGTCATCATAATCATTGTCTGCGTCATCATAATCATAATCGTAGTTTATGACTTCATCAACTTGGTCGTCGAGATCGAATATCTTATCATCACCCTCCCCGGTATTGTTCAGATATTGGGAGCCGTCATTTCCTTCATTCAGATCATCTGGCCTGTTAGGGCTGCGTATGATCTCGAACAGGGACTCTTCTCCCTCTCTGCCGGTATTGTCCGCCATAGCTTTTATTTAACTTATATAGAAGAAATATAAAACAATTTAGTATTCAAATTACAATGCATGGATGCAATCAATAAGGAAAAACTCAATCATATAGTACATAATATGCATCGTCTCGAATAATATATAATCTCGAATACATCGTCTCGAATAATATATAATCTCGAATACATCACTGGCTAGGTAGCTAATAAAGATCGAATACTACAGAAGAATCTAGGCCACTCGCGGTTCCTGGGGCGCGGGCAGTGGACACCCAAAGACAGGGAACCATCACAGGATCATATCTCTGGTCATCTGCCCAAAGAACCTGCCGGGTATTGGAGAACCTGACGTCCATAGCAGCCATGTAGCGATGGACGTGCTCGTCCTCCTCCCTGACACGACGACGCACCACCTCCGGCGGGGCTGGCTCCCTCTGCACCGAATGTGGCCCACGCGAACGCCACCAAAGGAGATCAGGGTTGATGACGGGACCTAAGGCCGGGTTCCTCACCAAGCGGCGCGCCCCTCCAGGTAGCACCTCCCAGTGCCAGCCCGGCGGAGCCCAGTCCCGGACATGGGTCAGCCAGACGTCGTGGCGAACAGGTCGACGGCGAGGATGCGGGCCGGGCATCGTCGAGAACAAATACTATATGCCCGCAAAAAGTAACATTTTTTAAATGATTGGATTGTGATAACTAAAATTCTATATGCAAATTCTAACGACATTAATCTAATTCATCTGGCTAAAACTAACTCTAAAATTTCTAACATTTCTATATATATAACTAACATTTCTAATATTTCTATAACTAAAAAACAGAAAAATTGCTAACATTTCTATAAATATTTCAATAACTAAAAAACAAAAAAATTAGAACATTTCTATATAACTAACATTTATAATATTTCTATAACTAAAAAACAGAAAAATTGCTAACATTTCTATAACAATGTGTGTTTGTGTGTGTGTGTGTGTGGACATGGCGGCCGGGGCAGGAGCTCACCGGCGAGGCGCGGCGACGGGGACGGAGACGGGCGGTGACGACGGGGATGGGGACGGGGCGGCGACGACGGGGACGGGGACGGGCCGGGCGGGGACGACGGGAGGACGGGGCGGGGCGCGGCGACGGGGACGACGGCGACGGGGATGGTGACAGGGGCGGCGATGAGGGGCGGCAGCGACGGGGCAGAGGAGAAAGAAGCAGAGGGAGAGATGAGAAACTGATTTTTTTGAAGTGTTTTCTTATATAGAACAACCTTTAGTACCGGTTGAAGCCACCAACCGATACTAAAGGTCTGTTTTGGCCAGGCCAAGCGGCGGGAAGCGCACACCCTTTAGTACCGGGTGGTGGCTCCAACCGGTACTAAAGAACCCCCCTTTAGTACCGGTTTGAGCCACCACCCGGTACTAAAGTGGGTGCGCTGGCGCAGGTGCGGTGCATCATGTTTAGTCCCACCTCGCTAGCCGATGGGCGTCCGCACTGGTTTATAAGCCCCAGTGCGGTAGCTCTCTCGAGCTCCTCTCCAAAGCAGGCCTATTGGGCTAAATGTTCTGTGCTACTCTGTGGGCCTATTGGGCCTTTGCGGGCCTACATCCTGGCCCAACAACAGGTTGGGTTTCTAGTCGTATGCAGACCGCTGTGGCGTAGTAGGCAGGCTTTTTATTTTCTTATTTTTTTCTTTATTTATTTTTGTTTTATTTATTTTTGAGTTGTTTTTGCTGTATTTAGAGTTTCTTTGTGAATATTTTTGCTTTAGGTACAAAAAATTACAAACTTTCTATTAGTGCGGTAGTTTACAAATTTGAATACTTTACATTTTGAATTATTTGAAATTTGTGTGAATCACTAGTTTGTGAATAACTTAACTTTGAAAATAGATTTTTAGTGATTCTTTTTTCTTATGTTTAATATTAGTGTGTTTTATCATTATATTCAATTTGGTAATGCTTAGGTTATTTAAAAAATGAAATGCCTTTGTAACGGATGAGTTTTCGTCCGAAACCCTGATACTTCGAAAGAGAATGTCCATTTTGTACACGAAGTGCATCCAGTTTTTGCGGTAACCCTCTCTACTTTTTTGCACATGCTATGTGTGTGAAATTATGATACCATGCCAACTTTCAACCTTTTCTGAGTTCATTTGAAGTGCTTTTCAATTTCAGGGTCATTTAGCTGAAAAAATCAGTAAATGCATGAAAGAATTTGTTTGCACATAAAATTTCTTCGTGTTTCAACTGCCAAAACACATAACTACCCTAACTATTACAGAGATTCCCTCCTGGGTGTGAAACACAGAAGAAAGTGATGATAGTGAAGCCGATCACATCCCAGATCTTTGGGTGTGAAACTTTTTCTTCGCGTGTGTCCCTTTGCGCCCTAACCATGGAAAATCTTCATCATTTAACTGGATGCTCAGGTCAATATTCATTGTGAATGGAGCAATTTCATCAAACTTTTCATAATCTTCTGACATGTCTGTCTTGTCATCCACTCCCACGATGTTTCTCTTCCCAGAAATAACTATGTGGCGCTTTGGCTCATCGTATGATGCATTCGCTTCCTTATCTTTTCTTTTTCTCGGCTTGGTAGACATATCCTTCACATAGATAACCTGTGCCACATCATTAGCTAGGACGAATGGTTCGTCTGCATACGCAAGATTGTTGAGATCCACTATTGTCATTCCATACTGCGGGTCTTCCGTTACCCCGCCTCGTGTCATATTGACCCATTTGCACCGAAACAAAGGGACCTTCAAACCACGTCCATAGTCAAGTTCCCATATCTCCTCTATGTAACCATAATATGTTTCCTTTCCCGTCTTGGCTGTTGCATCAAAGCGGACACCACTGTTTTGGTTGGTGCTCTTCTTATCTTGGGCGATCGTGTAAAATGTATTACCATTTATCTCGTACCCTTTGAAAGTCATTATATTTGAAGATGGTAACTTGGACAGCGAGTACAGGTCATCTTCAATAGAGGCGTCATGCATGGTACATGTCTGCAACCAGCCGGCAAAACTCCTGGTTTGTTCACGTGTAATCGAGTCATCAGAGCGCTCCGGGTGTTTGGAGCGTAGAAAATTCTTGTGTTCGTCCATATACGGAGCCACCAAGGCGGAATTCTGTAGAACTGTGTACTGTGCTTCAGTGAGAGAATGTCCGTCCATACATATTTTTTGATTCCCTCCTAGCATGCCTTTTCCATCCAGTCTGCCCTTATGCCGCGATTCAGGAACACCAATCGGCTTAAGGTCAGGAATAAAGTCAATACAAAACTCAATGACCTCCTCATTTTCATGGCCCTTGGAGATGCTTCCTTCTGGCCTAGCACGGTTACGAACATATTTCTTTAAGACTCCCATGAACCTCTCAAAGGGGAACATATTGTGTAGAAATACAGGACCCAAAACGTTAATCTCTTCGCATAGGTGAACTAGGATGTGCGTCATGATTTTCAAGAAGGATGGTGGGAACACCAACTCGAAACTGACAAGACATTGCACCAAATCATTCTCTAACCTTGGTATGATTTCTGGATCGATTACCTTCTGAGAGATTGAATTGAGGAATGCACATAGCTTCACAATGGCTAATCGAATGTTATCCGGTAGAAGCCCCCTCAATGCAACCGGAAGCAGTTGTGTCATAATCACGTGGCAGTCATTAGACTTTAGGTTCTGGAACATTTTCTCTGCAATGTTTATTATTCCCTTTATATTCGACGAGAAGCCAGACGGTACCTTAATACTGAGCAGGCATTCAAAGAAGATTTCCTTCTATTCTTTGGTAAGAGCATAGCTGGCATGACCCTGATGTATGCCTTCTTTTCCATGCATACGTTGCTGGTCCTCCCGTGCCTCAGCAGGTGTATCTTTTGTCTTCCCATACACGCGCAAGAATCCAAGCAGGGTCACGCAAAGATTCTCCATCACGTGCATCACGTCGATTGCAGAGCGGACCTCTAGGTCTTTCCAATAGGGCAGGTCCCAAAATATAGATTTCTTCTTCCACATGGGTGCGCGTCCGTCAGCGTCATTGGGAACAGGTTGTCCGCCAGGACCCTTTCCAAAGACTACCTTCAAATCCTTCACCATATCATGTACATCAGCACTAGTCCGGTGGCGAGGCTTCGTCCGGTGATCCGCCTCACCTTTGAAATGCTTGCCTTTCTTTCTTACGGGATGCCTGCTCGGAAGAAATCGACGATGTCCCAGGTACACATTCTTCCTACAATTGTCCAAATATATACTGTCGGTATCATCCAAACAGTGCGTGCATGCGCGGTATCCCTTGTTTGTCTGTCCTGAAAGGTTACTGAGAGCAGGCCAATCATTGATGGTCACGAACAGCAAGGCCTTTAGGTCAAATTCTTCCCACATGTTCTCATCCCACGCACGTACTCCTGTTCCATTCCACAGCTGTAAGAGTTCTTCAACTAATGGCCTTAGGTACACATCAATGTTGTTGCCGGGTTGCTTAGGGCCTTGGATGAGCACTGGCATCATAATGAACTTCCGCTTCATGCACAACCAAGGAGGAAGGTTATACAAACATAGAGTCACAGGCCAGGTGCTATGGTTGCTGCTCTGCTCCCTACAAGGATTAATGCCATCTGCGCTTAGACCAAACCATACGTTCCTTGCGTCATCTGCAAACTCCTTGCCGTACTTTCTCTCGATTTTTCTCCACTGCGACCCGTCAGCGGGTACTCTCAACTTTCCGTCTTTCTTACGGTCTTCTCTGTGCCATCGCATCACCTTGGCATGCTCTTTGTTTTGGAACAAACGTTTCAACCGTGGTATTATAGGAGCATACCACATCACCTTGGCAGGAATCTTCTTCCTGGGGCGCTCGCCCTCGATATCACCAGGGTCATCGCGCCTGATCTTATAGCGCAATGCACCGCATACCGGGCAAGCGTTCAAATACTCGTACTCACCGCGGTAGAGGATGCAGTCATTAGGGTATGCATGTATCTTCTGCACCTTAACCCTAGAGGGCAGACAACCTTCTTTGCTTCGTACGTACTCTCAGGCAATTCGTTGTCCTTTGGAAGCATATTCTTTATCATTACAAGCAACTTTCCAAATCCCTTGTCAGATACACCATTCTCTGCCTTCCATTGCAGCAATTCCAGTGTGGTGCCCAACTTTTTCTTGTCAGCTTCGCAATTCAGGTACAACAATTTCTTGTGATCCTCTAACATGTGCTGCAACTTCTTCTTCTCCAAATCACGTGCGCAGTTTCTCTTTGCATCGGCAATGGCCCGACCTAGATCATCAGCGGGCTCATCTGATGCCTCTTCTTCAGCTTCTTCCCGCATTGCCGGCTCGGCTTCTTCCCCCATTGTTGTATCATCGTATTCAGGGAGCCCATGGCCAGGATAGTTGTCGTCGTCCTCTTCTTCTTCATTGTCTTCCATCATAACCCCTCTTTCTCCGTCCTTGGTCCAAACATTATAGTGGGGCATGAAACCGGACTTAAACAGGTGTACGTGAATGGTTCTTGACGTAGAGTAATTGTGATCATTCTTACAGACTAAACATGGACAAGGCATAAAACCATCCGCCCGCTTGTTTGCCTCAGCCGCAAGCAGAAAAGTTTGCACGCCATTAATGAACTCGGGAGAGCATCGGTCATCGTACATCCATTGTCGGCTTATCTTCATTACACAACACCGAAAAGACCATATTAATACAAGTTCATACAAGACTTCAATGCAACAAACAAATAACTCTCTAACTAAAGCATTTAAATGCAACAACAAATGCGATCAAGATCGCAACTAAGGTAACAATTGATCCAACAGCATAATGATACCAAGCCTCACTATCAATGGCATATTTTCTAATCTTTCTAATCTTCAAGCGCATTTTCTCCATCTTGATCTTGTGATCATCGACGACATCGGCAACATGCAACTCCAATTCCATCTTCTCCCCCTCAATTCTTTTCAATTTTTCTTTCAAATACTCATTTTCTCTTTCAACTAAATTTAACCTCTCAACAATAGGGTCGGTTGGAATTTCCGGTTCACAAACCTTTGAGCGACGAGGCTTAGAACGGCATTTGGGGCGACGAGGCTTAGAACGGCGTTTGGGGCGCCGACGCTTGGACTGCGTCTCAGAGGGTTTGTCCATATCCGGCTCTTCTTTGTCGTCGCCAGATCCTTTGGCTGTATCAACCATGTACACATCATACGAGGAGGTGGCCGTCCAACGTCCAGTGAATGGCGGGTCTTGGCCTTGCTCATTGTCGGCATCGTCGTCCATACCTATGATGTCTTCGGAGCCGTAGTCAAGCACGTCGGTTTAGTCGTCGACGGTGGCTATGAAGTGGGTGGCGGGTGGGAAGCAAAATTCCTCGTCGTCCACCTCTAGCTCAAACCGAATACAGTTCGGCTGTGAGTCTTCCTCCAGGGTCAAGTTCTTCAAAGAATTTAGTACGTCACCCAAAGGCGAATGCTGGAAGATGTCTGCGGCGCTTAATTCGAAAATCGACAACCGATCCAGCTCGGTGTCCGCAGGTGTATCCTGTCCGGAACATGTAGCCGGGGATGAGTCCGGGGTTCCGTTGACGCAAGCATTGCAGGATGTCGAGTCCGTGTGCGGCTCTAATGCCGCAGACTTTATGGCCTCGGAGGGCGCGATCTGCTTTGGCTCTAAGGCCGTTGTAGCAACATGATCCATCTCCTGGATGTGATCCGATGACAGATTTAAGTCAAGTTCTTCGGAGAGAGGGGGGTGATCGCCGCGGTCTCAAATCCATCGAAGATCAAGTCTCCACAGATATCTGCGATGTAATTCAAGCTTGCGAATCAGACCTGATGACCAGGGGCGTCGCTATCGACCTGCTCCAGGCGGCCAAGAGAGTTGGCCCGCAGTACAAAGCCGCCGAACACAAAGATTTGTCTGAGGAAAAAGATTTCTCCCTGAACGACACCATTGCCTGCGATTGGAGGGGCCATCGAGCCTTACTTCGACGGCACAGTGGAACTCTCAATGAAAGCACCAATTTCGGTGTCAAAACCAGCGGATCTCGGGTAGGGGGTCCCGAACTGTGCTTCTAGGATCGATGGTAACAGGAGACGGGGGACAAGATGTTTACCCAGGTTCGGGCCCTCTCTATGGAGGTAATACCCTACTTCCTGCTTGATTGATCTTGATGAATATGAGTGTTACAAGAGTTGATCTACCACGAGATCGTAATAGCTAAATCCTAGAAGTCTAGCCTATGAGTATATGGTCATGAATCTGTCCTATCCGGACTATGCTCTTCGGTTTATATAGACACCGGAGAGATCTAGGATTACATGAAGTCGGTTACATAGGAGGAAATCTTCATAATAGGTTGCCTAGCTTGCCTTCCACGCCGAGTAGATTCCAATCCGGACACGGGCATAGTCTTCGGTCTTCATGTCTTCACAGCCCATCGGTCCGGCCCATGGATAATAGGCCGGACGCCGGAGGACCCCTTAGTCCAGGAGTCCATCAATGGGAGCTGCAGTACGAGCATGTGCTCGCCTCAGGCATGGCTTGCGGCAGGATGAAGCAGGGCAACAACATGGCGCGGCGGTGAAGCAGGCAGGGCGCATGGGGAGCGGGCGTGCGCGCGTGAGGCAAGCGCAGCGAGCAGGGGTAGTTCTCGAGCGTCCGGGATCCAGGGAGCAAGCAGGGTAGTGCACAACTCGTAGCAACAAAAACAACATAGAAATAAAAACACGGCCTTGTCCGGAGCGCGGAGAGCACGACGTTGACACGGGCATAGCGACGACTACGCGGCACAATCGACAATGAGAGGGGTCTGAGAGGCGCGACTACTCACCTATTGTCCACTGGACATGAAGGTGTGGCCGGATACGCGATGGAGACAGTGCAGAGACACGCCGAACTTGGCGGGGCTTCTATCCTGGAAGAAGAGGAAGAAGACAGGTCGGGGAATTCGATCCAGAGGCCTTTTGCTCGCGTGCGTGGAGGCAGGGGACGAAGAGGTGCTTGGAGGTTCTCTCCACGGCAGCCAAGGGGGGCGGAGGCGCGGCGAAGAGCTACCCCGAGGTCGAGCTCTTGCTTGCTCGGGTCATGGTGAGCGCGGCGATGGCAAGGGCGTGGAGCCATTCCTAGGCGGAGGCGAGGGAAGGAGAGGGGTGGAAGTGGACGTGGGAGGTTGGGGCTAGGCCTAGGAAGAGTTTTATAGACCTCTAGGGCGCCGGACGACCGTCAAATCATCGGGTTGTTGACGTGGCTTGCTCGGATGTGCGCCGTACAGGAGGTTGAAGGCGCCCCTGTACGTGGGCTGGTTGGGTTGCGCTGCGAGGCTCCTGCTAGGCTGGCTCAGGGAAGGAGGCCCATGTGGTGCGCTGTGGTGGTTGGGGCCTGCACTGCTGCTAGGTTTCTACTGCTGCTGCTTCTGCCCTTTTTCATTTCCTCAAGTGGAAACAACAAGATCAAAATGCACAAGGGGTAGAGGAGAGGAGTGAGGAAGAAATAAATATACCCATTGACTCCTGAAATTATACACCATTTGATAAAATTGCTCCGGGCATTTTTAGAGGTGGAAAAATAAAACAAGTTTGAATATAATTCAAACTTGGAGCATTTTTGAACCCAACCAAAACAACTCCAAAATGCATGAGATTTGGCAGAGAGGTTTTGGACATGTAGAAAGATTTATAGGGAGAAGATGAACATTTATGGAGGAGGGCAAGATGGCACTTGCAAAAAAAGAAAGAAAGGAGAATGAGAGGTGGTGATGAGTGAAGGGGGATGATGATGCTTGGATCTACATAGAACATGCCGCAATGCAATGTGCTATCCCATGACGATGCACATGATGATGAGAATATGCAAAATGACACCAAGCACAATGCAACATATAATTAGTCCATGATGCAACAACTAATGGCAAAAAAAATATGACTAGAAATGACAATACAATGCAATATGAAACAAAGCAAAAAAAACAAAATGAAACCAACAATGAGGAAACCACTTGTGATTGATCATGACAAGGTTGGATACATTGCCAAATATGGAAGTTTTACATATGGGGTGTTACAACTCTCCTCCACTACAAGAGGATCTCGTCCCGAGATCTAGGACTGAAAGAACACCGGATATCGGAACGGAGGTGATCCTCACGCTCCCAAGTAGCTTCTCGGTCAGAATGGTGAGACCACGTAACTTTGAAGAATTTGATTGACTTGTTGCGAGTTTTGTGCTCGGTTTCTTCAAGAATGGCAACGGGATGCTCATGATAAGACAAGTCCTCTTGGAGGTCAATTTCTTCGAAGTTGATAGTGCGCTCGGGCATCTTGAAGTACTTGTGAAGTTGTTACACGTGAAAGACATCATGCACATTTGAGAAGTTGGAAGGGAGCTCAAGTTGATAGGCAAGGTCGCCTCTTTTGCCAATGATCTTGAAAGGACCCACATATCTAGGGGCAAGCTTCCCTTTGATACCGAAGCGTTGAGTGCCTTTCATTGGAGAGACTCAAAGATAGACATGGTCTCCAATCCTGAAAGCCAAGTCACGGTGCTTGCTATCATAGTAACTTTTGGCACGATTGCGCGGCTTTGAGATTTTCACTCATGACTTTGCACATTTCTTCAGCTTCTGTGATCAAGTCATTTCCAAGGAGTTGGCATTGACAAGTCTCGGACCAGCTGAGAGGAGTACGACACTTTCTGCCATTAGAATTTCAAAAGGGCCATTCCCCGAACTTGCTTGATAGTTCTTGTTGTAGGAGAACTCGGCATATGGGAGACAATCTTCCCATTTCATACTGAAAGAGATGACACAAGCTATGAGCATTTCTTCAAGGATTTGATTGACTCTCTCGACTTGGCCACTTGTTTGAGGATGAAAGGCCGTGCTGAAGCGAATATTGGGGCCCATGGCCTTCTGGAAGGTGTCCCAGAACTTGGAAGTGAAGATGCTTCCATGATCTGAAGAGATCAATTGAGGAATCCCATGCAACGAGACAATCCTGGAAGTGTATAGCTCTGGCAACTGAGCTGCGTTGATAGATTCTTTGACTAGAAGGAAATGAGCCACTTTTGAAAGCTTGTCAATGACAACGAAGATAGCATCATTCCCTCGGTTGGACTTGGGAAAGCCAGTGACAAAGTCCATCTCGATATGATCAAACATCCATTCTGGAATAGCAAGAGGTTGGAGGAGACCAGCTGGTCGTTGATGTTCTGCTTTCACCCTTCGACAAACATCACATTCCTTCACGAATTGAGCAATCTCTCGCTTCATGCGAGTCCACCAATACGACTGCTTGAGGTCATGGTACATCTTCGAACTGCCTAGATGGATGGAAAGAAGAGAATTGTGCGCTTCGTTCATTATGACCTTCCTGAGATCACCTTTTGGAACCACAATCCGGTCCTCAAAGAACAAAGTGTCTCTATCATCAATGTGATAGCACTTGTATTTGGGTAAGCCCTTGGCAACACCATGTTTCACCTTCTTCGCCATGGAGTCAAGCAGTTGTGCCTCACGGATTTGGTCTTCCAAAGTTGGAGTGACTTGAAGGTTGGCAAGAAAACCTTGAGGAACAACTTGGAGGTTGAGCTTGCGGAAAGCTTCACAAAGATCAGGTTGGAATGGCTTGAGAATTAAGCTGTTGCAATATGCCTTCCTACTCAATGCATCTGCAATCACATTAGCCTTGCCTGGAGTGTACTCAATGCTTGGATTGTACTATTGAATCATTTCGACCCAACAAGTTTGCCGAAGGTTGAGGCTAGGTTGAGTGAAGATATATTTGAGGCTCTTGTGATCAGTGAAAATGTCCACTTGTTTGCCCAACAAAAGATGTCTCCAAGTGATTAATGCATGGAAAAATGCCGCCAACTCAAGATCATGAGTGGGGTAGTTCTTCTCATTTGGCTTCAACTGACGAGAAGTGTAAGCCACAACTTTTCTTTCTTGCATCAGAACTGCACTGAGACCTTGCGGCGAAGCATCACAGAAACTTGGTAGGGCTTGGACTCATCAGGAGGAGTTAGGACCAGAGCTATGACGAGTTTCTCTTTGAGAGTATTGAAGGCAACGTCACACTCAGGTGTCCAGGAATACTTGACATGCTTCTGGAGGAGGTTGGAGAGAGGCTTAGCAATCTTTGAGAAGTTTTCGACAAATCTTCGGCAATAGCTTGCAAGCCCAAGGAAACTGTGCAGCTGCTTGACATTATGAGGAGGCTCCCAGTTCACAATTGCAGAAACCTTCTCCGGATTGACAAAAATCCCCTTGGCAGAGATGATGTGACCAAGGTAAAGAACTTCATCAAGCCAAAACTCACATTGGGAGAACTTTGCGTAGAATTGATACTCTCTGAGCTTGTCGAGCACCAATCGCAAATGTTTGGCATGATCCTCTTTATTCTTGGAGAACACCAGGATATCATCGAGAAACACCAGGACGAATTCATTGGTGTAGGGGTTGAAGATGAAGTTCATCATCCTTGAGAAGGTAGGAGGGGCATTGGCAAGCCAGAAAGATATGACAGTGTATTCATAAGAACCATAGCTCGTTCTGAATGCTGTCTTTGGGATATCTTCTTCACGAATGCGAATCTGGTGATACCCCATAAGGAGGACATGCTTGGAAAACACCTTTGCGCCGGCACCAGTGTTATACCCCATAAGATGTTGACTACGATGAGAAAATACCCCACCGAAAAAGGTTTTTGACAAAATTCAAGGTGTTGACTACGATGAGATTTTCTCACTCATAGCGATGCTTAAGTCTGTCCGAATCATGTTAGCAAATTGCCACGTTTTATGAAATCTGGCAAATGGATGTCAAAACTACATTCCTTAATGGATTTCTTAAAGAAGAGTTGTATATGATGCAACCAGAAGGTTTTTTTGATCCTAAAGGTGCTAACAAAATGTGCAAGCTCCAGCGATCCATCTATGGACTGGTGCAAGCATCTCGGAGTTGGATTATACGCTTTGATGAGTTGATCAAAGCATATAGTTTTATACAGACTTGCGGTGAAGACTGTATTTCCAAGAAAGTGAGTGGGAGCACTACAACATTTCTGATAAGTGTATGTGAATGACATATTGTTGATCGGAAATAATGTAGAATTTTCTGGAAAGCATAAAGGAGTATTTGAAAGGAGTTTTTCAAAGAAAGACCTCGGTGAAGCTGCTTACATATTGAGCATCAAGATCTATAGAGATAGATCAAGACACTTGATAATTTTTTTCAATGAGTACATACCTTGACAAAATTTTGAAGTAGTTCAAAATGGAATAGTCAAAGAAGGAGTTCTTGCCTGTGCTGCAAGGTGTGAAGTTGAGTAAGACCCAAAGCCCGACCACGGCAGAAGATAGAGAGAGAATGAAAGTCATTCCCTATGCCTCAGCCATAGGTTCTATAAAGTATGCCATGTTGTGTACCAGACCTATTGTATACCCTATACTGAGTTTGGCAAGGGAGTACAATAGTAGATCACTGGACATCGGTCAAAATTATCCTTAGTGTAATAAGGATATGTTTCTCGATTATGGAGGTGACAAAAGGTTCGTCGTAAAGGGTTACGTCGATGCATGTTTTGACACTGATCCAGATGACGCTAAAGTCTCAATCTGGATACATATTGAAAGTGGGAGCAATTAGCTAGAGTAGCTCCATGTAGAGCATTGTTGACATAGAAATATGCAAAATACATACGGATCAGAATATGGCAGACCCGTTGACTAAACTTCTCTCACAAGCAAAACATGATCACACCTTATTACTCTTTGGGTGTTAATCACATGGCGATGTGAACTAAGATTAATGACTCTAGTAAACCCTTGGAGTGTTGGTCACATGGCGATGTGAAGTATGGGTGTTAATCACATGGTGATGTGAATTATTGGTGTTAAATTACATTGCGATGTGAACTAGATGATTGACTCTAGTGCAAGTGGGAGACTGAAGGAAATATGCCCTAGAGGCAATAATAAAGTTATTATTTATTTCCTTATTTCATGATAAATGTTTATTATTCATGCTAGAATTGTATTAACCGGAAACTTAGTACATGTGTGAATACATAGACAAACAGAGTGTCACTAGTATGCCTCTACTTGACTAGCTCATTGAATCAAAGATGGTTAAGTTTCCTAGCCATAGACATGAGTTGTCATTTGATTAACGGGATCACATCATTAGAGAATGATGTGATTGACTTGACCCATTCCGTTAGCTTAGCACTTGATTGTTTAGTATGTTGCTATTGCTTTCTTCATGACTTATACATGTTCCTATGACTATGAGATTATGCAACTCCCGAATACCGGAAGAACACTTTGTGTGCTACCAAACGTCACAACATAACTGGGTGATTATAAAGGTTCTCTACAGGTGTCTCCGATTGTCACTCCGATTAGCATAGATCGAGATTAGGATTTGTCACTCCGATTGTCGGAGAGGTATCTCTGGGCCCTCTCGGTAATGCACATCACTATAAGCCTTGCAAGCAATGCAACTAATGAGTTAGTAGTGGGATGATGTAGTTTACGGAACGAGTAAAGAGACTTGCCGGTAATGAGATTGAACTAGGTATTGAGATACCGACGATCGAATCTCGGGCAAGTAACATACCGATGACAAAGGGAACAACGTATGTTGTTATGCAGTTTGACCGATAAAGATCTTCGTAGAATATGTAGGAGCCAATATGAGCATCCAGGTTCCGCTATTGGTTATTGACCGGACACATGTCTCAGTCATGTCTACATAATTCTCGAACCCGTAGGGTCCGCACGCTTAACATTCGATGACAATCGGTAATATGAGTTCATGTGTTTTGATGTACCGAAGGTAGTTTGGAGTCCCGGATATGATCACGAACGTGACGAGGAGTCTAAAAATGGTCGAGGCATAAAGATTGATATATTGGAAGCCTATATTTGGACATCGGAATAGTTCCGGGTGAAAACGGAATTTTACTGGAGTGCTGGGGGGTTACCGGAACCCCCCGGGGGTTAATGGGCCTTGTTGGGCCCTAGTGGAGATAGAGAGGGGCCGGCAAGGCAGGCCGCGCGCCCCGTCCCCTTGAGTCCGAATAGGACAAGGAAGGGGGCGGCGCCCCCCTTGCCTTCTCCCTTTCCCACTCCTTCCTTCCCCCTCCTAGTGGGACTAGGAAAGGGGGGTCCTACTCCCACTAGGAGGAGGACTCCTCCTCTTGGCGCGCCCTGCAAGGGCTGGCGGGACTCCCCCCTTGCTCCTTTATATACGGGGGTGGGGGGCACCCAAATACACACAAGTTGATTGTTCCAAGCCATGTGCGGTGTCCCACTCCACCATAATCCACCTCGATCATATCGTAGCGGTGCTTAGGCGAAGCCCTGTGTCGGTAGCAACATCATCACCGTGATCATGCCGTCGTGCTGACGGAACTCTCCCGCGAAACTCTGCTGGATCGGAGTTCGTGGGACGTCATCGAGCTGAACGTGTGCTGAACTCGAAGGTGTCGTGCGTTCGGTACTTGGATCGGTCGGATCATGAAGACGTACGACTACATCAACCACGTTCTCATAACGCTTTTGCTTACGGTCTACAAGGGTACGTGGACGACACTCTCCCCTCTCGTTGCTATGCATCACCATGATCTTGCGTGTGCGTAGGAAAATTTTGAAATTACTACGTTCCCCAACATCCTCTGCTTGAGCTGAATTGATCATGTTCACCCTTGCATGCTTTGGATTGTGCTTGACAACTGCATTGCTTGCTGTCCTGACCGGAGGAGGAGGCAGAAGGCACCTCTGGGTGCACTTGTTGGAGTAATGCCCTTTCAAACCACACTTGTGACAAGTGACCTCTGAAAGTGGAAGAAAAAGTGGAGGAGGAGGACCGCTTGTCCTTGGAGCCTAAGGCTGAGACTTGTTCTAATAGCTTGGGTTGGGTGGGTGGGAAGATCCACGACCACTTGAGTGCTTCTGTTGAAAGGGTGGACGGACAGAGGAGGTGGAGGAAGCCAGAACTTATATTGCTTTCCTGCCACTTGACAGGAAGAATTAAACTGGACTGCATCCCTGAGTCTCTTCTTTGAAGCCTCACACTTGAGCTGAGCAGCTTCTTGCTTGAGAGCGATGTTATAGAACTGATCGAACTGAGTAGGCTCAACAAGAACGAGAGCTAACTGCAGATCCTCTCTGACGCCACCCCTAAAGTGATAGATCATGCTCTTTTCATCAGGAACGTCTTGCCTTGCATAGCGAGAAAGATTCTGAAACTTGACGTTGTATTGATATACGGACATGGTTCCTTGCTTGAGATTGCGGAATTCCTCACGCTTGCTCTCAACAACACTTGTTGGAATGTGATGAGCTCGAAAGTCCCGGCAGAAGTCAGTCCAGGTAATCACTCGACCCCCTCTGGAATCTTTGTACTGCTCATACCAATCAGCTCCCTGGTCCTTGAGCTGGAAGGAGGCAAACTTGACGTAGTCCTCAGGTCTGACATTGCTACACTTAAAATGCTAGTTGATGTCCACGAGCCAATTGTCGGCGTCCATGACCTCAACACAAGCACTAAAAGACTTCGGCTGATTTGCAAGAAACTGGTTGAGTAGCAAACAGAGGCTGATTTTTGTTGTTGCCTTGGTCTTGATTCCCTTGGTTGCCTTGGCCTTGATTCCTCTCTTGCATGAGCTAAATCAGCATTTGAGTGTTGGCGTTGGTGGCCGCCATCAAAGCTTGCCATGCCTCCAGAGGCGGAGGAGGTGGCGGAGGGTTCGACTTCTCTCCATCAGTATGTTCCTGATGCAGACGCATTGGGAGAGCCATCCTGAAGAAGATGACACCCGTTAGAACCACCATAGAAATGATAGACAAGCTGAATCAACGGATAGACATGTGCAAGGAAGTCTTCACAATAAGCATCCGAACAAAGAGATTGAATGAATGCATTCCAAAGTCAATATGATACGACCATTTGAGTGAGAATCCACTTGAAAAGAGATTGATGAATAAAACAACAAGGTACAACTAGAAAAAATACATGGTAAAGATTCCCCAATCTCATACCAAATATTTGTCAGAAAGATAACTAAGAGCTACTTGAATTCCCACCTATTAACTCCCGAAACTTTCAGGTTATGCAATCTGGTGTTGGGGATACAAGGAGGCACAATATATCACACAACTAACAAGCCCTACGCTCCAACTATATCCATTCGTCAACACATAACCAAGAAACCTCCAAAAATCGTGTACCTCAGACCTTCGAAAAGCATCCGCTATACTAGCTGTGGCAATACTCCCGAACTCCCTCCCCAGTACTGGGTGGCATCGAGGTTATCTCACCACTAACATGCATAGAAGAGATTTTCGATGTCGGCGAGCTCAGGTTTACCGGAACTGCAACGATAAAACTGTGATGAAAACACCTCGAAGCTCAACTCCCCGGGACACTGCCACAACCCCTAAATGTGAGGAGGCACCAAGAACAATTTTCTCGTCACAATAATATCAGAACGATCCCAAGATACCCGCGTGATCCTATTTTTTAGTGAAAATGAGGAGAGGGAAGTCAAAACATCTACGCCAGGAGTCCTCACCAGAGCGGTGAAGGGAATAAGGAGTAAAAAGAATCCTACTCTCTGATATATATATTCCTCAGACTCAAAATATTTATTTTTCTAGACTCAACAACGTCAGCGGTTTGATCAAGCAGGGGCTCCTAAGTTGGGATGGCTCTGATTACCAACTTGTAACACCAATATGCGACTGTACTCCATACGTGTCGAGGCATGACTTGGGGCATAAGTGCCTATTGGTATGGTCGCAAAAATGGTTGTATCTTTGCTCATCTCATGTACTGAATAGATAGAATACGAGCTTTGGCTTACAATCGCCACAATGTCACACAAATATCATCAAGTAATACAATCATTCAAGATGAACACAAAGTCAGGCTATGGACGGAATCAAACGAATAAAAGACAACCACCCAAGCTAAGTCCCGATTGACCCTACTGGGCACAACTACTGATCGTCCGAAAAAGAAACATAGTAATGGCCACGGTCTTCGTCGAACTCCCACTTGAGTTCAGTGGCATCACCGGCATCAGTCTCATCGGTACCTGCAACTATGTTTGTAGTATTCTGTGAGCCACATGGACTCAGCAATCATATCACCCATGGTATCAAGACTAACAAAGCTTAAATGTGTATGGCATGGTTAATGGTGGAGTTGCAGCAAGCACTAAGCATTTGTATGGTGGCTAACTTATGCATACAAGAATGAGATGAGAAACTACGCAACGGTCGCAAACTAGTAATGATCAAGAAGTGATCCTGAACTACTTACGTTCAAACATAACCCCACCGTGTTCTCTTCCGAAACCTCGTCGAAAAGAGACCATCATGGTTACACACGCGGTTGGTGTATTTTAAAGAGTTTGTTTCAAGTTCACTACAACCGGATATTAAAAACTCCTGTTTGCCACATAATCGCGGGCACGGCTTTCGAAAGATTAAACCCTGCAGGGGTGTCCCAACATAGCCCATGACAAGATCACGATCCGCGGAGACAATCCTCCATCTCGGGACCCTCCGATCAGACTCGGAATCCCGGTGCACAAGACATTTCGACAATGGTAAAAGAAAACCAGCAAGACCTCCCAACGTGCCGACACCCTGATAGTAGTCGCGCGTATCTCGTCTCAGGCCACGACGGATAAGCTAAGCGTACAGGTACCAAAATACCCCAAGTTGCCAAGGGGCGGTCCCGCACGGTGCTCTAGTTTGGACCAACACTCATGAGGAGCACTGGCCCGGGTTGTTGATTAAGAATCCTCGGGTTAATTACTCCCTATGCAAAATTTTAGTTGTTATTAGGCAAATGGTAAAACCAATGTTGGGCCTTGCTAGAAGAGTTTTATTCAAAGCGAACTGTCAAGGGGGGCCCATAAACCCCCACCGTGTTAGGGACGCAAAATTCAAGGAACATAACATTGGTATGACGGAAACTAAGGCGGCAAGAGTAGAACAAAACACCAAGCAAAATGCCAAGCCTTCCACCCTTTACCAAGTATATAGATGCATTAATTAAATAAGAGATATTGTGATATCCCAACATATCCATGTTCCAACATGGAACAACCTGCACTGCACCTGCAACTAGCAACGCTATAAGAGGGGCTGAGCAAAAGGGGTAACATAGCAAAACAACGGTTTGCTAGGAAGGTGGTTTACAGGCTTTCGTGGCAACATGGGAGGCTGTATAACAAGTGGTAGGTAGCGCGACATAGCGATAGAGCGACCAACTAGCAAGCAAAGATAGAAGTGATATCGGGGGTAATGATCATCTTGCCTGCAATGTTTTCAGAGGTATCGAATCCTTGCTCCTCATGAACGTACTCGACAGGGTCCTCATTCATGAATTCGTCTCTCGGCTCTACCCAAAGAAATAACACAAACACCGGAACAACAATCAATCACGGTGCAATGCGCAAGCAACATGATGCAAGGCATGTCATGAAATGCAAGATATGATGTGCATATGCGGATGAGGTGTTTCGGAAGGGGTGCATTCGAGACGGAAGGAGAAATGATGAACATGGCACAATCTTGGTAACCCAAGCATGCCACTGGATAGATCGATAGATTTCGGTTCAAATCGATATAAAGATCACCGGAAACGGATGCACAGTTTGCAAACGACGAGCAAAACAAGATGCAATGCAATATGTTGAAAACAGCAACATGCCAACTTAGATGCAAAGTTTAGATATGCTACAGCACCCAAACATGAAAACAAAATACATAGTAGTGAATTACAGGTGAATCTCTACAATTCATGAACACTGAGCTACTGCTAGAACTCACTAGAACATGCTTAAAACAGCATGGCAAAAATGCAATTCACTGACATGACAGAAACAGCATCAGGTTGCAATGTTTAGAACTAGCAAACTACATGTTACAGGAATCTATCATGGCAAACTTGAGCATGGCATGCTATTACTCAATGCAATTAACAAAACTACCTTACTGAACTTGTTCCAAAGATCTATAGATATGATGATAGCACTGATGCAAACATGGCAAGTGATATGTCTGTTTTCAGACTTGGTACAATTTCATAGCATGGCAGTAACCGTTTCATGATAGCATCTTTGCAAGCATGTTTAACTCAATACAAGACATATCATGGCATGCAATAAATTCTAGCATGAAGTAGGCATGATGAAGAGCATGTTCATGTGCAAAACTACCCCATAGCATATTTGCATCAATATATACATAAAAGGCAAAACAGCAACATGAAGTAAAATAGCATGGTCATGAACTTGCTCAAATGAAAAAACTAATGCCACCACTGGATTCATTGGATTTTTCTACCCAAAAACATATATAATATGTGGGGGTTGCTATAGAAAAACATCCACAAGTGCATTAAGTTAAAACCTGCCTAAAATGGAATCTCACAGAAATGGAAATATTGCAGAATTGGAATGTCCAGATTCGGACATTGCCTGGAATGGAAACCGAGCACTCTCTAGAATTGGAAATTCACAATAGAAGTAAAAAAAGATCTAAGGAGCGGAGGAGGCTAGGGGATGATAGGTGGAGCCTCATGGCAGTGACTCAAAACAAATAAAAAAGGAGGGGTTTCACCCCACATGCGCCTGGTGGGATTCAAACCCGGGTCTTCCTGCCGGAGGAGCGGCGCAGCGACCAGCTGAGCTAGGCAAGGTTCTTGCCTGAACCAAGGCCCAACTTTATTTAACCAAGCCCCATAGCGGACTGGGGCTTCTGCTGGAAGCAGGAGACGCGACGACAGCGCCGGCAAGGCAGCTTGCGACGCGGGCGGCGGGAGATCTGCGGCGGGCGTGCAGGATGCAGTGTACGTGCACGTGCTCAGCAAGGCGGGCGAGTGCAAATGCTAGACCCGCAGGAGCTTGAGTACGAGCATGTGCTCGCCTCAGGCATGGCTTGCGGCAGGACGAAGCAGGGCAACAGCACGGCACGGCGGTGAAGCACGCAGGGCGCATAGGGAGCGGGCGTGCGCGCGCGAGGCAAGCGCAGCGAGCAGGGGTAGTTCTCGAGCATGCGGGATCCAGGGAGCAAGTAGGGCAGTGCACGGCTCGGAGCAACAAAAACAACATAGTAATAAAAATAAGGCCTTGTCTGGAGCACGGAGAGCACGACGTTGACATGGGCATAGCCCGACTATGCGGCACAATCAACGATGAGAGGGGTCTGAGAGGCGCGACTGCTCACCTAGTTACCATTGGACATGAAGGTGTGGCTGGATACACGATGGAGACGGTGCAGAGACGCGCGGAACTTGGCGGGGCTTCTGTCCGGGAAGAAGAGGAAGAAGACAGGTCGGGTAAGTCGATCCAGAGGCCTTGTGGTCGTGTGTGTGGAGGTAGGGGACGGAGAGGTACTTGGAGGTCCTCTCCACGGCAGCCAAGGGGGTCGGAGGCGCGGCGAAGAGCTACCCCGAGCTCGAGCTCTTGCTCGCTCGGTGTCGTGGAATAGTCACGGCACATGTCCTCGTGAATGGACTTAGTCGTGGAGCCATCGCAACTAGGAAGCTTAAAGGGGTTAAAGCGGGACAAAGGACACGAGGGTTATACTGGTTTGGCCCCTTACGTTGAAGGTAAAAGCCTACTCCAGTTGAGGTGGAATTACTAGGGTTTCGATGACCAGGGAGCGAATCTGCTATGCCTGGCTACCGATTTGATGTTACCCTTCCTGAACGCCGCTGGGTCGTCCCTTTATATACAGAGGTTAACGCCCAGCGGCTCTCAGAGTCCCGGCCGGCTCATAAACAGTGTCCGGCTCGGTCTCTTAACTATTCTTGCCTTACAACACAAGTCATGCCAGTACGACGATTTATCACTACGGGCCTTAAGTCGCCTATGGGCTTTAGGCCCTTTACTGAACCGCCATCTTCAAGCTTGATATTGGGCTTCATACGATGAATCGCCGTAACGTAACCCGGCCCCTCCTAGGCGGGTTACACCAGTAGTTATATCCCCAACATTAGGCCCCAGATTGATTTGAACTGGTTCATGGCAATCTTCAATACCTTAAGAAAAAACCTTCTGGCTTCTGTCTATGCAAAAGTTATAGCCCGCCATGACGTCATCTTCTGGATTCTTGGTAACCCGCCATGACGTCATCTGCCATTAATGCACGCTTTACCCAACGTATCTCAACGGATCCTTATCTTAATAACCATCCCAAAAATTGAGGCGTCTCTGTAGTTGGATAATCATGTTTTCAGCCTCCTCGTTTTTCGCGCCCACTTATTAGTCTTCCCTTATAAATAAGCACGACCAGGTCTTTTCTCATTCTCCGCCTTTGTATCGTCTTCCTCCTCTCGACGCCTCAGAGCCCCAACTCCGCCGCCGTCGTCGACCTTCGCATCTGCACCAGCCTGTCCTGACCAGAGAACTGCGACGCACCTCTCCTATTCAGCAGCTCGAGTACGTATTCCTCTTCTCAAATATCAGATCTGCATTAGGGTTTCTGCGTTCTTTCGTGTTCTTCATAGTTCATCACGATTTCTTTCGTAGTTCTTCCGCCGCGGTCTCCTTTGATCCAAAAGTGGTACGGAACTCATGCGGTAGTTGTTTTGCGTCCATTTTCAATACTAGCAGATCCCTTTTGCCTGTAAAAAGATCTCCTTAGAGCTCACGAACTTATCTGTACCAGTTTTTTAGGTCTAGAATATTTTCTTTTCTGAACGACCATTTGATCCAAAATAACAGCTGCAACTTGTGAAACTTGTTTGTGCGACACTTAGGCAAAAACTGTATCCGTTAGCCATGGCGGCTCTTCTCACCGGCTTAAAGAGGCAATGCTCAATGAATAATCCTGATCACTCATAGTGGATTAAAATAATTTAATTGCTACTGTTTCCCATGGCGGCTTAAACAATCTGACACAATTAGCCATATATCATTAGGCCCCTTCGTAAGCCGCCATCTTGAATATGAATTGAAATATTTTCTCTGGCTTAAATTTGAGCCGGAAATTTTTATTTTGTCATAGGCTTCCATCCTTCATAATGCCGCCCAAGGCTCCCAAAGCACCCGTAACATGCAACTCGGTTAGATCCACCGTCACTGATAGCATTTTAAACGATTTTGTGAAGACTGGTCATCTGCCGAAGAAAGAGATCATGTCTTATCGTGCTCCTGACCCGTCAGAAGAAAAGCCTCAACCGAAGGATGGGGAAGTTGTCATTTTTACAGATCACATGAATCGGGGCTTTGCTCCACCCGACTCAAAAAATTTCAGAGACGTCTTGCACTTTTTTGACCTGCGACCTCAAGACATTGGACCCAATTCCGTGTCAAACATCTGCAATTTCCAAGTATTCTGTGAGGTGTACCTTGGAGAAGAACCCAGCTTACTACTCTTTAGAGAGTTATTTTATCTGAACTGTCAAAACGAATGTGCCCACGGGCCCAGCTTGGAGCTTGGCGGAATCTCAATCCAGCAACGTAGAGACTGTCTCTTCCCTTATGCTAAGCCGCCGAGTCACCCTAAAGATTGGAACCAGACATGGTTCTACTGTCAAGACACTTCTCCAGCTAATGAGAACCCTTTGCCCGGCTTTCGCGCCCTGCGTCTGGAGTCAACTCACCCCTTACCAGATAAATTATATCCGGCTGAACGTCAAACACTTGCCCCCACCATAAACAAGATCAAAGCTCTTCTGGGGAACAGCCTAAACGGCATTGACTTAGTCCGGGTTTGGATTGCCTGGCGGGTGATTCCCTTGAGCCGCCGCCCCGGCTTGATGTGCGATTACACCGGCCAGAAAAATGATCCTCTATGGCACAGTCCTGACGACTTACCTGAGGATGTCGTTGATGACATGACCAAGTCTCTTCTGAACGAGAGCCTGGCAGATTGCGGGAAAGCGGGCTTAAGTCCTTTCTGCAAGGCTAACACGGCTCCAGCGGTAAACAATTAACTTGAGCATCTTACTTTCCACTTTGATAATTTCATCTTTACTCAAAAACTCTTGCTATATTTTACAGGCTGATGATAAATTTTGGAACGTCAAGTATGACCATGAGGCTGCAAAGAAAGCCAGAAAGGCCAAGAAAGCCGCCAGGAAAGCCGCTGTCCGTAAGAAGGGGAACAAACCTAGCGCCTCGGATATGTTTCATCTGGACGATACCTCCGAGTCAGAGGTAACTCTTGACTCTTTAGGCTCCTTCTTTAACCATCTTATTGACACTGATTATCAGCAGGAGGATACAGGAGCAAGTCATGCAGTAATTGAAGAGGTAACTGTAATTTCCTCCGACTCCGAGCCTTTGCCGAGACAGAAAGTCCAAAGGGTAACCCGGAAAGTAAGATTTTCACATCCTTTAGCTTATCAAGATCCTCAATTTCTTTTGAAGCGACAGATTCACGAGAGTCGGAGGCAGACCCGGACCAGTAAAGATGCGGACCTCTCCTCCGGCTTACCCGATGTAACCAGGAAACGCCGGACTGAGGTTATCTCTGATTTATATTCTTTGTACCCTTTGGCGGGTTTCACTCGTCAACCACTCAATTCTTCTGACTCAAACTACTAGGGAACTTCACCTTCCTCCGGCGAATCAATGCAGTCCAGCATGCCGGCTTTGAAAACCGCTCCAGGGTAATGATAATCTGTTTATCTTGTGCTTATCTTACTCATGTTTTCGTACTAACCCTTTAATTTTCAGTGTACAAGTAAAGTCCAGCAAGAGGACGAAGAGAAGTAAGCCGGCCGAAGAGCAAATATTTGCTGAACCGGAGCTCAGAACGGCTACTCCTGATAGTTCCGCTCATGAGCCGCCGCCTGAACCAGCCCATGATACTCCAACTCTCACCACTGATCTGTCCGTCGAACAAGCTATGGAAGGTTCTGAGAACCCGGAGAACCCTAGCACGGCCAAGGCGGATGACCCGGACGTCGAAATCATCCGGACTGACTTCGTTGAACTGGGGAGACCCACCGCGCTGGCCAAGTGCTCTGCCAAAGAAGAACTTCTGGAACGCCGCAAAACCCGGCTGGATGTGACTGATTATGCTCATCTGAATATTGGAGAAATCGTCTCTGGTTATGTAAACCAAGTGCACAACAGCCGGGATCTGGAAATTGATATGGTGAAACAAATACACCAAAAATCTGCGGTATAACTCTTGTTGCTTGTTCCTTAGTTATCCTTACTATGCCAGCCCCCAAGTCTATTACTTATGATGAAATATGTTGTAGACTTAACACCAGCTTAGTAATCATTGCAAGAAAACCGGCTTATCCGGTAGCACCCAAGGGCCGTCTCAGACAGCATATTTGAACCGGTCTTCACCGTATTTTAACCAAGTACTTGAACAGCAATATGCATTAGCCCCCAAGTGCCAAGTACCTTTGCCTGCAAAGTGCTTGGGACTTATTTCCATGAACCGCCACTGTAAATAGAGTTCTTCAGCATACATTAGCCCCCAAGTGCCAAGTATCTTTGCTTGCAAAGTGCTTGGGACATAATGTTGCATTATGATAACCCTAACTGTAACCCGGAATTTATACAGGCCGCTATCAATCAATTTGAATCGGAGATCTCTGAGCTGAAGACTCGCCTAAAAACTCAAAAGAGTGAGACCCAAAAGGCCAATTCCAAGTTTGAATTTAGTGTATCCGAACAAGAATAACTGAAAAAGAAGTTTGAAGCCGAGAGAAAAGCCTAGGCTGATGAAAAGGTTGTTTTGCTCCACCGGGCTGAACAAGCGGAGGCCACTCTTGCAGAAACAACCGCCGAGTTATCCGGCTTAAAACGCCATGTATCTCAGATGGTCTCAGCAATCTTTGGTAAGTTACGCTGTAAGTGTTAGCTAGCTTAAATATTTTTCAACAAGCATCTCAATTGTCATCAGCTCACCTAACCTTGTAATGCAGGCCCCAGGAGTTCCAATCTCAACCAATACATGCTGACAAAGCTGAAGGCCGTTTATACCCTGGTGGAACAAGTCTACACCGGGTCGCAACGTGCCTTAGCCGTCGTGGCTCTGTCAAATGAAGTTCCCACTCGTCTGGCGGGTGTGCTAAGGCGGCTTGCCGTGCTACCTCAACGATTCCAGGAATTGAGACGAGCTTCTGCAAGAGCCGGAGCCATAGCCGCTTTAAGCCGGGCCAAGGCGTGGCTACCGGAGCTAGACCCGGCCGACATCGCCCTTGGGTCCCAGTTTGAAGGAGGACGGCACCCCCTTTGACCAGAAGGATTTCGCTGCTTGCGTGAAGGACATACTGTGACACCCCCAAAATTTTGGCCTTGTTTTTATTTATTAAAATGTTGCCAGGAAATAAAACTTTTCCAATTGTCAAGTTTTAACTTTTTTGATTTTGGATTTATGCCTCTTGGGGGAAAAACCTTCAACGGTATTGTTGGACTTGATTTCTCTCTATAATAAAACAATTATTTATCAGTGGATTCAAATGTTGCAAGATTTACTTTCTCAAAACTTTGTTCTTATAAAATGATTTCTTTTGCATTTGGAGCCTATTTGCACTACAAACATTTGGCAAATGCATTCAAATTTTCCACCAAAATTTGGGGATGTCATGTGATGGTTCCACATCACTTTTATGCAAAAATGCCTTCTGGCCATTGGAGATTTTGAGCTCTACACCAACTTTTCCAATCTGGTCCAGTAGGCACTTTTGCACTACAACCCTTTTAAATATTTCTTTAAAAATTCTTCCAAGTGTTTGGAGATATCAATGGATGTATACAATTCATCTTCAAGCAAAAACCCAGTGATGTTCTTTGAAAAATTTGAGTGGATCAACCTCTTTTGCATTCTGACCCAATTTGTTGATTTGTACTGCAACCTTATTTTTCTTTGCTCTAGTAACCCTGAGCTTTTTCCTACTAGTAGCCCTCCCTACCAAACTCTTAAGTCCAGGAGATTGGGCTCATTGGAGGTTTTGAAGTGCATGCTTTAAACCCTTTTTCTTTCTGTCCAAAACTGGGGTTTTGCAAAACTTACACTAACAAGTTTCTGGTTTTGCCCAAGTGATCTTACCACCATCTTCTGCATCAAAAGAGACACTGATCTGGAGATTTTGGCCACTCCAAGAGTTGCCTAAGTGCATCTGGCATTCTGTCGAACACCTGGTGTGCACAGTCCTTTTTGGCAAGCTCTCTGTTTTGCGTTATGGGCTTGAACCCCTGACTGATCCACCTTGTCCACTGAGTGCCTTGTTACCCCTACCTCCATCCTGTGCAGCGCCAGCTCCACCCTCGAGCTCTAGAGCGCACTGGCATTTCGTCGAACAGGTGCCGTGCGTGCTCTCGGCGCGCCCAGAGCGCACGTTTTGCACGCGCGTGCACTACGCCGACACACCGCACTGCCGCCCTCGTCGCGTCCCATCTCTGACCCCTGCTCGCCTGCCGAACCCCTCCACGCACTCGCCCTCTCTCCAGTACACTCCAAGCTCCCCCTGGCACCCTGCAGCGCCGCCTTGGCAGCATGCCAGCGTCGGCAGCAGATTCCGCCACGGACAGCGCCGCCCAAACCGCCAGCGCACGCCAGCTGCCCTAGAGCACAGGCCGTTCTTATCCTCCCGCTCGTCAGCACGCGTTCGTCGCCGCCACGATACCCTGCAACTACAGGAAAGTGGTCGCCGGCGATCTTATCTTCTGCCGCCGCGCAGCCAGCCTTGTCACGTTATAAAAGGGAACCCCGAGCTCGTTCAAGGCTTCAGGCGACATCAGGCACTCCCCGTAGAGCTTCCCACGCAGTAGATCGACCCGTAGTGGCCATCTTCCTCAACTCCGGCCAGCTCGGCCGCCGCCAAGCCCCGGTGCGATTCGTCGCAACCAGCCGCTCTTTCGCCCAACCAGCGCCACCAAGAACTTCCCCGTAGTCGTGCGGAGCTGCCAAGCACCTCAGCTTCGGCCAAGGATCACCGGAACCCTAATGTCACTTCACCACCATAGCTTTCCTCCCCCGCGGAGCTCGCCGCCGGCGATTCCTGCCACCTCCGTCGACCCAACCACCACCTAGAGGACCGCCTCGGTTTAGCCGTTCCATCCCCGCCCTTGGATGCCCGTGAGGCGCTGCCGCTCGTCGACGGCGATCGCCGGAGCCCCGCTCCCGTCGGGTAGAAGAGAGGAGAAGGAGGGAAGAAACGGTCAAACCTGACCAGTGGGCCCTCTGGACCCACTGTCAGTGACCCGCGCAGCCGCCCTCTCTCTGTTTAAGTGAAGGCGCAAACTCCCGAGTGCGTCTCCTCTACTGCGAAAGCGCATTTTTCTTCTGAATCGTTTTCTTTTTCTGGTTTTATTTAAAAACAGAGTTTGACCAAACGTTGACTGGCTATAACTTTTAAAATAAAACTCCAAATGAGTTGATTCTTTTTCCTACCTCTCTCAAATTTCATCTAGTTTATTTTAAGATTTATTTCAAAAATATTTGAGACAGGTTTTGGTACTGTGTTTGAAATATTTGTTATTTGTGTATTTTGCAAAATAGGATTTTTGGAGGAAAAGGAAAGCTTCCAATAAGTGCATCCTTTGCATACTCTTGAAGGCAAGCATTTCTGAACTCTGGCATAATATTTTTGTTGTGGTGTTTTGATACGATCACAACACCTTTGGACTTGGATTATGTGATAGCTTTATGTATCGATATGGTCTCGTGCATGAGTGCACTTTGGAGTTGTTTTGTGGTCAGCAATGGATACACTAATGATTTGGGTCATCCTCGTGAGCTTCTATTGCACACCGGTAGGAAGCCGGGAAAGTCGTGGTCTTGGGTAGACACGAGCTTGTCCCTAATCCCTCGTCGAGACGAGTATGCCCGGCATGGCATGGTGAGGCTTGAGGAGTGGTGATTTATTTCACTAGTAGTAATGTTGTTGGTGGATACTTGGACTACCTGAGTCGGTTGTAGACCGAGTTTTGATCAATAGCTTCCTTTTTGTTTGTACCACCACTTGTCCCTGGAGGGGACAGGGTATGGTCCAGTAGGTTGTCAACCCCTTTCCAAAGCACACACCGTACAGAGAGGCCGTGATGAGGGTCCCATGGCCATGGATTAAAGCCAGTCATCCGGTCCGGGGGCATGGGTGTTTCGGTTGTAGCCGAAGGGGGTAGCTCCCCCAGTTTGCGCGCGGTATAAATTTTGTGATCCCATGCTACGTCGAGGTTGTAGCCTCCCCACTTAGAGTTTTGCTTGGCAGGTGTCGTGGGTGATTCCAGACACTGGTGAGTTAAGCTGGTGTGTGCAGGTCAGGCGTGTTTTCAACTAAAAGACCGTAGACGAAATTAGTCCCGAGGGACTAAGTAAACCCGTTACTCGTGGAAAATGGTACTCCCTCTGCAGAGGATACATCCTGTTGGAGAGTCATGTTCTTGAGTAGAGACCACAGTCTGAGTTGAGCCTAGTGACGGTATTCGGATGGAGATACGGTTTGACTAGACCATATTATCGGTTTTCGGATGGAGACACGGCTAACTGGATCGTAGTAACGGTATTCGGATGGAGATACGGCTCGACTAAATTATCGGTTTTCGGATGGAGAAACGACTGTACTAAATATTGTCTATGAGTATGGCACGTATGGATTGTGATCTTTATTATTATGGACTAACCATTTATATTACGTATATTATTGGGTATCCCTGGGATGGTTCTACCTCCTGGATATTCACTGTGATTACTCTCTTATAAGCCCTTTATGTGACGTCGCGCAGACGTCCGACTGTGGCGTGTACTTGTTTCTCACTTTAAATATAAGCCCTTTATGTGATGTCGCTCAGACGTCCAACTGTGACATGCACTGTCTTTATTTTCTGTTATAAGCCCTTTATGTGGTGTCGCCTCGACGCCCGACTGTGGCATTGTTATTCCGCATTTTCCGCTCGAGGAGTCTTTCAGACACTCGTTTGGCACCAGCATTATTATTCCGCATTTTCCGCTCGAGGAGTCTTTCAGACACTCGTTTGGCACCAGTATTACTACTCTGCATTTTCCGCTCGAGGAGTCATTCAGACCCTCGTTTGGCACCCGTATGACTATTCTGCCTTTTTCGCTCGAGGGGTCATTCAGACACTCGTTTGGTACCCAGCACCTTATATTCGTTTATTTCAACCATATGTGTGCATCTTGGCCTTCGTATATTTCGTGTCAAACGTGTGATCACCTAATCATCCGGAGCATGTTTGATTTATTATACCCGTGTTCTTAATGTTTGCGAGTACATTCAAACGTACTCACTGGCTTGTCCCTGGCTATTGTCTTGGCCAGATTCCTCGCTTGGAGATGAGCACCGTGGTGACAACCTCGGAACCTACGTGTTGACATTTGCAGCCTCGGGAAGATAGGAGTTATCCTGGTCAGCTGTTCTTGTGGGAAATGGAGTCCCATAGACGCAGATGAACCACAGACCGCTTCCGCCATCTACCACTGGCAAACCAAATGTTGTACTCCTAGGCCTAAATGGTCTTGTACTACATATTTTTGTACTTGCTTGGAATTCTTGTATCAAGTTGGTGCCTCATCAACTAACAGTAATCTTGGGGCTGGTGAGCACAGGTTGTTTTTCTAGGAATTTATATCCCAAAATCCGGTCGTGACACATACGACCTGTGGCCCCTCTGATCGGTAATGACACAGATCTTACCAAATACCAACCTGGTTATGACGCCGAGAATCAGAGAATTCCAACACCACGTTATGAAGCAAGCAGCCTGATCCCTCCCACTCGTAAGCATACGTTCGCCCCTGACGTTGATCCGGCCGAGTTAATTGATGATGAAACTGAATTTGAAGCCTTGAGTGGCATTGACTGGAAATCATCAACCTTCCAGGACAGGGAAACAGACGGAGGAGCGGAAAGGGATGAACCGGAAGCTTCAACCCAACAACACCTTTGATCCCTCAGGCGGCTCATATTTATGTCTTGATAAAAAACAATGCTTCACTATTTGGACTCGGGGAGTCATGTAATAGAGTAGGAAAACAATTATTTTTGTCGTGCCATCGCGCACTTGTGTGGCGCTCAACACTGTTTAAGCCGCCATCTTATATCCCCCCGTTTTATGCTGATCCTCTTCTTTCCTTACGTTTAAAGAGCTGCCTTTAACTGTCCTACATAGAGAACAAATTACAAGTCCCTTGGCGGCTTACCGCATAGAGGGTCATATATTTTACATATAACCCGGAGTATGAATCAAAATCATAAGAAAACCGGTTCTCAATTATATCTTTGAGACAACCATAACAGCATACCTATGACCCTTCGATTACACTTCCGGTTTATGTGACCCGAACAATGAGGGTGAGAACCCAATTCTGTAATACAATGTTTAATATATGCGATCATCTTTATTGATCAAGGTTAAGCCGGTGGAATAGGAACCACCCTTGAACACTTTAGACATGATCTCAAAAGAACTTCCAGTAAAATCCAAAAACTTGTTTGCAAAAAGAGACTTCAAAAATTTGGAGGCTTCTGATTCGAATACGACCAGAAAACCGTCCCAAAGAGGTTAAGCTAAGATTCGAATACGATCATATAGCCCCCAGTGGCTTTGGCGTTGCCGATCAAGAGGGTACCGACAGCTATGTCCTCTTTGGTTCGAATACGACCTATGTTTGAACAGGAAGCCCCCAAATGACCTGGGAGTTGTTTAACGACGCTGATTCGAATACGATCCACGTCGGTTCCCAAAGGGGGTTGAGCTATGATTCAAATATGACCAAGAAACTCCCCAGTGAGCTCAGCAGTGTGCCGATCAAAAGGGTATCGACAGCTATGTTCTCTTTGGTTCGAATATGACCTATGTTTGAACAGGAAGCCCCCTAGTGATCATAATATTTAACGGCTAGATTCGAATACGATCGTAAGCCGGATCAGCCCCCAAGTGATCATGTGATATCATAATGAAAATAACAATGACACATTTACCTTTGAGGGGGAAAAAGGACAGAGGTCCTGCTTTATTATTTATCATAATATATACATTATCACGGAAGTATGTACATTATGAGAGCCGGTGGCTCAAGTGTAATAAGGCCGAATATGAGCGATATTCCACGGCCGGCGGGTCTCCTCCTCCGACTTACGTGAATCTTTGTGTTCTCGAACATCGATGAGGTAGTATGACCCGTTGTGCAAGTTCTTGCTGACCAGAAAGGGCCCTTCCCAAGGTGGGGATAACTTGTGTGCATCTGTTTGATCCTGGATGAGCCGGAGCACCAAGTCACCTTCCTAAAAGGTTCTGGATTTAACCCGGCGGCTATGATAGCGGCACAGGTCTTGTTGGTAAATCATTGAGCAAGTTGCTGCTATGTCACGCTGTTCGTCCAACAAGTCAAGAACATCCTGACGCGCTTGTTCATTGTCCGCCTCAACATAAGCCGCCACACGAGGCGAGTCATGACGGATGTCGCTAGGGAGAACCGCCTCGGCTCCGTAAACCATGAAGAAAGGCGTGTAACCCATAGACCTATTAGGAGTAGTATTAATGATCCATATCACAGAGGGTAATTCCTCCACCCAATAACCCGGCGTCCGCTGCAGAGGGACCAAAAGCCGGGGCTTGATGCCTTTCAAGATTTCCTGATTGGCTCTCTCAGCTTGGCCATTGGATTGGGTGTGAGCCACCGATGAAACATCAAGCCAAATATGCATGAAAAGCTTTCCTACGATCTCAGTCCTTAATTGAAGATATAAAAAATCTTCATATTAAGTACGAGGAACTTGAAAGTCGTCATGAAACGCTCTCAACAACTCATGAAAAGCTTTCCTACGATTATCTTCAAAGGAAGAAAGAACTTGAGAAATTGAGAGCGGCTCATGAAGATGTTCAAAAAGAGAATGAGTCACTTCGCGCTCAACAGATCAGTCCTGCTCAGGAAGGATTTGAACAACCATGTCCAAAATGCCTTGAGCGTGATAATGCTACTTCTGTTGCTGAATGCTCTACCGCTGCTACTGTTGCAATATCTTCAACTGCTGATGTGGTAACTAACCCCTCTGCTGAGGATGCCACCACTATTGCTGATGAAAATGCTAGGTTGAAGACATTGCTTGAAATAGGGATGTACAAAAGTCCCAAAGGGCATCAGACACTGTGCGATGTCCTCAAAAAGCAGATTCTGAACCAAAACCCAAGGAAAGAGGGTGTTGGGTTCGAGAGGAAAATGAATGTTGATGGTTCTTACTGGAAACCTGAGCAGTACCCCAAAACCAAATGGGCTGCTGCAAAGGAACCATCAGTGGATCCATCCGCCTTATCTGGCTTCACTTGTGCTAACCCCGTTATCATTGATGAATCCTTTGATGCAAACTATAAACTCTTTAAGAATCAGAATGGTGAAGTGTTTGCCAGGTATATTGGTACTAACTGCAGGAATGGGCCACCTATGAAGAAGATCTGGGTACCCAAAATCTGTCTTGAGAATCTTCCTGTGAATGGCATCATGACAACACAAGGGAAGAAGACAAACCCCAGACCAAAGGCTTCATACAGACACAGGACTCACCTGAGTCGCCCTAACGCCAATGTTTTGCAGGGAAATCATACTCAGATGTATGAATATGAGCGTGTTTCTTCAACCGCTATGTTCATAAGACCAAAAACTTTTCTGCTTATTCATATGAGTATTATTCTCCTCCTACAAGGCTATTTGCTAGGGATCCAAAGCCGAAGTTCTCACATGCAGCACTTAGACTCATTGCTTCTAAGCCACCCCTGAAGATGTGGGTGGTTAAGAAGAATTAACTTTCTTTTAAAGGGAAAGGTCTCCACCCGGAAATCAAAGGCGTCCGATGCTATTGCTGGGGACCTAAAACATCTTGTAGGGCACAAGATAAAATGCCCAAATGGACTTATTATATATTTTGTTCTTGAATCGCTTGCCAGTCATCCTATAAGTCCTAACCTGGATCTAAGCTTTCATAATCCGCTTGTTCGTCAAATGTTTATGCTTCACAATACCCATGGTGAAGCCTATCCCCCTAACTGCACTATATGGTATGACATCAAAGTCTTCAGAATGGATTATGGATAGTGGATGCACTAATCACATGACTGGTGATCGAAGTCTTCTGATGGATTCAACACTACGTCCATCAGAGAAGAGTCACATCACATTTGCTGATACTGGTAAAAGCAAGGTATTGGGTCTAGGTAGAGTTGCAATCTCAAAGGATCAGCACATGGATAAAGTCATGCTTGTTGAATCCCTTGGTTTCAACTTAATGTCTGTCTTAATGCTTTGTGACTTAAACATGATTGTGATATTTGGAAAATATCGTTGCCTTGTTCTAGTGGAATCTGACAAGTCTCTAGTCTTTGAAGGATATCGGAAAGATGATATGTTTATGGTAGATTTCTCAGTAGGACCACATATGGCCGTATGTCTTCTAGCAAAAGCTTCAGAGTGTTGGCTTTGGCATCGAAGGCTAGGGCATGCTAGCATGAGGAACTTGCACACTCTTGCAAAGAAGAAACATGTCATAGGCATCGAGGGCGTCAACTTCAAGAAGGATCATCTGTGTGGTGCCTGCGAAGCTGGGAAGATGACTAGGGCCAAGCATCCCTCAAAGACAATCATGACGACATCACAACCCTTCGAGCTGCTACACATGGAATTATTTGGCCCTACTCACTACTCTACTCTTACTACCACTGCTTGCCTCTATGGCTTCGTCATTGTTGATGATTATTCAAGATATACTTGGGTGCATATAATCCTCTACAAGAATGAAGTGCAGGATGTCTTCAGACGCTTTGCCAATCATGCCATGACGAACTATGGCATCAAGATCAAGCATATCAGAAGTGACAACGGCACAGAGTTCAAGAACACCGGCCTCAACCTTTACCTGGATACATTGGGCATCACTCATGAGTTCTCTGCTCCGTACACACCTCAGGAGAATGGAATCATGGAGCACAAGAACAGAACACTCATTGAGATGGCTTGGACGATGCTTGATGAATACAAGACTCCAAGAAAGTTCTAGCCTGAAGCCATTGATACTACATGTCACGTCATCAACCGTGTTTATCTCCACAAGCTTCTGAAGAAGACATCCTATGAACTCCTAACTAGTAAGAAGCCAAATGTCAGTTACTTCAGAGTATTTGGTGCTAGGTGCTGGATCAAGGATCCACATCACACTTCAAAATTTGCACCGAAAGCACATGAAGGTTTTATGCTTGGTTATGGAAAGGATTCGCACTCCTACAGAGTCTTCAACCTCTTTCACTATAAAGTGGTTGAAACTGTAGATGTGCGGTTCGATGAAACTAACGGCTCGCAAAGAGAGCACCTGCCAAATGTGATAGATGAAGTTCCACCTAGTGAATACATCAAGCGTATGGGAACTGGAGAAATCATACCGTCTGAAGCTCAGGCTGAAATGAACTTATCATTTCTGCACCTAATCAACCTAAAGACAATGCTCAGACTGAAGACAATCCTCCTAATGATGACAATGATCAGCAAGAGCAAAATCTTCGTCCAGTTCATCCTTGTGTTGCAAATGAAGTACAGATTGAGAAGATAATTGATAGCATCAATGCACCTGGTCCACTCACTCGTTCAAGAGCAACACAGCTAGCAAATTTCTGTGGGCACTTTGCATTTGTCTCAATATCAGAACCCAAGAAAGTTGCTGAAGCCTTCATGGAACCTGAATAGATTCAAGCTATGCAAGAAGAGCTTCAACAGTTCAAGCTGAACAATTGGTGGGAACTTTTCAAGCGTCCTGACCCTCGCAAGCACAACATAATATGCACCAAATGGATATATAGCAACAAACAAGATGAGCATATGGTCAAGTTGTCAGAAACAAGGCTTGTCTCATTGCCCAAGAATACACTCAAGTTGAAGGGATTGACTTCGATGAAACATTTGCTCCTATGGCTAGGCTTGAAGCCATTCGCATACTGCTAGCCTATGCAAATCATCACAACATCCTTCTGTATCAAATGGATGTGAAGAGTGCGTTTCTCAATGGCAAGATTGAAGAAGTGTATGTTGCACAACTTCCTGGCTTTGAAGATCCAAAACATCCTGATATGGTATATAGGCTCAACAAGGCATTGTATGGCCTCAAACAAGCCCCTCGCGCTTGGTATGACACGCTCAAAGACTTCCTGAAGAGCAAAGGCTTCAAACCTGGTTCCCTGGATCCCACACTCTTGATGAAGACATATGATGGTGAACTGTTTGTGTGCCAAATATATGTGGATGACATTATCTTCGGCTGCACTAACCAGAAATACAGTGATGAGTTTGGAAACATGATGCAAGAGCAATATCAAATGTCCATGATGGGTGAGCTGAAATTCTTCCTTGGTCTTCAGATTCGTCAACAAAGCAACGGCATCTTCATATCTCAAGAAAGATACCTCAAAGACTGCCTGAAGAAGTTTGGAATGCAAGACTGCAAAGGTTACACGACGCCAATGCCAACTAAAAGTCATCTGGGTCCTGACGCCAATGGTAAAGAGTTTGATCAAAAGGTATACCGCTCCATGATTGGTTCTTTACTTTATTTATGTGCATCTAGGCTAGATGTAATGCTTAGTGTTTGCATGTGTGCCCGATTCCAAGCGGCACCGAAGGAATCGCATCACTTAGCTATGAAGCGAATTCTTCGATATTTGGCTTACACCCCAACACTAGGATTATGGTATCCAAAGGGCTCAGAGTTTGATCTAGTTAGATTCTCGGATGTTGATTATGCTGGTGACAAGGTGGATCGCAAGTCTACATCAGGCACGTGTCACTTTCTGGGACGATCACTTGTCTGTTGGTCTTCAAAGAAGCAGAACTGTGTATCTCTCTCCACTGCTGAATCTGAATACATTGTTGTTGGATCTTGCTACGCTCAGCTTCTATGGATGAAGCAAACACTCAAGGACTATGGCATCCATCTGAAGCAAGTACCACTCTACTGCGACAATCAAAGCACCATCAAGATTGCCAACAACCAAGTTCAGCACTTGAAGACAAAGCACATTGAAATTTGTCATCACTTTCTCAGAGCACTCGAAGACAAAGTTCAACATTATGAAGGAAGATATTGATATCATTCACATCAACACTGAAGAGCAACTGGCAGATATCTTCACAAAGCCCTTGGATGAGAAAAGGTTTTGCAAGTTGCGGTGTGAGCTAAATATCTTGGAATCCTCGAATGTCCTGTGATCAGGCACACATCCTAATACTTATGCATGTTGATGACTTAGATGTGCAACGCACGAAGTAATGTATATCTTCAATCAATGAAGACTTACACTCTGAGTGTGAATACATTAATGCGGAATTTGACTTCGGAGCGCCACGATAATTGTACGCCATTTCTGGGTCTAATACTTCCTATACGGTGGGTAACGCCACCACCAAAATCTTGTTTGAAGTGTTTCTCCTGGCGTTACATTTGCTAAGTCTTCGCATTTGTTTTATCTTCAAAATTGATTTGTCTTCCGATGATTTTCACCTTGTTGATTTAGTTCTACGCAAATATATTCTTATACTTGTGTGTTGTCCTCTACGGCATTCACTTATAGCTACCTCAAACTCTATCTATCCAAATCATATGCATTCTGTTGAAACTGTCGAATGTCTTCTCTGCATCCTTGTCAGGAGAAGATACAGAGACAAACGTTAAATCTATTTTAAATGCTCAGTCCTAATTGCCTGAAACCCGGAGAAGCCGGAACGACCACCTGACAGTCCAGGCATGCGTTGGAACATGGAACAACTTCCAATGTGTTGCTTGTTCACCACGTGTCCCTCAGATGTGAACCGCGAGGGGCACCTGCGTAATTGCGATGTGCTGTCCCTCTCCCTATAAATGCACATCACATCGCGGTCAAAATCTTTCTTCCACCTCTCCACCTCGACAAACCCTAGCGCCACCGCTAGCTCTCGACGACGCCGATGACGAAGCGCTTAGCTGCCGCGACCTCACCGACGCCGTCCTCACGCCGGCCGCGGACCTTGTCTTCTCCGCTGCCGCCGTAGGTGTCCTCCGTCGCCAAGTTAGGGCATGGAAGATCGAACTGCTCGGCCTCGTCTTCTACTCTGACTAGCAGTTCATCGTGTGGTAATTATAACTCTCTTTTTACTGTCTTTTTGATCTGATGGATTCATCCTTCCTTACCAAAAGTGGTTTCTGCCTCCACGTATCTAGATCTATCCTGTTCTGCATCTCATATTATGCCTAGTATATTCACTTATGCTTCACACGTAGTTAGATTCCTCACTTGTACCTATTCTTGGATTCGTACAAATCTGGAACCAACTCTCATCATATAAGTGAATATCTTCGCGCTATGAGGTCAATGTCTTCTAAACTGATTTATCTTCAAAATCTTCTGAGAATGCATATAACCTCTTCCCCTTCCCTCGCATCTCTAATGCTGTCACAGGTACATGTCCGTGGGAGAATCCCTTGGTTCTCATAGTCTGCATTCATTTGCAGAATTCTTACAGCATCACATTAATTCTCCCGAAGCTAGTTCTTGTCTGACCAGCAGACGGAAGACTCTGACAGCGTTGAAGCCATTCAGTCTGAACTTCATGGCAACTAAAAAATCAGCAAGGATGGGAGGCAGACAGCGTTGTGGGGGGACATCAAGGGATTTTCCACCAGATCTCTATGAGCTGTACAAGACTGATCCAGAAGAGGATTATAATTAGCACAAAACATGAATCCAATGGATTCGAAGATATTGGGCCGAGCAATGGTTCAAATACAGGTTTGTGACCAAGGAGTATGCTGAGAAGAATGCCATCAAGAGTCCTTGGGGAGATATTCTCTTTCGAAATCTTCATCCCAAGAACAGAGCAGAAGCCATTGCTCAGGGTTTCTACGCTTGTATGGTCCGTGGACCACAGCCTGCCAATGCCGACCCATCATCATTGCTATGGTGTCGTGAAGATAATCTTTTCAAGCGCAATTTTTAGCATGCAAAGGCATCGGCCAACGAGAACAAGAAGAGTCTCGGATGCGATTTCAACCCAGGGCCTTCTGCTCCGTGGGCTGATGGCACACGAGATGCCAAACCAAATGTCATCGGCCTCTTCGACAACTTTGATGGTCTCCTCTCCTACATCGCTGCTCAGAGGGCCAGGGTGGATCAGTCTGGAGATGAAGCTGATTCTGATGAGGCTCCTGCTCCACCAAAGCCTCAAAAGCAGAAGAAACCCAAGGCCTCAAAGCGTCAAAACCGGCGGATCTCGGGTAGGGGGTCCCGAACTGTGCGTCTAGGATCGATGGTAACGGGAGACACGATGTTTACCAGGTTCGGGCCCTCTCTATGGAGGTAATACCCTACTTCCTGCTTGATTGATTTTGATGAATATGAGTGTTACAAGAGTTGATCTACCACGAGATCGTAATGGCTAAACCCTAGAAGTCTAGCCTATGTGAATATGGTAATGAATGTCCCCTATCCGTACTATGCTCTCCGGTTTATATAGACACCGGAGAGATCTAGGGTTACATGGAGTTGGTTACATAAGAAGGAATCTTCACAGTTGGTCGCCTAGCTTGCCTTCCACGCCAAGGAAAGTCCGATCCGGACACGGGTATAGTCTTCAGCCTTCATGTCTTCACAGCCCATCAGTCCGGCCCATGGATAACAGGCCGGACGCCCGAGGACCCCTTAGTCCAGGACTCCCTCAGTAGCCCCTGAACCTGGCTTCAATGACGAGGAGTCTGGCGTGCAGATTATCTTCGGCATTGCAAGGCGGGTTCCCCTTTTTCCGAAATCCAAGATAGTCTTCGGACGTGATAATTGTATCTGGACCTGTTATACACCATACACAACCGCAGAGAGAATATAATATTCGCACGAATCTAATCTGTTGACAGCTTCTTTACAACACGACATCGCGTCTGCCCGGTCATAATTTCGAACCATATTTCATCTGCCATCCCATGTTCCGAGACGCGGTTGCTATTGGCACGTCTTGTCGAAGCAGAGATCGTATCCCCTTATTGTGGGATTCTCATCAATGCGGGCATGGGTAACTCAACCGCACCATTTATACAGCCCTTGGGATCAGGCGAGTTTTTGGGACAAGTGGGGAGGCGCTTAATATTCGCGGCCTTTATAAGGGAATAAGGACACTCTCCCTTTACCCACACCCTTCTTCATCTTTAGTTCTTCGGTCCTCGAGCTCTAGCGCCCAAGCTCTAGCTTTTCCTCGTTTGAGAAGGCGCTCCAATCATGTATGGATCCGGAGCTGGAGGCAAGTGGATGGCCTCCTCCGTTAAGAAGAAGGACATCGTGGAGCTCCGGGAGGCCAGCTATTTAGCCAAGGAGATTGCTCACCGACTTCCGGCAAAAGGGCAAATCGTCCCTACCCCCGAGACCCATGAGAGGGTTGTGTTTCTCACACACTTCGACCGCGGGCTGGGATTCCCCCTTCATCCATTTCTCCGCGGATTGATGTTTTACTATGGGTTGGACTTCCACGATCTGGCCCCCAACTTTATACTCAATATCTCAGCATTTACCATTGTGTGCGAAGCCTTTCTCCGCATCCCGCCTCACTTCGGCCTATGGCTAAAGACCTTCAACGTGAAACCGAAGGTGGTGAGCGGTCAACAAGCAGAGTGCGGAGGTACCATGGTGGGCAAAATGCCCAATGTCACCTGGCCCAAAGGCTCCTTCGCGGAGACGGTGCAGGGATGGCAGTCGGGGTGGGTTTACATCACCGAGCTGCGTGATGCCGATTGGGTAGCAGCCCCCGAATTCCGATCCCGAATTCTGTGCGGCTCACTTCCTGCCAAGATAAGGGCCTGACCTGGGGATCCTAGGACGAGATAACTGGGCTCCAGACATGCGTCTAGAACATGATAACCAAGAACATCAAGCTTGTGAATGTGATCCAGGTTAGGCTCATTCGCCAGATCCTTCCGTGCCAACGCCGGGCTTGCTATTTGCGGGAATACGACCCCGCCGAGCACCAGACGCTGCGAGGGCTCTTCGGCACAACGCACGAAGGCATCTGGAAAGCGCTCTTCAAGGCTGGCAAGACGCCCCCACCCACGACTGAAAATCGTGGGCTTAGCTCAAAGCGCCAGGGCAATCCGGTAAGTCTTTTAATGTTTTCGAGGTATACCCTTCACCGGCATATTTTGAGGACGGATACGGAGCTCCTGCACCTACTTTACCAGGCCTGGCTCAAGGTGGCAGAGCAGATTGACTGTCCGGCTCCGCTTCCTGAGTAGGAAGAATTCCCACTTCTGACGAAGATGTTGTTTCTGGCGCCGTATGACGTGCCAAAGAAGACGGCCAAGAATGTGGCCAAAGGGGCCAAGAAGGGCCCTTGCCAAAAAGGCGCCCCGGACATGTCGTCCGAGAACGAGACTTCCTCTTCGTCTGATGACGAAGACGAATAGGAAGAAGAAGAAAACGATTCCCCACCAGAAGTGGGGAGGGAGAAGAGGGCGGCCCTCGCGGATCCTGTGGCGAAAGTGCCTAAGAGGGTTAAAGGCTCCCGAGCAGATAACTCCGTGTGGGATATTGATAGCAGTCCGGAGCGACCTCGCCGGACCAGGCCTCGGGCCGCTTCGTAAGTACTAGAATCCGCAAATGTATGGCCTTCCTGGTTTGTAGTATTGACATACTGTAAGCCTTGTTACTGCAGTCCGGCATGCTATGGCCCCCCACAATCCTTGACTGAGGATTCGCTGGACTCAAAGGAGATGGCTAGCATATCTCCGCCACCTGCTCATTCCGTCTCACCCAAGGGTGATGACAAGGTGGTGTCCAAAAAGACTTTCCCAGGCCGGGGGGAGATCCCGGAGATCATCGGCGTGACGCCCCAGGATGACTTTTCGGCCGTCGGACATGCGGGGAAAGAAGTCCCCATGGGGATTGGTGACGGGGCCCGAGTTCCCTTTGGACCTCAGCCGGATACCATCCCGGAGATCTATACGGCTCCAGGGTCCAGCGAACCGCATTCCCTGCAAGGAGGGAATGTGCCTGTTCCACCGGTGACATCTGTCCAACCAGAGGCGCCGGATAATCTGCTAGAGGCGCTACGAGGCGCCTCAATTGTGGATGAACATCATGTCCTTATGGACACGGTGATAGAGAAGGTTCAGTTCGTCAAAAGCGGACTGACCGAAGCTTGCACTAGCCTTCTAACGGGCTTTAAGGTAAGTAATGTGATTGTAGGAAAAATATCACAGTGTAGACAGTAGCCCCTGATGCTCTATTTGGTGTTCAGGAAGAAAAGCCGAATAGAGGATCAAAAATATCGCAGGAGTCTAACATGAGTTGTCTGTGTGAATAAGCAGGTATCGCTTCAGGCTGCCACTCCTCATGCGCGGAGGTCTCCGGACTGAAGCAGAAACTGGAGCGGGCTGAGGAGGAGCTCGGTCTCGGGAAGAAGCAGCTGGAGGACAGCCAAGGTATGCAGTATCCTGTGGGTACATTTCAAAAAAATGAATAGTCCGTCCGGACTAAAGTATCATAATCATTATTAGGGGCCACGACCGAGGTGGCAGCCCTTAAAAAGGCGCTAGCCGAGGCCGAGGACAAGGCGTCCTAGGAACGCGCCTCGCGCGAGAAGCACGAGGCCCGTGTTGGCGAGGCGCAGCAAGAGCTCCAGGGTGCGATAGAAAGATTTGAGTCCTTGGAGCGTAATTATAAGGCGCAAGAGTCCGAATTGGCCAAGGCCCACCAGAGCGCGCAGGATGCACGAGCCAAAGCTCAAAACGCCCTCCAGGAAATTCAGGCGTCCAAGAATATTGCGGCGGGTAAGTCTGTCACCATGCGTAGAAAGTATTTAGAGAAAACGTTTCCTTGTACTTATCCTGAATTCGGATTTTCCAGGGGTGTTTACGGGTCTGCCGCACAGTGTGTCAGATGCTGCCGAGCATTATAGAGCCGAAGAAGGGATGTCCACGGAGAAGCTATTCTGGTCCCAACATCTGGGATCCGAACATCCGGTGCCCTTCAGCGACCAGCTAAAGCAGTTGGTCGAGCTGCACAGGTTGGAAGAGCTAGCCATGAAGGACCTGATAGTCCGGTTGTGGCCTGCCGATCCTATACCTAGCAGCTACTTCAGACTTGTGCAGCAGCTAGTGAGTGCCTGTCCGCGGCTCGAAGCCGTGAAACGGTCGGTCTGTATTGAAGGTGCGCATATGGCCTTTGCCCGCGTCAAGACGCATTGGGCGAAGCTTGATGCAAAGAAGCTGGTGACCGAAAGACAGGTGGAAGGCAAGGAGCATCGTCGACCCGAGCACTATTTTGATGGTGTTCTGGAGGGGTCCCGCCTTGTAGCGGAGCAATGTTCGAAGGATGTTATATTCCCATGAGAACATGTATATTACCTTGTCCTATAATATGGAACAAGGATGTTATGTAGTATAATGCTTGTGATTTAAATTTTACCTCCTGTGCGGCCGTTTAATAAATCTGAGGGTTGACCAGTCGTCGGCTTCTGCCCCCACGCAGATAGTACGGGGGTGTTCGGGATGAATCTAAACACTCTTTACTCCACATTCTGGTCCTTAAAGGAGGTGTTTAGCGCAATGAACAAGGCAATCAGACTGCGCAGCCTTTACCGCCCTCACTTAGCAATAGGAGTTTGACACTTAAGGAAGTTGACGAAGCCCCTCGTGTTCGGAAGGCCGAATTAGGGGCGTTTATTCATGCCTAATCAGGAAAACCGATTCTTCGCAAGAAGCGGGAAAAATCTCCATCGATTTAGAACCTCTCGAACAGCTGACCGGCTCTCGCGGCATCATGACAGTCAGTTTTTGGCTTTCTCTACTGAGGTGCTCCTTCGGAAGAAACGGGACACAATCGCAATAGTTCTCCCTTTACTACCCTAGCCGATGTAGCGGAGCATAAGGTAGTAAGCATAGGAGCCGGGCAACCCAACTATTGACCAAAGACATGATTCGGAGCCAATGCATATAATGCTATAAGTTCGGGGTGCCGAACTATACTGTAAAAGTGTCCGGACTTTTATTGCCGTGATGTGGGGTGTAATGAAGCCCCTGGCGTAGTGATACGTACCATGGTGTACGTGTGCAATGAGTAATTAATACCGAGGTGAGGAAACGGGAAAATGAAGTAATAAGCTGATGCTACCGTGTATTCACGATTGGGGTGTAACTAGTACGTCGAAGCGTACTTTGTACAAGTAATGCGATAAGCAAGTAAGGCTATTTAACACGCCGCCACCAAGGGCAAGCTACATGCGAGTATGAAAAGCAATTATGGCAATAGTTTGGTAGAGACCACCTGGGGATTCCCTTGTAAGCCAGAGCTCCCTGCCTCCTTGGTGTGTTCTGCAGGCGGGTTGTCCGTGTAGACCTCGAAAAGAGAAGAAAACCTGTAAAAAAGAAAAGGTAAAAGCATGTGAATCCCAGGGTCGGTCAAGCCGTACTGTGGATTGCGAACGAGTTATGCCTCCGTCAATACCCATGGGGTTTTGAGTGTGTAGCTTATGTACGTGCGGTATTTAATGCCATGGCCTCATCGGGGCTGGGACGGAGGACAAATTGCTAATTCGGCTCGTGACGAGCCGCGCTGTCCTGTTGCAGTGTGGTCCGGACCCTCTTAATGATGTCCAGGGGCTCGGCAGCTGGATCGTAATGCTACTTGAGAAGGCCGCTCTGTACTTCTGCCGCTAGGGCGGCGGTGTGCTCCTCTGTACGGAGGGAGCCTTCCGTGTTTCCATTTACTGTAATGACGCCACGTGGACCGGGCATCCTGAGCTTGAGATAAGCGTAATGTGGCACCACGTTAAATCTAGCGAATGCGGTTCGTCCAAGCAGGGCGTGATAGCCGCTGCGAAATGGGACGATATCGAAGATTAGTTCTTCGCTTTGGAAGTTATCCCGGGAATCGAATACTACCTCCAGTGTTATTGAGCCCGTACAACGGGCCTCTACGCCTGGTATGACTCCTCTAAAAGTAGTCTTCGTGGGCTTGACTCGTGAGGGGTCGATGCTCATTTTGCGTGTTGTATCCTGATAGAGCAGGTTGAGGCTGCTACCGCCGTCCATTAGGACTCGTTTAAGGTGAAATCCGTCGATGATTGCGTCGAGGACCAGTGCGGCTGAACCGCCATGGAGGATGCTGGTTGGATGATCTCGGCGGTCGAAGGTGATCGGAAATGACGACCACGGATTGAATTTCGGGGCGACTAGCTCTAACGCATAGATGTCCCTAAGTGCACGCTTGCGCTCCCTTTTTGGGATGTGTGTAGAGTATATCATGTTTACCGTTTTGACTTGAGGGGGAAGTTTCTTTTGCCCCCCAGTGTTCGGCTGCCGGGGCTCCTCGTCATCGTCCTCGCTCTGTGATTCCCCTTCCTTGTTTCTGTTGTTTATCTTGCTAGCTTGTTTAAAGACTCGGCAATCCCTGTTAGTATGGTTGGCCGGTTTGTCTGGGGTGCCGTGTATCTGGCAAGCACGATCGAGTATGCGGTCCAAGCTGGATGGTCCTCCGCTGCTCCTTTTATAGGGCTTCTTTCGCTGGCCGGATCTAGAGCCACTAAATCCGGCGTGAACTGTAGTGTCATCGGCGTTATCACCATTGCTGCGGCGTTTGTGTCTGTTGTGCCGAAGCTTGCCGTTGCTGCTTTTGGCTTCGGAGGGGCCTGTTTCGTTGGTTGTGTCTGTACTGCAAGCCAGCCAACTATCTTCACCCGTGCAAAACCGGGTCATGAGTGTCGTAAGGGCTGCCATAGACTTCGGCTTTTCTTGGCCGAGGTGGCGTGCTAGCCATGCGTCATGGATGCTGTGTCTGAAGGCTGCTAGGGCCTCGGCATCCGGACAGTCAACGATCTGGTTCTTTTTGGTTAGGAACCTAGTCCAGAATTTTCTCTTTGACTGTCGTAAGGTTGTTGAACTATGTGGCTTAAGTCATCGGCATCTGGTGGCCGGACATAAGTTCCTTGGAAGTTATCAAGGAAAGCCTCTTCCAAGTCTTCCCAGCTGCCGATGGAATTCTCAGGCAGGCTATTTAACCAGTGCCGAGCTGGCCCTTTGAGCTTTAATGGGAGGTATTTGATGGCGTGGAGGTCATCTCCTCGAGCCATATGGATATGAAGAATGAAATCCTCGATCCATACTGCGGGATCGGTTGTGCCGTCGTACGATTCAATGTTGACAGGCTTGAACCCCTCGGGGAATTCGTGATAAAGTACTTCATCTGTGAAGCAGAGAGGGTGTGCGGCGCCTCTATATCGGGCCGCGTTGTGGCATAGCTCTGATGGAGTCCGTCTGCGGTATTCGGCCCGGGCGTGGTTAGGTTTATCACGTCCGAATAGGTAGCCGTCGTCGTGCCTCGAGGCACACCCTCGCGATCCGTAGATCGATCTTGTATGTCCTGCTCTATCATCCAGGATCTCCCGGAGGTCGTACGTGTGACTCCGAACTCTTCCGTCTCTATTTTTATGAGGCGGTGGGGCAGGCTGCTGTTCGGCCTGAGTTGCCGCTTTATCCCGGCTGCGGGGTGGCCGGTCGGCCACCCTTTCTCGACCACGTGGTGGTCGTTCCGCATTACACGAGGGAGACGTGTGCTCTGGTGCTTCCTCATCGAATTGAGGTAGCAGTCTGCGTTTCGGGTAGCTCTTGGCTGGGCGCCTGAGGCCGTATTCTTCAGCTGTCAGGACATTAGTCCATTTGTCGACGAGCAGATCTTGTTCGGCTTGGAGCTGCTGCTGTTTCTTTTTCAGGCTCCTTGCAGTGGCTATGAGCTGAAGCTTAAAGCGCTCCTGTTCCAGAGGATCCTCAGGCACGATGAAGTCTTCGTCGACGAGGCTTGTCTCCTCCTCGGAGGGTGGACGGTAACTATCGTCCTCTGAGCCATCTTCTATGGCATGTTCATCAGGGTTGTCTTGCCTGTTGTCATGTTCCTCCTTATCGGATGCAGCTCCAACAGGGTCTTCATTGTTTTCGGCGTCGCCTGGAGTACTATTTTCTTCGGTGGCGGTGTTGCCGTCCTTTGAGCGATGAGGCTTAGGACGGTGTTTGGGGCGTTGGCACTTGGACTGCATCTCAGAGATTTTATTCGCATCTGGCTCTTCTTTGTCGTTGCCAGATCCTTTGGGTGTATCAACCATGTACACGTCGTACGAAGAGGTAGCCGTCCAACGTCCGGTGAATGCCGTGTCTTGGCCTTGCTCCTATCGGCATCGTCGTCCATACCGTCGATGTCTTCGGAGCCATAGTCAAGCACGTCGGTTAAGTCGTCGACGGTGGCTATGAAATGGGTGGCGGCTGGGGAGCAAAATTCTTCGTCATCCGTCTCTAGCTCGAACCGGACGTAATTCTTCTCCAAGGACAAATTCTTTAAAGATTTTAGCACATCGCCCAAAGGCGAGTGCTGGAAACGTCAGCGGCGCTGAACTCGAAGATCGATAACCAATCTGGCTCGGTGTCCGCGGGCTTACACAGTCCGGAACTTATAGCCGGAGACAAGTTCGAAGTTCCGTTAAAGAGAATATTGCAGGGCGTTGAGTCCGTGTGCGGCTCCAACGCCGCGGACTCTGCGGCCTCGGATGGCACGATCTGCTTTGGCTCTAAGGCCGTTGCAGCAGCAGGAACCATCTCCTGGGTGTGATCTGATGACAGATTTAACTCACGTTCATCGGGGTGAGGGAGAGCGATTGCCGCGGGCTCAAATCCCTTGAAGGTCAAGTCTCCACAGAGATCCGCGATGTAGTTCAAGCTTCCGAATCTGACCTGATGGGCGTAGCTGTCGATCTGCTCTAGATGGCGAAACGAGTTGGCCCGTAGTACGAAGCCGCCAAATACGAAGGTCTGTCCGGGGAGGAAGGTTTCTCCCTGGACAACGTCATTACTGACGATCGAAGGGGCCATCGAGTCCTTTGCCGACGGCACAGTGGAACACTCAATGAAAGCACCAATGTCGATGTCAAAACCGGCGGATCTCGGGTAGGGGGTCCCGAACTGTGCGTCTAGGATCGATGGTAACAGGAGACGGGAGACACCATGTTTACCCAGGTTCAGGCCCTCTCTATGGAGATAATACCCTACTTCCTGCTTGATTGATCTTGATGAATATGAGTGTTACAAGAGTTGATCTACCACGAGATCATAATGGCTAAACCCTAGAAGTCTAGCCTATGTGAATATGGTAATGAATGTCCCCTATCCGGACTATGCTCTCCGGTTTATATAGACACTGGAGAGATCTAGGGTTACATGGAGTCGGTTACATAAGAAGGAATCTTCACAGTTGGTCACCTAGCTTGCCTTCCATGCCAAGGAAAGTCCAATCCGGACACGGGTATAGTCTTCAACCTTCATGTCTTCACAGCCCATCAGTCCGGCCCATGGATAACAGGCCGGACGCCCGAGGAGCCCTTAGTCCAGGACTCCCTCACCCTCCTCTGCACCAAGAGCTTCGCGAGTGAAGCCTCTGGCCACTGCTCCTCCTGCACCAAGTGTGCATTCTGAAGATCTCTCTCGCATGTCCAAGACAGAGAAGAAGAAGAAGCCCATACAAACTACTGGTCAAGCACTGACCCCAGCTGCCGTTCTGAGGAATGAGAACGAAGCCATTGATCTGTCAAGTGACGACGATCTTGGCGGTGATGCTCTTGAGCTACTGATAAAGAGCAAGCAAGAGGCGGAAATCTTCAACGATCTTCCCCTTTTTGATGTGGACATCCTGAACAAGTTCATTGATGAATGGTTTGATAGCCCAAACCTCAACTTTGATGATCTTCAGCTTCCTGTTGGCCTCAGCGTTTCATTCCATGGAGCCATTGCTCCTGAGCTGGCTCTAGCTCAAAGGATTGTTGAGCTAAAGAACAAAATTGACTATGAAAAGGCTCAGTTCAAGAAACATATGGCCAAGCTCAGTGTGACTGATGTTCAAAACTTCAAGCAAATGATGCATGAGCTCAAGGAGGCGTTTCACAAGAAACGTGATGAAGCTAAAGATTCACCCAAGCGCATGAAACTCCTTGCTGCCAAATGTGTTCAAGCTTACAATGAAGCTGAGAAGCGCAAGGCACTTGGGCGTCCTGGCATTGACCCCAAGATGGCTGCCAAGAAGAAGAAGAAGCCTGTTGTGGACCAAGCTGAAGCATCCAGGCAGGATGAACCTCGCATTATCTTCCCCGCCAGTATGACAGGCGTGAAGCCAAAGGTCCCCACAGTGGCTTCAGATCTCAAGAAAACAAGGACAGCCGAAGCCGAAGCCAGAAAGCGCAAGTCCAAGAACACCACCGATGAAGCTCCACCAACCAAGAATAAAAAAACCAAGAAGAAAGATCGGGCTGCTCCCACAGAGCCCCTTGTCGTCGAGCGAATCTCAGTTGCTCGTCCTGCGTCTGCACACCAAGAGCGTCGGTTGATAGTTCATAAGCCTACTACCACAGAGGCCCATGAAACTGAAGAGATTCCAGTTGTTGACACCACCGCGGCTGAAGACATTGGTCACCAAGACAATGTAAAAGATGATGAAGTCCTTCCTCAGATCGAGCAAAATGTGGTATCATCGCCTGTTCTCACGAACAGCGAACTCATCAGCATTGGTCGTCCTTTGACGCCAATTGCTTAGGATGATTCTTGGGCTAATCACCCTCAAGACTCCCCCCCGTGAAGAAGAAACACCAACTACTCCCCCAACTCAAGTCACCACTCCGGTACTTGAAGATGAACACTTTGTGGCCCAGACAACTCCATCTCCACAAGCGTCGCCAGCGTTTCGCAGGCTTCGCAAAGGACCACGGCCACAAGTCACTCTTTCAAGTGTTCCAGAAGGAGAAGAGCACCAATCAGTATCTCGCCAAGTATTTCCTAAAGCCTCTCCAACTGTGAACATCTCTGAGTCTGAAGCCAAAGCTGCTGAAGACATTCTGGCTGTATCAGCCGATGAACAAGAAGAACCAAGACAAGAAGAAGAACGTATTGCTACACCCCCGTCCAACCCTGAGGTTGTTCTCGAGGAGAACGTGTCCGACTCCAGCTACTCATGTGGAGGTTAACAACACTGAGGCGGCCACAAACAATACTACTGAAGCCGATGACGTTGTCATGGCTAAAGCTAATGTGGCGCCAGAAGTTAATGTGGTGCCAGAAGTAGTTGCACCCGAAGCCAATGCTGCACCTGAAGCAAATCTGCAGCCTGACGTTAATGCCAATGCCACTGCTCCTGTACCGCCTCCAAGGCCACACACCATTGAGCAAGCATTCGATCGAGGTCAGCTGGTTACTGTCAGATGGCCCATTCTGGTTCCTCCACCTGCTGCTGGTCTGCAATTTGACTATCATGTAGAGCACAGGCCTCAGGTCCAGAAGCCTAAGCCAAGGTTGCCAAGGTTTCTAGGTACTGCAACTTCACCAGGATCTTTCAATGCAAATGGTTTCATTGCACACAATACCATCTTTGATAGTACCAAGAACCCCTACTCCAAGCCAAGAATTTCATCTGATCGGTTCTGGAGCTATCAGCAGCGCAGTTACTATTCCTGTGTTCTCTATGATCAAGGGCGCATCTTTCCACATACGCGTCTAGACTGTGAAGCTATTGCTACACTGCCCTGCTTAGAAGAAGCCCTTGACTGCTTCCGTGATGCTGGCCTTCTGAACTTTGTGACTGATAAAGAGCATTGGAATGAAGAGCTTCTGCTACAATTCTATGCTACCCTCCACATTTGTGGCTTCAACAGGGATCAGAAGACATGTATCCTTGAGTGGATGACAGGCAATGTCCATCACGAAGCCAAAGCTCTTGATATCATTGAGCTAACTGGCCTGCCCACTCCAGGTGAACTCTTCGAGCCTGGTTGTCAGCTTCACCGCAATGCTTTGGAGACCATCTTTAAGAATCCAGAGCCCAACATGAGCCAAATGCTGAGCATGATGACGCCACTACCACGCGACGCTGAATACCCAAGAGAATTATTTGTTGAAGACCTAGAGTATCTGCTGTCGGCGTTCTGGGAACGGGGGTCCCCAGACTTGCCTGCCTGCGGCCCACGGCATGGCTAAGCCAGCAGGCCATCCGGCCCATCTTCATCAACAAGGCATCCAAGACCCTCGCGAGGGTCCAAGCCTCGCGAGGCGGACGACACAAGACCTCCTCTGGAGTGGCCTAAGTCAGGCAGGCTCACGAGGAGCAGAGATATCAAGGCGAGGCAAACCTCACGAGGCTCTCGTGACGTGAGCCATGACGATCAGCGCCAGGCGGGCGCCAGCGCGCATAGCGTCCTTGTTTCCACTTTGGTGCCAAGGAGGCCAGCGCAGGCGAGGAGTACCGAGGCATCAGGCAAAGGTTGCTATATCGGTGCAATGATACCAATACCAGGAGGACGGCAAGATGGAGGTCATTGTGGAGCCCAAGACGGCGTCACCACGGAGCCTTTCGCAGGCGAAGACCACTTTTGTCAGGATAGCTTGTACTAGTTGCCCCCTCCAAATTTTCCCGCTGTTGTTGACTCCCTTCCCGCTCAATATTTGGGAAGAGGACCAGGGCCTATATAAGTAGAGCTAGCCACCACCGTAGGGGGTAACTGATTCAGATCACTCGCACCCACACAAGTTAGCCAAGCACAAGAACACCTCAACCTCAGGAGGCTGTTCTTCCCCCTGTACTGGTCATCATCTGCCCAAGAGGAAATCCACCACCACCACACTGGAGTAGGATATTACACCACAACGGTGGCCCGAACCAGTATAAATCTCGTGTCTTTCTGTGTTGCGAGTTCGTCGAGTTCGTCCGCGAGATCTTTGCGAGCTAGGTCATAGATCGGTAGGAAGGAAAGACTTCGTGCGCACCCCAGTGTTTGAACCTTAAGGGTTTGCCGGAACCCCACATCCGAGAGTTGGTGCGCCAGATAGGGGTGCGCCGGAGCTTCTTCTCTGCCAGTCGACTTGCCGACGCTCCGCGGCCGCGATGTCCGGCGACCCAAGAGCTAACTCCGACCGCTGGCCATCCCGGGCGACGACACCCGCCCATGAAGACCTCGACCCCGCGCTCCAGGCGGCGCGGGCGTCGTCCAACGCTGCGGGGTGCGGGCGGCACGGCCAGGCGTCATCAACCCCCACCCCACGACAGGTACGAGCCGCTGCAAGGACAGCAAGCCATGCCGCGGCGACGTCGCCACACTCGCGGCGAGAGCAGGCAAACATGTGGGCGGCACTCACCGTGGCAAGGGAGCTACCGCGGTACCGGCTGATGCAGAGCGGCCGGGACGCGCTGCTGGAACCCGTTGCTGAGCTGCTGGATGCTGCGACGTCGGGAGCGCCACCTTTATGCTATTGCCTCCCTTTACAGGCCGTTGCGGGAACTCATGGCGAGCCTCGCCACACCCACGCGCCGACGGGCGCGCATGGGGTGTTGGAGTAAATGGCCACGCGTAGCCTAACCGACTCCCCTGGCTCTTTGAAAAATTATCAGGCCGATCGAGCCTTCAAGCATCCAAAGCACAGGGCCGCCTCCCCCTGGTCGGCTATCTCACAGGCCGACTACCGGAAGGCGACCCGACCTCAAAAACCTTCCCGAAGATAACCATAAGATGGCCGACTCCCAGAAGCCGGCCATAAGAAGACCAACTCCCAGAAGCCGGCCGCAAGAAGACCGACTCCCAGAAGCCGGCCAAGACTGCACCCACATAACGGTGATGAGATGGGGCGTGGCTATAGTACAGCCTGCCACCCCCCGAATCCCGGAGCACGCGTGGCCATAGTGCGCCGTACGGGTCGGCCATCCCCGTCCGGCGCGGCACTGTTGCCATGTTGACCATGATGCCACCCACGACAGGCGCTAGTACGACCTGCGGGCGGCGGGCCCCTTCAGCCAGAGAGACGCTCGAAGGCGGCCGAGCCTCCCCAGTCGGCCTGGGGCGTAGCCGGCTTCCAATAGTCGGCTACCTCCCTCCCTCGAAGTATGTGCATCAATAAGGAGACAAGACGAGGTAAGGCTACAGTGAGAGCCCGCTAGGCGGCGGCACTGTAGCCATGCTTACCTCGACAAAGCCCTCGTCATCAGGGGCAAGGCAACAGTAACCAGCCACCGACAAGACCCCCAGGCGGTGGGGCCGGCCTGTCGGCCAGGAGGCCGGCAGCCGGCGGGACCCACCAGTCGGCGGGCCCCAACGGTCGGCGGAGAAGCCGGCGAACACAGACACTGATGGCTGGGACCCATGCCCAGCCAGATTACCATTGTATCCCTGGGGGTAGGCCTATATAAACCCCCCAGGGCACCCATGCAAAAGGGTTGATCTCTTAGAATTTTAGACACCACATAGAGAGAAAAGGAGAGCTAGCCTTGCCCTTCTTCTTCCTCTAGCCGAACAGCTCAAGGAGCCACTTGTAGCCACTTGTGTTGATCAATTGATCATGCGGAGACCCCGCAGAGCATGACTAGGGGTGTTATCTCCACGGAGAGCCCCGAACCTGGGTATGATTCGCCGGCGTGCATGTCCTCGCCTTATCCCGTTTCCAGGCACCGATGATGTCTTACTGGCTCCCACAATGATAAGCCACCCGTTGGCATATGTCGCACCTACCACCCGACATTTGGCGCCCACCATGGGGCCAGGTGCACCGTCGTCCGGAGAGCTGTTCTGGACGGGAACCCTTTTCCTCCCCCGCGAGCGTAGCCAGCCCGCCACGCTCGATGGCGCTTGCCTCGACGTGCTGCAAGGCGTCGACGACGCCTGTGCGGCGAGCTGCCTCGCCGATCTTCTTGGCAAGGCTCGCATCTCCGACGAGCCTGCATCCGACGCGGGCACAGACTGCCCCGAGAGCCGCCTCGTCAGCCTCCTCGACCAACTTCCCGTCTCCAGCGAGCTTGCTGTGGACTTGGAGTCGGTCGGCTCCACCGACCCGATGCGGGTCAACTCCGACACGGCATCGCTTGACACCTTCCCCACTGACGTGGTGATCATGGACGACCCTCTTCCTCGAGCCGACAGTGGCAGCAGCGCTGTCATTGAGGTGCTAGTCATCAGCCACGGCGCCATCTCCGGCGAGAACGCCCATGACGCCCTACAAGCGGCGCTGCACGACTTGTCAGTCCCTATCCCGGCCGACGCCGATGCCGAGACACTGGAGGCGCGCCGCCTCGCCCTCATCGCGGAAGGCCAGAAAATAGCATCCATGAGACGCCTCACTGAGGCTCACCAGCACAAAGTCGACCGCGCCGCCTTCGGTACGCCGTCTCCTGGCAGGCCGAGCCAAGCCGGCTTCGTCAATAAGCGCGGCGCAGCCATCGCCAGCATGCTGGGAGCAGACCGCCCAGTCTACGCCACGCCACTCGAGATCCCGCGTGCCGCTCAGGAAGCCATAGACGAGCTGAACAGGCTGGGGGCCGACGAGCTTCCCTACATGACCAGACGCATCCAGTAGTTGATTGACGCGGCCGCAGAGCGGCATGAAGCCAGCGCCCGCGCCGAAAGCCCTCCCCAACGCCGAGAGCATGTCGCGACATCCCGGACGCCGACTGCAGATGGCGCCCGCGCGAGAAAAGACAAGGAGCCGGCTGCAAGCCATAGCCGGACTTGACTCACCATCGAGCGCGACGCAGAAGGCCGCCCCCGAGCTGTTGAACGGCGAGGCGATCCGCCTCCTCCCCTGCCTCGTGGGGAGACATATCCCACCCCGCCGCCTGTCACGCATCCGACTCTCGGTGGCCGACTAGGCCACCGCGAAGGAGTCGGCGAGAATGACGCCCGCCACCGGATCGACCGCCTAGCACGATCCCTGGCGCTAGAAGAAGAAGACGATGTCGGCCCGCCTTGCTTTGGCCCCCGCATCCGTGACGAGCCCTTCCCCAAAGGGTTCTCACTCCCAAGAGACTCGCCGAAATACAACGGCTCCGTGAAGCCGGAAGACTGGTTAATCGACTACTCCACCGTAGTCCGCATAGCAAACGGCAACAGGCGCGTTGCCGTGAAATATGTCCCGCTCATGCTTCATGGCACGGCACACACTTGGCTGAACAGCCTCAAGCCCTACGCATCAACAGCTGGCTCGACTTCACGGAAGTCTTCATCCGCAACTTCACCAGCACGTACAAGCGGCCTCCCAAGCCCCGCCAGCTCTCCTTGTGCGTCCAAGGGCCCAGCGAATCGACTCACGACTACCTCACGCGTTGGGCCGAGCTCCGCAACTCTTGCGAGGGGGTGCACGAGGTTCAAGCTATAGAGTACTTCACCACCGGGTGCCAAGAGGGCACCCTCCTCAAGCACCGACTCCTCTGCGATGAACCGACTACCCTCGACGAGCTGCTGATCATAGCAGACAAGTACGCCACGGCCGACTCTTCAATGAAGACCGAGCTTCGAGTGGACGCCTCTGGAAATTGGGTGCTCGCTCCGGCTCCCAAGACGCCGGCTGGTGACTCCAACCGACGCCCTTACCAGAACGATAGCAAGTGCAAGGCTCCTATGCTGCCTTCCACCAGTCGGCAAGTAGCCACAGTCGAAGACAAACAACCTGAAGAGCGGCCCGCGCCCAAGAAGCAGAAGGGCGGCAGGCCGGCTTGGCAGCTGGCTTTCTCCTACGAGCAAACCCTTGATGCCCCCTGCAAGTTCCACAGCGGCGCGAAGCCGTCCAACCACACGACCCAGAAATGCCATTGGCTCACGCGGATCTCCAAAGGCGAGGGGCTGGTGCCGCCTTTGCCTGCTGGCCCGCCGCCTCCGGCCCCTCAGCAGCCGGCTGTTCGACCAACAGTTGGAGCCATTCAAGATGAGTTCCCAGATGAGCACGCCGCCTACGTCGTCTTCACAAGCCAAATTGAAGACAGGCGCAGTCGGTGCCGACAGCACCAAGAAGTCAATGCGGTCGCCTCCAACAACCCCGAGTTTATACATTGGTCTGAGAAGCCTATCAGCTGGAGCTGGGCCGATCACCCAGAAGTGATGGCGTCTCCCGGCTCTTATGCATTGGTGTTGGACGCCACCCTCGCGAAAGAAAGGCGAGCTGTCCGTTTCTCCCGTGTGCTGATTGACACTGGAAGCAGCATCAACATACTGTACCACGACACCATGGAGAAGTTGAACCTTAAGACAAAGCAACTCATGCCAAGCCGGACTGTGTTCCATGGCATCGTACCCGGCCTGTCCTGTTCCCCAATCGGCAAGATCAAGATGGATGTTCTCTTCGGAGACAAGGATCACTTCCGCCGAGAAGCGATATGGTTTGAAGTAGTGGATCTAGAGAGCCCTTACCATGCGTTGCTTGGCCAACCTGCCCTGTCCAAGTTCATGGTTGTGCCCCACTATGCCTACCTCAAGATGAAGATGCCGAGTTCAAAGGGGATCATCACCATAGCCGGAGACTACAAGAAATCCTCCGAGTGTGCTGCAGCCAGCAGCCGGCTGGCCGAGTCCCTCGTGAGTGCTGAAGAGAAGAAGATGCTGGACCGAGTTGTGGCCATGGCCAGCAAGCAGCCGGCCCTGTCCCCCGACCCCAAGGAGTATGACGCTCAAGGCTCCTTCCAGCCAGCCAAGGAAACAAAGAAGATACCGCTGGACCCAGAGAACCCGGAGAGGTTTGCTGTCATTGGGGCAAACCTGGACAACAAATAGGAAGGCGAGCTCGTCGACTTCCTCCGTGAGAATCGGGACATCTTTGCATGGTCCCCAAAGGACATGCCGGGTGTTCCGAAGGATTTCGCCGAGCACAAGCTACACGTTCGAGCAGATGCAAAACCAGTCAAGCAACCTCTCTGCCGACTGTCGGAGGAGAAGAGAACGATAGTGGGAGAAGAGATAGCCCGGCTCCTGGCAGCCGGCTTCATTATGGAGGTGTTTTTTCCAGAATGGCTTGCCAACCTGGTCCTGGTGTTGAAGAAAAACAATAAATGGCGCATGTGCATAGATTACACCAGCCTCAACAAAGCCTGCCCCAAAGATCCGTTTGCCTTACCACGAATCGATCAAGTGATAGACTCCACAGCCGGATGCGAGCTGTTGAGTTTCTTGGATGCTTACTCAGGCTACCACCAGATCAAGTTGGATCCAGCCGACCGCCTGAAGACCGCCTTCATCACACCATTCGGAGCTTTCTGCTACCTGACTATGATATTCGGCTTGAGAAATGCCGGTGCCACCTTTCAGCGTTGCATGCAGAAATGCCTCCTCAAGCAACTCCATAGAAATGCCCACGTCTATGTAGACGATATTGTGGTGAAGACGGAGAAGCGTGGCACCCTGCTGGAAGACCTCAGAGAAACATTTGCCAACTTGCGCCGGTTTCAGATCAAGCTCAACCCTGAGAAATGCATGTTCGGAGTACCAGCCGGCCAGCTTCTGTGCTTTTTGGTCTCCGAACGCGGCATCGAGTGCAACCCAGTAAAGATCAAGGCCATAGAGAGAATGGAGATTCCTACCAAGCTGCGAGACGTTCAGAAGTTTACCGGATGCCTGGCCTCCCTAAACCGCTTCATCAGCCGGCTAGGAGAGAAGGCTCTCCCCCTGTACCGACTCATGAAGAAGTCCACCCACTTCGAGTGGAATGACCTACCAGACCAAGCTTTCCACGACTGAGAAAGAGCCCACGCTCCTTTACATTGTCGCGACTAGCCGAGTGGTCAGCACAGTTATCGTGGTCCAACGCCCAGAAGAAGGCCGGGCTCAGTTAGTCCAGAGGCCGGTATATTATTTGAGCGAAGTACTGTCCACCTCGAAGCAAAACTACCCGCACTACCAGAAGATGTGCTATGGAGTATACTTTGCTGCCAAGAAGCTAAAACCCTACTTTCAAGAGCATCCCATCATGGTCGTATGCACTGCCCCGCTTGCCGAGATCATAGGCAGCCGGGATGCATCCGGCCGGGTGGCTAAGTGGGCCATTGCGCTGGCTCCTTACACGATCTTCTACCAGCCTCGCACCGCCGTCAAGTCCCAAGCATTGGCCGACTTCCTTGTCGACTGGGCCAAGACCCAGTACCTACCGCCGGCTCCCGACTCCACTCATTGGCGGATGCACTTCGATGGGTCCAAGATGCGCACCGGCTTGGGAGCCGGCATCGTCCTTGCCTCTCCCAAGGGCGACAAACTCAGATACACACTGCAAATTCATTTTGCCGCCTCCAACAATGTGGCCGAGTACAAGGCGCTCATACACGGGCTCCGGCTAGCCAAAGAGCTCGGCATAAGCCGGATCCTATGCTATGGCGATTCGGATCTGGTAGTCCAACAATCATCTGGCAAATGGGACGCCAAGGACGCACACATGCCGAGCTACCGATTCCTCGTCCAGCAAATCAGCTGATACTTTGAAGGATGCGAGTTCCTCCACGTGCCACGGGCCGACAACGAGCAAGCAGATGCCCTGGCACGGATCGGCTCCAACCGACAAGCTATACCAACCGGCGTCTCTCTCCAACGCCTCCTCAAACCGTCTGTCAAGCCGTCTCCAGAATCAGACTCCATCTTTGTACCGCCTGCCCCTGATGCAGTCGGATCCGACTTGGGGAACCCAGCAGGCGGCTCAGGGACTTCGACAGGCGGCCCGGGGACTGCCGTAGTCGCACCCGGCTCGGGGACTTTAGAACCCGGCCCGGGGGCTGCAGCAGTCGGCCCGGGGACTGAAACGACACAACAGGCGGTGGCCGACTCCAACTCTTCACCACCCAACCAACCCACCCTGGTCGCAGTAGCCGTATTGACAATAGAAGAAGTCACAGCTCCATCATGGGCCCAACCCATCCTCAACTTCCTAGTAAACAGAGAGTTGCCGACTGATGAGATCTCGGCAAGACAAGTTCAACACCGAGCTGGAGCATACACAATAATAAACAGAGAACTTGTTAAGCGTAGCGTCACTGGAGTCTTCCAGCGCTGTGTCGAGCCAGAGAAGGGCATAGCAATCCTCAAGGACATCCACCAAGGCGAATGCGGCCACCACGCAGCCTCAAGATCACTTGTCGCCAAAGCTTTCCACCATGGTTTCTTCTGGCCGACTGCTTTGGAAGATGCCAAGGAATTAGTCAAATGCTGCAAAGGGTACCAAGTCTTCAGCTTCAAGCAGCACTTGCCGGCTTCTGCACTCAAGACCATCCCCCTCACCTGGCCCTTTGCCGTCTGGGGGCTGGACATGGTGGGCCCATTCAAGACGGGGCGCGGCGGCATGACACATCTGCTTGTCGCGGTGGACAAATTCACCAAGTGGATTGAAGCGAAGCCAATCAAGAAGCTGAACGGGCCGACTGCCGTGACATTCATCGCAGATATCACCACCCGGTATGGAATACCACACAGCATCATCACCGACAACAGCACGTTTCTGCGCGACACAGGGCATCCGACTGGACTTAGCGTCCGTTGCCCACCCGCAGTCAAACGGCCAAGTCGAGCGAGCAAACGGCCTCATCCTCTCCAGCATCAAGCCCCGACTGGCCGTACCACTGGAGCATTCGGCCGGCTGCTGGCTCGATGAGCTGCCGGCTGTCCTGTGGAGTCTGCGTACTACCCCAAACAAGTCAACCAGCTTCACTCCTTTCTTCCTTGTATATGGTGCCGAGGCTGTCATCCCAACTGACATCGAGTTCGACTCGCCTCGGGTCACCATGTACACGGAGGCGGAGGCCAAGTAAGCGCGACAAGACGGCGTCGACCTGCTGGAAGAGGGCCGGCTGTTAGCACTCAGCCGGTCCGCCATCTACCAGCAGGGTTTGCGCCGTTACCACAGCCGGAAGGTCAAGCCAAGATCCTTCCAAGAAGGCGATCTTGTGCTCCGGATGAAAAGCAAGAACAATGGGAAGCCAAACACATGCATGATTATATTTACACAAAAGGCTTTCAATAGGCCGGCAGTCAACATAGTTTGAATACACCCCAGTGGGTGGAACTGCGCAAACTTAACGAAATATTGTTCGAAGAGCAATAAGCAGGAAAGCAAAGGCGGTGGATCAGGCTAAGGGCGCAACAGGCGAGCCGAGCTGGCCGGTGGAGACGGCAGTACCTGCTGGAGGAGTGACCGGCTGGCGAGTCTCGGCTTGATCATCACCGGCTGCAGGCGGCGCGCTCGCACGCGCCTCGTTGCTGGAGGCACGATCAAGTTGAGGCTGGCCGGTTGCTCCACCATCTGGCACGGTGTCTTCACCATCCTCTCCCTCCTCCTCTTCGCCCTCGTCGCTAGAGTCGATCTCCTCCGCCGAGTCCTCACCATCCACTGGGTTCAGCCCGAACCACTCCTCCGGCTGAGCAATGCCGTTATCATCCACCTCAGGAGCAAAGGCGCTGGTGTCGGTGTAGTCGCGATTGCCGAGGCGCGCTGGATGATATCCGGCCACACCGCCTCCAACTCCTCGTCGGCCTCCTGCCGCCAGGTGGCCAGCTAGTCCAAGCTCAACTCGGGATACCAGGCTTTGACGAACTCCAGCGCCCGCCTGGCACCTGACCGAGCTGCAGAAGCCTTCCAGGCCTCGAAGCGGCCAACCGCTACCTCCAGCCAGTCGGCAGTCCGACTGGGGGTACGGGGAACCACCTCGCCGGGCCAGAGGGCGGCCAGCAACTGCGCCCCAACACGCTGAAGACAGCGGAGCATGCGGTGATCCGGCTGGAGGCGGGCTTGGATTGCCAGAAGCTGCTCCTCAAGCGACCGACAAGCATTCGGCGCGATCACAGCACCAGCCTGCCTTTGCGCCTCGCGGTGGGCCTTGACGACCTGGTTGGCGGCGGTAGAGTAACCAGGGAAGTACTCTGCACAAGAAAGGAAGGAAGAGAAAAAACACAAAGTCAGAGAATGGACCAAATGGCAAGCGGCAAGCAAGGAACGAAGAAGAAGGCGACCTACCATCTGCCAAGTCTTCGATCTGGCCGTAGCCGCTGATCAGCGACTGCCTCGCCTCAGCCCAGCTCGCCGCCTCGGTCTCGTACTCAGCTTGAAGGGCGGCCTCACTGTCCTGCACTGCCTTCAAGGCCGCCTTGTGGCTCTCCTCCTGGTCGGCCAGCCTCTTGACCAAGCGGTCACGCTCCCGAACCAAGGCGTCGAACTCGGCTTCCTTGGCGCGAATGGCGGTCTGGGTCCCACCCAGCTGCTCCCTCAGGTTGGCATTGGCCTCTGCAGATATGGCAAAGAAGAAAAAAGCAATAAGAAAGAAGTCGCCAGGAAAGATCCGACCCGACTGCTCAGCAGTCGGCCCGAATCTCGAGGACTACACCTAGTGGGTGTGCTGACGCGCCCCCACGTGAGATAAAAGATGAAGCACTTACTCCGGCTCTCAGTTAGATCAGCGGTCTTCTGGGTCAGCTCCCGAGCCAGGGAGTTGAAGGCAGCCGCGCGGAGGTTGTGATAGTCCTGCGAGTCGGACAGAGAAGCGAATAAGAAACAAGATAGCCAAAGAAGTCTACCAAGAAGTTCCAAGCCGCCTGCTCAGCAGCCGACTCGGAACTCGGGGACTACACCCAGTGGGTGCGCTGACGCGCCCCCACGGAAGAAATCAAGATCAAGAAACAGAAAAGCGGGAAGACTCACGCGATTGGCCGTCCGTGTCGAGAGGAACTCTTGATTGTACTGCCTAAGCACAGCGGCCTGGGACTGAAGCCGGTTCCGGACTTCCTGCGCTGCCACGTTCACCACGGCCGTCCCACCACCCGGCGTCCACCCCGAACTGGCGCTGGCCGCCTCCAAATCCTGCGCCGACGAGCTAGAGCCCACGGCCTTCTGCAGGTCTGGCGCCGAAGCCGCCTTCCCCGCGCGCTGGCGCGATGGCGAACGGACCACCAAGTCCGTCCTGGCAGCCGGCTCGCCTCCAGCCGGTTGCTTGGGCGGCGCGTTAGGCCACCTCCCTCTCCCGGATGACGACGTCGTCCTCCTCCCTCTCCATCCCCGGCAGGTCGCCACCGGCTTCCTCCGGTGGGGGCTCCGGGATCTCGGGCGCCATGGCGCGCAGGGGGGTGACAAGCAAGGCCCCCGTCGCGGCCTCTGCGGCTGTAGCCTCCGCCTGAGCCTTGGCCGCTGCGTCGGCTTGTGCCTTCGCCGACTCCTGCGCCATCTCCTGCGCCGCCTTGGCGGCGGCCGCCTTCACCTCCTCCGCCTCCCGCTCCTCCCGCGCCTCCCGCGCGTTCCTCTCCGTCGCCACTTGAAGCTCAGCACGGTGGTCCATGCGGCGGGTGCTCCCGGATCCTCCCGCCGATCTGACCACGGAGGCGGCAGCGATCCGCTCAAGAGAGAGCGGAGCCCTGTTTGATAAGTCAAGACAAGGATTCAGAAATCGACAAGAAAAGAAGAAGGAACACGCGAGAGAATCGACACTTACGCTGAAACCTTTTGCGGCTGCTTCACCACCTTGCGGAAGCGGGCCACCTTCGCAGCCGCCTCTTCCCGCCTGGTCGCCGCCGCCCAGCTCTTGGGCTTCTTCGGCCGACTGCCGAACAAGCCCGACGCGGCCCGGCACTTCTACGCGCCGCCTCGGACAGGCGTCGTGGCGGATGAACCCGCGCCATGGTCGGACGCCGGCTGGCGGCGCGGGACGATTTCCGCCTCATCGTCATCCGGGCAGTCGTCGAACCTGGCTCCAAGCCCGGAGCCGTCTGCTTCGCCGCCTCCCGCCTCGGTGTTGTCGTCCATAGCGGCCGCCCCCAAGTCGGGGTCCTCCAAGTCATGCGCCACCCGGTCGGGGAGGAATTGGCGATCCGCCCCCGCTACCCCGGCCGCCGGCCGAAGGAGAGGGCTCTGCCGAGACAAACCGACTGGTCAGAGTCGGCCAAGAGAAATTTGGTGACAAAAGTAAAGAAGAGAAGATAAAGAAAACTTACCATAGGCGGGGGATGGGCACGGGAGTACGGCTCCTTGCCAAACTGCCACTCCAAGGAGAGCTTGCAGTTCGCGAGATAGTTCACCATGTGAGCTACCTCGTCATGAGGCATCTCCTTGGTGCACATCCGGCTCGGATCGAGTTGGCCGCTCATTTGACAGATCAAATGAGGGCGGCTTTGAAGTTGGAGCACCCGGCGCACCACGAAGGCGGCCAGCAGGTCGGACCCAGTCAGGCCCTCCGACTGGATCATTACCCGGAGTCGGGCGACAGCGGCGGCTCCAGCCGGCGACAGCGTCCTGGCCCGATAGGACCACTAGGGCCGCCTACCAGCTGGCAGGCCGGCTACGTAAGCCGGCAAGTTGACGTAGTGGCCTTGCGGGGCGACGTTCTTCACGCAGAAGTACGATTTCTGCTAGAGCTTCACCGACTGGATCAGCGTGATGGCAGGGAAGGGGTTGTCGGCTACCGGCCTCCGCACCGCGATGAAGGCGCCGCTCTAAGCCGGCACGCCCTGCATGCGGGTGCCGAGCTTGGATTGGAAGAATTCCCCCCAGAGCTCGAGGGTTGGAAGGACGCCGAGGAAGCCCTCACACAGAGTGACGAAGGCGGACAGCAGCACCACCCTGTTTGGAGTGAGGTGGTGCGGCTGGAGCTGGTAGAATTCGAGGAAGGAGCGGAAGAAGGCACTCGCGGGCAGGCCGAGGCCGCGCAGGATGTGCGAGCGGAAGATTACCCGCTCGCCTTCCTCCGGCGCCGGCGAGATCTCCTTCTGCGGCGCAAGACGGACCCGCACCTGGTCCTCGCCGGGCAGCCGCCGCGTCTTGCGGAGGAAGTCGATGTGGTCCATGTGGACATTGGAGCCGTCCTAGCTCCGCCGTGCTGCATGACGGCAAGAAGCTGATGAAGAAAGGGTGCTGCGACGACGAAAGCACGGCCCCGCGGTGGCGAAGCTGCGGGGTAATGCGAAGACTAGAGGGACGGCGCGGTGGCGAGGGGCTGCAGCATCGGAGAGAAAGAAGAAGAAGATGGCGGAGCGAGGGTGAGCGTGCGAGCGTCTGCGGCTCCCCCTCCTCCCCCTATTTATAGCCTCGTGCGGCTGAGCCAAGGAGGCGAGGCGTGGGGGAGAACGTGGGATTAACTGCGCCCACTCCCCCACGTCCCACGATTATTGCGCCCTAACGACGTGCAGAAACTGCCGACGGAAGGCGAGCGGCCCGCTTTGGGCCACAGAAAATCCGCGCCTGGGCCTAGGCGTGGGAGTGGCGGCCCCCGGCCTGCGGCGGCGTCCCGTCGCGCGCGTGGGCTGGCAGGCTTTTTTCAGCTGGAGGGTGCCACGTGGCGCACGGGCGGCAAGTGGCCGGCCCGCAACCTGGCGTGCGCACCGGCTGGCTCCCGCCTTCAGACTTCAAAATCTCGCCAAAATGGCGCACCCAACCGAAGCCGGCTCCTAGCTGCTGGCTCTTCAAAATAGGAAGCTGACCGAGCTTCTCGTCCTCCTCTCAGCCTCGAAGCACAACCAGCTTCGGGGACTACTGTTGGAGTAAATGGCCACGGGTAGCCTAACCGACTCCCCCTGGCTCTTTGAAAAATTATCAGGCCGATCGAGCCTTCAAGCATCCAAAGCACAGGGTCGCCTCCCCCTGGTCGGCTATCTCACATGCCGACTACCGGAAGGCGACCCGACCTCAAAAACCTTCCCGAAGATAACCATAAGATGGCCGACTCCCAGAAGCCGGCCATAAGAAGACCGACTCCCAGAAGCCGGCCGCAAGAAGACCGACTCCCAGAAGCCGGCCAAGACTGCACCCTCAAGGGATGCACCCACATAACGGTGATGAGACGGGGCATGGCTACAGTACAGCCTGCCATCCCCCCGAATCCCGGAGCACGCGTGGCCACAGTGCGCCGTACGGGTCGGCCATCCCCGTCCGGCGCGGCACTGTTGCCATTTTGACCATGACGCCACCCACGACAGGCGCTAGTACGGCCTGCGGGCGGCGGGCCCCTTCAGCCAGAGAGATGCTCAAAGGCGGCCGAGCCTCCCCAGTCGGCCTGCGGCGTAGTCGGCTCCCAATAGCAGGCTACCTCCCTCCCTCGAATTATGTGCATCATTAAGGAGACAAGACGAGGTAAGGCTACAGTGAGAGCCTGCTAGGCGGCGGCACTGTAGCCATGCTTACCTCGACAAAGCCCTCGTCATCAGGGGCGAGGCAACAGTAACTAGCCACCGACAAGTCCCCCAGGCGATGGGGCCGGCCTGTCGGCCAGGAGGCCGGCAGCCGGCGGGACCCACCAGTCGGCGGGCCCCAACGGTCGGCGGAGAAGCCGGCGAACACAGACACTGATGGCTGGGACCCACGCCTAGCCGGATTACCATTGTATCCCTGGGGGGTAGGCCTATATAAAGCCCCCATGGCACCCATGCAAAAGGGTTGATCTCTTAGAATTTTAGACACCACATAGAGAGAAAAGGAGAGCTAGCCTTGCCCTTCTTCTTCCTTTAGCCGAACAGCTCAAGGAGCCACTTGTAGCCACTTGTGTTGATCGAGTGATCATGCGGAGACCCCGCAGAGCAGGACTAGGGGTGTTATCTCCACGGAGAGCCCCGAACCTGGGTAAGATTCGCCGGCATGCAGGTCTTCGCCTTATCCCGTTTCCAGGCACCGGCGATGTCTTACTGGCTCCCACAATGATAAGCCACCCGTTGGCATATGTCGCACCTACCACCCGACATGGGGGCTTCGTCAACACCAGCGCGGCCTGCGGCGCCGGAGGCCCCGCCGCCCCCGCACAGCCCGCAACAAGCACGGGCACAAGCGTCGCCCCCCATGGTTCCCGCGAGATGCCACGCTACTACCCTCAGGACGCTACGCTGGGCCGGGCAACATGGAGTGTGGGGCACTACGGCTAGGTGTTCGGGGTAACAGCCCCGGAAGCCTACGTGCCCCGCATGACGGACCTGGAATACACACCGGAGGACGACCCCGTCTCGTTCGTTGGAGAAGATTGGGAAGAAGGGGCGCTAGGAGTCGAAGCCTTCCAGGAGCCGCCGGGGAACCACCATGACCGCGTGTGCAACGACCACTAAAGGGTACCCCTAATCCCTCAGGAGCAAGCTTATGCTAACCATGAGTCGCAGGAGGAACAGGTCACCACAACGGCCGGCGGCCCCAGCTCGGCGGCCTCCCTGCCGACAGGGGGATCGCGTTGGGGCTGCAGGAGAGGGGTCGGGAGCCAGGCCCCTCCCCACGGCGCGCGAAGCCAGGGGACACCCGGAGGTAGGCCCTCTGTCGGGGAGGCTTCGACAACCCTTCCCCCGGCAGAGGACCTGTGGTCGCTGAGGGCACCGCCGGCGTCCTCTTTCCCTCTTTTGTGTCGTCCTGGCAACCGGTTGGCTCAAAGGAGGTCAAGGGTGGCGCAAGGCGGGGCCCTCGACTGGCGATATGAAGCAAGGCCGGTACCTGTGAAGAAGGCCCAGTGCCTGTGAAGCTCGCTGCCCGTGACACTCTCACGTAATAATGAGTTGGGGCTGTACACGCCCTGGCGTCTCAGGAGCGCCGGCCTCAGCCCCTGGGGCTCCCACCCACGCCTAGTGGCAGCACTTAGCTCCGCGCTGGTGAGAAGACTTGACGACCGGAAGACTAGACTAGGTGTCGAACGCGGCCTTTTGCTTTGGATCTCTCTTTCTATAGCTTTGCTTTCTGGATCTGGATTTAAGTTGCAGCCAAATTTTTATCGATGCGCGCGGGGGGTGCCTTTTCTCATTCGTGCAATTTCTTGCCTTCTGGATCTCATTTTTGTCTGGGACTCATGTCCATCGCCTTTCCCTCATGAGCTCCTCGCGAGCTGGACCGCACGAAGCGCATGCTCATCAAGCGCTTGCCAGCGCTGCGGCTGGTGCTCACCTCTTGCGGGGCCCCCTCATACGGGGCGATAAGCTCCGCAGGACTCTCAGAAACTCGTCGCTTCATGACCCAGCTCGAAGCTGGCGCTGGCTAAGGTAAACCACAACGGAAAACTCACCCCCGGAATTCGCGGGTTCACGAGGACACATACTCACATCGCATAGGAAAGTAAAAGCTGCAATTTGCTTACATCAGGGGCTCCCCCTCTCAAAATGCTCTTACAAGTTTTCCAAGGGCCACGCCCGAGTTTTGTGTGCTGGATGAAACGGCAAGAGAACATGGGATCAGCCAGAAATGTCACTCGCTACATCACCCACGGACGCGTCACTCGCGTCGTCATCGTCTTCGTCGGCATCGTCGCCGCCGTCGCTGACGCCCCCATCGTCGTCGTCAACCACGTCGCCTTCGTGTGCGACGACCACCACCGCGTCATCCTCCGAAGTAAAGGCCCTGACCAACGCGTCCAGATTGTCCTCAACCCAACGCACCAGGTCGCCCCGGACGGCCGTGAGTACTGGGGCGATGGCGGCGTCGAAATAAGTCGGGGTTGGCATTCCGAAGGTGGCTGAAGACACGGGAGAAAGAGTGCCCAAGTAGGTCACGACACCTCTCCTCCACAAGCTGGCGAGCTCTGTCAGATCGGGCCTCCAGGCGCGTCACCACCTCAGTGAAGAAGGTCAGATGGCTGGCATAGTCATTCGAGTGAGGGGCCGGAGCATTCTCATCGCAGATGTAACCCAGGGCGGTGTTGGCCCTATTCCGGAGGTCTTGAAGCATAGGAGCATGCTCGTGCTCCAGCGTCTGACGTTGGAGCACTTCCTCCCTATTTCTCCGTGTGGCGGCCTCGGCGTCATCAACCCGTTTCCGGAGATAAAGCAGCTCGGCGCGGGCGGAGCCCAGGTCCGCCTGCGCCGTACCCAGGGCGGCGGCCGTGGCCTCCACACGCCTCTTGGCCACATCCAACCTGGGCCTGAGGGCAGCGGCCCTGCCCGCATCCTCCACACCCTCGACCTTCAGCTCCAAGTCGTACCTACCCTCCAGGTCTGCGCGAACGTCGGCCACCCGGCGGTCGACCTCCTCCTCAACTCTGGCCTCGCGAGCCCCGACGGCATCTTCTGCTTGAGCAACTTGACGCTCCCTCGTCTCCAGTTCCTCGAGCTTGAGGCTGCGCTCCACGGCTTCCAGGGCCAGTGCCTCCTCGCGTTTCTGGACCTCCTCTTCCTCCGCGGGCGTCCCCCTCAGCGATGCAAGAGTGGCCCTGCGCGCCTCCACCTGCTGCTCAAGGGACACGCTCCAGGCCTGGAGCTCCCACGCGCGCTTCTCCGCAGCCTCGCGACGGCGGTCAGCCTCGCGAGCCACTTCCAAGGCTCGCGAGCGGGCTTCGTGGGAAACATTGAGGGACGCCTCGGCCTTCGTGTTCTCAAGGTCACGCTGATAGCGGCCGAGGTTGATGGCTACCCTCAGCTTGCGCCACTCCTCCACCAGCCGGAGACCTTCAGCCTCAAGGCGCGAGTCGACACCCGCGAGCTCTTCACCAAGTCGACTCATCGCGCCCATCGCCTCCTGGAAGAGCTCGTGACGAACTACGCTCTGCCCGCGCTCGAGCTCGAACGCTCGGCCCACCTCGTCCTCCACCTCGGGGGCTGCGGGCAGGGCGCCACCTCCCGGCAGGGGGCTGGGGGCTCACGCCGCACCTGACGTCAGCCAGTCCTCGCAAGGAGCCCAAGCCGATCGGGGCTCGCTGCTAGAAGAAGAGCCGAAGATCGAAGCCAACCAGCTGCTATCCATGAACAAAGGAGGAGTCTTGGGCACGCCCGCCAAGCTCTGCGCCAAACCATGGGGGAGGGGTGGCCAAGCCGCGGGCTCAGCGCGCCACGAAGGCGGAGACGCTCCCCCAACCGACCCTGCTCCAGGGGCAGCCGGCAGACTAGGAACGCTCAAAGCTGATGGGGGAGCTGGTGAAGGAGGAGGCCGCTTCTCAGAAGATGCAACAACTTCAACGGAAGGAACCCGAAAGGACTGACGTCAGGATACGAAGACTACATGCAAGAAGCCAAGACAATAAGATACTTACGCGTCAATGGCGATGTACTTTCGTCGCTTCAACGGCCCAAAGATATTGCTGCCGCTATGGGATCCTTTCCTCCTGCGGAGTGTCGGGTGGTTGGTGCGACATATGCCAAGGGATGGCTTATCATTGTGGGAGCCAATAAAACGTCGCCGGTGCCTGGAAACGGGATGAGGCGAAGACATGCACGCCGGCGAATCTTACCCAGGTTCGGGGCTCTCCGAGGAGATAACACCCCTAGTCCTGCTCTGCGGGGTCTCCGCATGATCACTGGATCGATAAAGGGTAGCTACAATCGCTCCTAGAGCTGTTGGGATCAAGGGAGGAGAAGAACAAGGCTAGCTCTTGCTTCTCTCTATCTATGGTGTGTGTGCTATGCGTGGGTGTTAACCTAGAAGCCAACTATGCTCGAAGGCCAACTTAGAAGCCAACCCTTTGCATGGGTGCTCCGAGGGGTTTATATAGGCCTACCCCCCGGGGGTACAATGGTAATCCGACTGGGATTTGGTCCCAGCCGTCAGTGTCTACGCTCGCCGGCTTCTCCGCCGGCGGCTGGGTCCCGCCGGTTGCCGGCTACTTGGTCGACAGGCCGGTCCCACCGCCTAGGGTTTTGTCGGCGGCTGCTTACTGTAGCCGCGCCTCTGATGATGAGGGCTTTGTCGAGGTGAGCGTGGCTACAGTGGGCCGCCTCGGGGGCTATCACTGTAGCCTCACCTCGTCTTGCCTCCTTAATGGGGCTCCCGCTTCGAGGAAGGGAGTAGCCGGCTTCTGGAGGCCGGCTATACTCTTGGCCGACTAGGAAAAGCCGGGCCGCCTTCACGCCTCTCTCTGTCTGAAGGGGCCCGCAGTCCTTGGGCCGTACAGGAATGGGTCGTGGACGACGTTGAGGCTAGCGTGGCTACAGTGCCGAGCCGCACGGGAGACGTCCCTCCCGTACGGCCTCCTGTAGCCATGCCCGCCTCGGGCTTCGGGGGTCGTGGGCCGCACTGTGGCCACACCCCGTCACGTCGCCGTTATGTAGGAGTGGTTGTGGTCTTGGCCGGCTTCTAGGAGTCGGCGTCCTTCTTGGCCGGCTTCTTGAAGTCGGCCACCCCCCAGTCGTCCTAGGGAGGAGTCGGTGAGGCTGGGTCGCCTTCCGGGACTCGGCTTTAGTGGTAGCCGGCCGGGGAAGGCGGCCCAAATGCTTGGAGTGCTTGAAGGCCCAAAGGCCTGACAAATTTTCCGAAGAGCCAGGGGTAGTCAGCTAGGCTACCCGTGGCCATTTACTCCGACAGTAGTCCACAAAGCTGATTGGGCTTCGAGGTGGAGTGGGGTTCAAGAAGCTCGATCAGCTTCCTATCGTGACGAGCCGGCAGCTGGGAGCCGGCCTTGGTCAGGTGCGCCGCCTTAGTCGAATTCTTCTGGAGTCGGGGGCGGGAACCCGCAGGGACGTGCACCGGGCTGCGGGCCGGCCTCGGGCCGTTGGCGTGCCACGTGGCCGGAAAACCTGCTAGCCCACGCGCGCGACGGGACGTCGCCGCAGGGAGGGGGCCCGCCACGTCCGCGCCCCGGCCCAGGCGCGGATCCTTTGTATCCCGAAACCGCCCGCACGTTCCGTGCGGCAGTTTCGGCTCGCACTTATGCGTAATAAACGCGAGACGTGGGCGGAGTGGGCGCAGTTAATCCCACGTCTCCCCCCCACATCCGGCCTCTTCGGCCGCGTGAGGCTATAAGTAGGGGGAGGTGGAGGGCGGCAGGCCCTCGCACGCTCCTCCTTCTTCCTCCGTCTTCTTGCCTTGCTCGTTCTCGCGACAGCGCCTCGCCGCCGCGCTCTTCCTCCGCACGCTCCTCCGCCGCCGTGCTAGCTTCCGCTATGCCTCCCCACATAGAGCAGCTTGGCGGGGATTGGGACGGCTCCATCGTCCATAACGACCACATCGACTTCCTCCGCGACACCCGGCGTCTGCCCAGTGCGGACAAAGTGGAGGTCCGCCTCGCGCTGGAGAAGGAAATCAGGCCGGCGCCGCGGGATGGCGAGCGGGTGGTCTTCCGCTCGCACTTCCTGCGCGGCTTCGGCCTGCTAGTGAGCGCCTTCTTCCGCTCCTGGCTGGAATTCTATCAGCTCCAGCCGCACCACCTCACCCCCAACGCGGTGGTGGTGTTGTCGGCCTTCGTCACCCTGTGCGAGGGCTATCTCGGCGTCCTCCCCACCCTTGAGCTCTGGGGGGAGTTCTTCCAGTCGAAGCTGGGCACGCACAGTAAAGGCGTGCCGGCTCATACTGGCGCCTTCATCGCGTCGCGGAGATCGGGCGCCGACAACCCCTTCCCCGTCATCACGCTGATCCAATCGGTGAAGAAGTGGCAGAAGTCGTACTTCTATGTGCGGAACATCGCTCCACAGGGCGACTACATCAACCTGCCGGCTTACGTAGCCGGCCCCCCGGCGGGGAGGCTGCCCAGTGGTCCTTCTGGGCGGTGACGCTGTCGCAGGGAGGAAACGCCGCCATCACCCGCCTGCGGGTGATGGTCCAGTCGGAGGGCCTGACGGGGCCCGACCTCCTGGCCGCGTTCGTCACGTGCCGGGTCCTTCCGCTCCAGAGCCGGCCTCATCTGATCTGTCAGATGAGCGGCCAGCTCGATCCGAGCCGGATGTGTACCAAGGAGATGCCGCAGCCTGACGCCACCGACATGGTGAACTACCTCGCCAACTGCCAACTTTCCGAAGACTGGCAATTCGGCAAGGAGCCATACAGCCGCGCCAATCCTCCGCCTACGGTACGCTCCCCTCGTCTCTTTTTCTTTCTCTCTCTCAGCTTTGTCGCCGAGTTCCTCTGGGCCGACTCTAACTCAGTCGGCTTGCTATTTTGACAGAGTCCTCTGCTTCGGCTGGCCGGCGGGGCAGACGTGGAGCGCCGCTTCGTCCCCGACCGGACCGAACACGACCAGGAGGCCCTGACCTGGGGGCGGTCCATATGGAGGATGCCGCCGAGCCGGCCGGCGGCGAAGCAGGCGGCTCCGGGTTCACCGCTACCTTCGACGACTGGCCGGACGAGGACGAAGCCGAAGCCGTCCCGCATCGTCAGCCGGCATCCGGACGCGGCGCGGGCTCCTCCGGCGCGCAGCCTGCTCGGGGTAGAGGCCAGAAACGTCGCGCCACCCAGGGCATGTTCGGTAGCCGGACGAAGAAGCCCAGTGGTGGGGCGGCGGCCACCAGGCGGGAAGAGGCAGCCGCGAAGGCGGCTCGCTTCCGCAAAGTGGTGAAGCAGCCGCAGACTGTGCCGGTGTAAGTTCTCTCTTTCTATGTACTGTCCTTCTTTCTTTCCTTTTGTGGTTCTTGAATCTTCGTCTTCTTTTTCAATGGTCAGAGCTCCGCTATCACTTGAGCGGGCGGCCGCCGGCTCCGTCGTCGAGTTGCCAGGGGGCTCTGGGAGCACCACCCGCCGCGTAGATCCCCGCGCCGCCCTCCTGGAGGCGACGGAAAGGAACGCGCGGGAGGCGCGGGAGGAGAAGGAAGCGCGGGAGGCGGAAGCACGGAGGGCAGTCGCCGCCCAGCCGGCCCGGGAGGAGGAGGCGGCGAAGGCGCTCGCCGAGGCCGCAGCCAAGGCCCAGGCAGAGGCCGAGGCCGAGGCGGCGGCAGGGGAGGCTTTGATGGTCACCCCCTGCGCACCATGGCGCCAGGGGACATGGATCCCTCGCCACGGGGAGCCAGCGGTTCCCAGCCGGGGCTGGGAGGAAGCAGCGACGACGTCGTCATCTTGGGGGAGGCGCCGGGGCCGACTCCTCCGACTAGGGCGACCCAAGGCCGCCAGCCTAAGCCTGCACCCGCACAGTCGGCGGAGGGCGAGCCGGCCGCGGGGGCTGAGGTGGCGGTCCGGATTCCGCAAAGCCGGCGTGCAGGGAAGGCCGCGTCTGAGCCGCAGAAGGCTGCGTCGGAGCCACAGCCGGCCGTGGGCTCCAGCTCGTCGGCCCGAGACGCGGAGGCGGCCAGCGCTACCTCGGGGTGGACGCCGGGCGGAGGGACGGCCGTGGTGAACGTCGCCGCACAAGACGTCCGGACCCGGCTGCAAAGCCAAGCCGCGCCGCTGAGGCAGTTCACCGACGAATTCCTCGCCACGCGGGCAGCCATCCGGCTTAGTATTCTCATCTTGTTCTTTCTTGATCTTGATTTCTCTCGTGGGGGCGCGTCAGCGCACCCACTGGGTGTAGTCCCCGAGTTCCGAGTCGGCTGCTGAGCAGGCGGCTTGGAACTTCTTGGAGATTTTGTTTTTGCTGCTTTTGTTCTCACGTCGGTCTTCTGTCCGTCTTGCAGGACTACCACAACCTCCGAGCTGCCGCCTTCAACTCCCAGGCTCGGGAGCTGACTCAGAAGACCGCCGATCTCACTGAAAGCCGAGGTATGTGACTTGATCTTCATCTCATGTGGGGGCGCGTCAGCGCACCCACTGGGTGTAGTCCCCGAGATTCGGGCCGACTGCTGAGCAGTCGGCTCGGATCTTCCTTGATGATTTCTCATTGTTCTTCTTCTTCTCCTATCTCTGCAGCGGCCAACGCCAGTCTGAGGGCACAGCTGGGGGAGTCCCAGACTGCTCTTCATGCCAAGGACGCGGAGCTCGCCGCCTTGGTGCAGGAGCACGACCGCCTGGTCAAGAAGCTGGCCGACCAGGAGGAAGGCTACAAGGTTGCGCTGAAGGCTGCGCAGGATCGCGAAGCCACCCTACATGCCGAGTTCGTGACGGAGGCGGCCAGCTGGGCAGAGGCCAGGCAGACTCTGGTCTCCGGCTATGGCCAGATTGAGGACCTGGTTGACGGTAAGTGGTCTACCCCTTCATCCTTTCTTGCCATCTGCCACTTCGGCTTGTTTTTCTGATTTTGGTGTTCTTCTTTTCTTTTCTTCTTCGCGCAGAGTACTTCCCTGGCTATTCAACTGCCGCCAACCAGGCCATCAAAGCCCGTCGCCAGGCGAAGAGGCAAGTCGGCTTCGAGATCTCGCCAACCGCCGGTCGCTCGCTGGAGGAACAGCTCCTGGCGATCCAGGCTCGCATCCAGCCGGCTCACAGGCTGCTCCGCCGGCTTCAGCGCGCGGGGTCGCAGGTATTGGCCGCCCTCTGGCCCGGCCAAGTGGTCCCTCGCACCCCAGTCGGACCGCCGACTGGCTGGAGGTGGCAGTCGGCCGCTTCGAGGCTTGGAAGGCGTCAGCGGCTCGCTCCGGTGCCAGGCGGGCGCTGGAGTTCGTCAAGGCCTGGTATCCCGGCCTGAACCTGGACCAGCTGGCGACCTGGCGGCAGCAAGCCGACACGGAGCTGGAGCCGGCGCGGTCGGCCATCATTCGGCGGGCTTCAGCGATCGCCGACTACACTGCCACCAACGTCTTCGCCCCCGAGGTGGACGACAATGGAGTCGCCCAGCCGGAAGATTGGTTCGGGCTGGACCCGGCGTACGGCGAGGACTCGGCGGAGGAGATCGACTCCAGCGACGAGGGCGAAGAGGAGGAGGAGGAGGGTGAAGACGCCGAGCCGGCTGGTGGAGTAGCCGGCCAGCCTGACCGCGCCTCCAGCACTACGTCGCGTGCGAGTGCGTCTCCTGCCGCGGGAGGTGGTCAAGCCGGGACCAGCTAGGCGGCCACTCCTTCAGCCGGCGAGCTGCCTTCACCGACCAGCTCGGCCCTCGTGTCACGCCTTAGTCTTCTTTCTTTGGTTTTCCTGTCTTGTTACTTTTGAACAATGTTTGGTTAAGTCTGCACACTTCCACCCACTGGGTGTATTCAAACTTAAGTCTGTTGCCGGCCTGTGGGCGGCTTTATGTATATAAGTTATGCAATCGGTCTTTCCTTGTACTTTCGCTTTTTGTCCTTCTGCTTTTTTCCCTTGCCGCCCTCCCTTGGTTGCCGCCTCCCTAGTCGAACAGTTGCTCTGCAATCTGTAGCCGGGGAGTGCCTGGCCGATTGGGGAGGGGGAAGTACTTTTAGCTCTGTCGGACTTAAGCTAAGTTTTTTAGGAAGCCGGCCAGCCGGCTGCTGTGACAGCCGGCAGGCATATATGGAGGCCGTCTTTTTGCCATATAGGTTAGTTGTTCCTTAGCCGTTTTTCGTGTGGGCGTCCTTTCTGTCTTCTCTCTTGCTAGTCGGACAGTCAGTTCTTTGAGCTGCGACTTTCAACAAGAGAGGACTTGGGAGCCGGCGCACTACTTTGCTGACTTCGGGAAGAACTTAGAATATAGCTCAAGGCGGCCAGTCCCCGGGCCGACTAGTCGGACCCAGTGCCGGACAAGAATTCAAAATGTAATAATACATTCATGGACATGCCACTCGTCATTCATAGATAAATAAAAGGCAGTCCCCGAGTAGTGTTCGGGGGGCCTGTTGGTTTGTAACTTAATACAAAAGGGGTAGCGTGATACATACTGCTTTTCAGCTGTAAAATCGTCTTAGGAGGTTTGCGTTCCATGGTCGCTCCGACTCCTTGCCGGAGTCGTCTCTCTTGCGTGCTCTTGGCTTTTGCGCGTCGATCAAGTAGTAGGAGTCATTGCCGAGTGCCTTGCTGACGACGAAGGGGCCTTCCCAAGGGGCCGAGAGCTTGTGCTGGCCGGCTGTTCGCTGGATCAGCCGGAGCACAAGGTCGCCCTCTTGGAAGGATCTTGGCTTGACCTTGCGGTTGTAGTAGCGGCGCAGGCCTTGTTGGTAGATGGCGGACCGGGTGAGGGCTAACAGCCGGCCTTCTTCCAGTAGGTCGACGCCGTCTTCTCTTGCTTCTTTGGCTTCCTCCTCCGTGTACATGGTGATCCGAGGCGAGTCGAACTCGATGTCTGTTGGGATGACAGCCTCGGCACCGTACACAAGGAAGAATGGAGTGAAGCCGGTTGACTTGTTGGGTGTAGTGCGCAGACTCCAGAGGATAGCCGGCAGCTCTCCGAGCCAGCAGCCAGCCGATCGCTCCAGTGGTACAACCAGTTGGGGCTTGATGCCGGAGAGGATAAGTCCATTTGCTCGCTCGACCTGGCCGTTTGACTGCGGGTGGGCAACGGACGCTAAGTCCAGTCGGATGCCCTGTGTCGCGCAGAAACGTGCCAGTGCGCCTTTGGCGAAGTTCATGCCATTGTCGGTGATGATGCTGTGCGGCACGCCGTACCGAGTAATGATGTCGGTGATGAATGTCACGGTAGTCGGCCCGTTCAGTTTCTTAATTGGCTTGGCTTCAATCCACTTTGTGAACTTGTCCACAGCAACGAGTAGATGTGTCAAGCCACCGCGGGCTGTCTTGAAAGGGCCCACCATGTCCAGTCCCCAGACGGCAAAAGGCCAGGTGAGGGGAATGGTCTTGAGGGCAGAAGCCGGCAGGTGTTGTTTGGAACTGAAGACTTGACATCCTCTGCAGCTCTTGACTATTTCTTTAGCATCCTCCAAGGCAGTCGGCCAGAAGAACCCATGGCGGAAAGCCTTGGCCACGAGGGATCTTGAGGCGGCGTGATGGCCGCATTCGCCTTGGTGGATGTCTTTGAGGATTGCCACTCCTTTTTCTGGCTCGACGCAACGCTGGAAGACTCCAGTGACGCTGCGCTTCACAAGCTCCCTGTTGATTATTGTGTACGCTGCGGCTCGTCGTTGCACTAGTCTTGCTGCGATCTCATCAGCCGGCAGCTCTCTGCTGACTAGGAACTTGAGGATGGGCTGGGCCCATGAGGGAGCTGTGACTTCTTCTGCTGTTAATGTGGCCACCATGACTCGGGTGGGTGGGTTGGGTGTTGCATTGGAGTCGACCACCGCTTCTTGTGTCGTTGCAGTCCCCGGGCCGACTGCTGCAGTCCCCGGGTCGAGTTCTGAAGTCCCTGGGCCGGGTGCGACTACATCAGTCCCCGGGGCAGTCGTCGAAGTCCCCGTGCCGCCTGCGGGATTTCTTGAGCCGGATCCGGCTGTTTCTGGCGCAGGCGGTACGAAGATGGAATCCGACTCTGGAGACGGCTTGATCGACGGCTTGAGGAGGCGCTCGAGGGAGACGCCAGTCGGTATGGCTTGTCGGGTGGAGCCGATCCATGCTAGGGCATCTGCTTGGTCGTTGTCGGCCCTTGGCACGTGAAGGAACTCGCACCCTTCAAAGTATCCGCTCATCTGCTGGACGAGGAAACGGTAGCTTGCCATGTTTGCGTCCTTGGCGTCCCAGTCGCCAGATGATTGCTGGACCACCAAGTCTGAGTCGCCGTAGCACAGGATCCGGCGTATGCCGAGTTTTTTGGCTAGCCGGAGCCCGTGTACGAACGCCTCGTACTCGGCCACGTTGTTGGAGGCGGCGAAGTGGATCTGCAGCGTGTACTTGAGCTTGTCGCCTTTGGGGGAGGTGAGGACGATGCCGGCTCCCAAGCCGATGCGCATCTTGGACCCGCCAAAGTGCATCCGCCAATGGGTGGAGTCGGGAGCCGGCGGTAAGTACTGGATCTCGGCCCAGTCGACGAGGAAGTCGGCCAATGCTTGCGACTTGATGGTGGTGCGGGGTTGATAGAAAATCGTGTAGGGCGCCAAGGCAATGGCCCATTTGGCCACCCGCCCGGATGCATCCCGGCTGCCTATGATCTCGGCGAGCGGGGCAGTGCACACGACCGTGATGGGGTGCTCTTGGAAGTAGGGCTTCAGTTTCTTGGTAGCGAAGTACACCCCATAGCACATCTTCTGGTAGTGCGGGTAGTTTTGCTTTGAGCTGGACAGTACTTCGCTGAGATAGTAGACCGGCCTCTGGACCAGCTGGGCTCGGCCTTCCTCCGGGCGCTGGACCACAACAACAGTGCTGACGACTCAGCTTGTCGCGGCGATGTAGAGGAGCATGGGCTCCTTCTCAGTCGGCGTAGCCAGGACAGGCGGAGTGGTCAACATTTTCTTCAATTCATGGAAGGCTTGGTCGGCTTGATCATTCCACTCAAAGTGAGTGGACTTCTTCATGAGTCGGTACAGGGGGAGAGCCTTCTCCCCTAGTCGGCTGATAAAACGGTTCAGGGAGGCTAAGCAGCCAGTGAACTTCTGCACATCTCGCAGCTTGGTGGGAATCTCCATCCTCTCGATGGCTTTGATCTTGACAGGGTTGCACTCAATGCCGCGTTCGGAGACCCGGAAGCCTAGCAGCTGGCCGGCTGGCACTCCGAACACGCACTTCTCGGGGTTGAGCTTGATCTGGAATCGGCGCAAGTTGGCAAATGTTTCCTTCAGGTCTTCTAGCAAGGTACCACGCTTCTCTGTCTTCACCACAATGTCGTCTACGTAGACGTGGGCATTTCTGCCGAGTTGTTTCAAGAGACATTTCTGCATGCAACGCTGAAAAGTGGCACCGGCGTTTCTCAAGCCGAATGTCATTGTCAGCTGCAGAAAGCTCCAAAGGGTGTGATGAAGGCAGTCTTCAGGCGGTCACCCGGGTCCAACTTGATCTGATGATACCCTGAGTATGCATCCAAAAAACTTAACAGCTCGCATCCGGCTGTGGAGTCTATCACTTGGTCAATCCGTGGCAAAGCAAACGGATCCTTTGGGCAGGCCTTGTTCAAACTTGTGTAGTCTATACACATGCGCCACTTGTTATTCTTCTTCAGAACCAGAACTGGATTGGCAAGCCATTCTGGAAAGAACACTTCCATGATGAAGCCGGCTGCAAGGATCCGGGCTATCTCTTCTCCCACGATTCTTCGCTTCTCTTCTGATAGTCGGCGGAGGGGTTGCTTGACCGGCTTCGCATCAGCTCGGACATGTAATTTGTGCTCGGCAAAATCCTTCGGGACAACCGGCATGTCCTTTGGGGACCATGCAAAGATGTCTCGATTCTCATGGAGGAAGTCGGCGAGCTCGCCTTCCTATTTACTGTCCAAGTTCGCCCCAATCACGGCGAACCTCTCCGGGTGCTCCGGGTGTAGAGGTATCCTCTTCGTCTCTTTGGCAGGCTGGAAGGAGCCCTGCGCATCACAGTCCTTGGGGTTGGGGGACAAGGCCGGCTGCTTGCCGGCCATGGCCACAACCCGTTCCAACATCTTCTTCTCTTCTGCCACCACGAGGGACTCGGCCAGCCGGCTGCTGGCCATGGCGCACTCGATGGACTTCTTGTAGTCGCCGGCTACCGTGATGATCCCCTTCGAGCTCGGCATCTTCATCTTCAGGTAGGCATAGTGGGGCACAGCCATGAACTTGGCCAACGCAGGTCGGCCAAGTAGCGCATGATAGGGGCTCTCCAGATCCACCACCTCGAACCATATTGCTTCCCGGCGAAAGTGATCTTTGTCTCCGAAGAGAACATCCATTTTGATCTTGCCGATTGGAGAGGAAGATAGGCCGGGTACGATACCATGGAAGACGGTGCGGCTCGGCATGAGCTGCTTTGCTTTGATTTCAGCTTGTCCATGGTATCGCGGTACAGTATGTTGATACTGCTTCCGCCGTCTATCAGGACGCGGGAAAATCTGGCAGCTCGCCTCTCCGTCGCAAGGGTGACGTCCAAGACCATAGCATAGGAGCCAGGCGAAGGCATCACCTCTGGGTGGTCGGCCTGGCTCTAGCTGATGGGCTTTTCCGACCAGTGCATGAACTCGGCGGTGCTAGAGGCGACTGCGTTTACTTCTTGGTGCTGCCGGCGTCGGCTGCGCTTGTCGTCGACTTGACTTGTGAAGACGACGTAGGCGTCGTGCGCTTCGGGGAACTCGTCTTGGATGGCGCCGACTGCCGGCCGGGCCGCCGGCTGCTGGGGAGCTGGAGGCGGCGGGCCGGGAGGCGGAGGCAGCACCATCCCTTCGCCCTTGGTGATGCGGGTGAGCCAGTGGCATTTTCGTGTCGTATGGTTGGACGGCTTTGCGCCGCTGTGGAACTTGCAGGGAGCATCGAGTGCTTGTTTGTAGGAGAAAGACGGCTGCCAAGGCGGCTGGCCACCCTTCTTCTTGGGAGCGGGCCGCTCCTCGGGCTGCTCGTCTTCAATTGTGGCCACCTGCCGACTGGAGGAAGTCGGCATGGGGCCCTTGCGCTTGTGGTCGTTCTGGTAGGGGCACCGGTTAGGGTCGCCAGCCGGCGTCTTGGGAGCCGGAGCAACTACCTTCCCCGAGGCGTCCACTCGGAGCTCGGTCTTCATGGAGGAGTCGGCGGTAGCATACTTGTCGGCGGTGATCAGCAACTCATCGAGGGTAGCCGGCTCGTCGCAGAGGAGTCAGTGCTTGAGGAGGGTGCCCTCTCGGCACCCGGCGGTGAAATACTCGATGGCCTGGACCGCGTGCACTCCCTCGCAGGAGTTGCGGAGCTCGGCCCATCGCGTGAGGTAGTCGCGGGTCGACTCGTTGGGCCCTTGGACGCAGAGGGAGAGCTGGCAAGGCTTGGGAGGCCACTTGTAGGTGCTGGTGAAGTTGCGGACGAAAACTTCGGTGAAGTCCAGCCAGCTGTTGATGCTGTAGGGCTTGAGGCTGTTGAGCCACGTGCGCGCCGTGCCTTGCAGCATCAAGGGGACGTACTTCACGGTGACGCGCCAATTGCCGTTGGCGATGCTGACGGCTGTGGAGTAGTCGATGAGCCAATCTTCCGGCTTCACTGAGCCGTTGTACTTGGGTGTGTCTCTGGGGAGCGAGAACCCCTTGGGGAAGGGCTCGTCGCGGATGCGGGGGCCAAAGCATGGCGGGCCGACATCGTCTTCTTCTTCTAACGCCAAGGATCGAGCAAGGCGGTCGATCCTGTGGCGGGCGTCGTTCTCGCCGACTCCTTCTCGGCGGCCGATTCGGTCGCCAAGAGTCGGATGGGTGACAGGCGGTGGAGTGAGGCGTCTTTCTCTTCGAGGCGGGGGAGGAGGCAGGTTTCCCTGGTGCTCTACAGCTCGAGGGCGGCCATCCGCGTCGCGCTCGATGGTAATGCGAGTCCGGCTGCGGCTGCCAGCCGGCTCCTTGTCTTTCTTCTGGCGCGCACCGCTCGCAGTCGGCGAACGGGACGTCGTGGCGTGCTCCCGGCGCGGGGGATGGCTATCAGCTCGGGCGCCGGCTTCGTGACGTTCTGTAGCCGCGTTGATCAGCTGCTGGATCCGTCTTGTCATGTAGGGGAGCTCATCGGCTCCCAGCCCATTGAGCTCCTCTGCAGCCGCCTGAGCGGCTCGTAGATTCTCGAGCGGGGTGGCGTAGACGGGGCGATCTGCGCCCAGCATGCTGGCAACTGCTGCGCCGCGCTTCTGGACGAAGCCGGCTCAGCTCGGGCCGCTAGGCGGCGGCGTCCCGAAGGCGGCACGGTCGACTTCGCGCTGGTGGGCCTCGGTGAGGCGTCTCATCGAAGCTATCTTCTTGCCCTCCGCGATGAGGGCAAGGCGGCGTGCTTCCAGGGTCTCGGCGTCGGTGTCGGCCGGGATGGGGACGGAGAGGTCGTGCATCGCCGCTTGCTGAGCGTCGCGGGCGTTCTCGCTCGAGTTGGAGACGTGGCTGATGACCAACACTTCAGTGACAGCGCTGCTGCCGCTGTCCGCTCGAGGGAGGGGGTCGTCGAAGACCACCACGTCGGAGGGGTAGGCGTCGAGCGACGCGGTGTCGGAGTCGATGATCATCGGGTCGGTGGAGCCAACCGACTCCATGTCCGCAGCAGGCTCACTGGAGACGTGAAGTTGGTCGAGGAGGCTGACGAGGCGGCTCTCGGGGTAGTCGGTGCCTGCGTCGGACGCAGGCTCGTCGGAGATGCGAGTCTCGCCGAGTAGATCAGCGAGGCAGCTCGCTGCGCAGGCGTCGTCGAAACCTTGCAGCGCGTCGGGGTAAACGCCATCGGGCGCAGCAGGCTGGCTGCGCTCGTGGGGAAGGAAGAGGGTTCCCGTCCAGAACAGGTCTCCGGACGACGGTGCACCTGGCCCCATGGTGGGCGCCAAATGTCGGGTGGTTGGTGCGACATATGCCAAGGGATGGCTTATCATTGTGGGAGCCAATAAAACGTCGCCTGTGCCTGGAAACGGGATGAGGCGAAGACATGCACCCCGGCGAATCTTACCCAGGTTCGGGGCTCTCCGAGGAGATAACACCCCTAGTCCTGCTCTGCGGGGTCTCCGCATGATCACTGGATCGATAAAGGGTAGCTACAATCGCTCCTAGAGCTTTTGGGATCAAGGGAGAAGAAGAACAAGGCTAGCTCTTGCTTCTCTCTATCTATGGTGTGTGTGCTATGCGTGGGTGTTAACCTAGAAGCCAACTATGCTCCAAGGCCAACTCAGAAGCCAACCCTTTGCATGGGTGCTCCGGGGGGTTTATATAGGCCTACCCCCCGGGGGTACAATGGTAATCCGACTGGGATCTGGTCCCAGCCGTCAGTGTCTACGCTCGCCGGCTTCTCCGCCGGCGGCTGGGTCCCGCCGGCTGGTGGGTCCCGCCGGCTGCCGGCTACTTGGTCGACAGGCCGGTCCCACCGCCTAGGGTTTTGTCAGCGGCTGCTTACTGTAGCCGCGCCTCTGATGATGAGGGCTTTGTCGAGGTGAGCGTGGCTACAATGGGCCGCCTCGGGGGCTATCACTGTAGCCTCACCTCGTCTTGTCTCCTTAATGGGGCTCCCGCTTCGAGGAAGGGAGTAGCCGGCTTCTGGAGGCCGGCTATACTCTTGGCCGACTAGGAAAAGCCGGGCCGCCTTCACGCCTCTCTCTGGCTGAAGGGGCCCGCAGTCCTTGGGCCGTACAGGAGTGGGTCGTGGACGACGTCGAGGCTAGCGTGGCTACAGTGCCGAGCCGCACGGGAGACGTCCCTCCCGTACGGCCTCCTGTAGCCATGCCCGCCTCGGGCTTCGGGGGTCGTGGGCCGCACTGTGGCCACACCCCGTCACGTCGCCGTTATGTAGGAGTGGTTGTGGTCTTGGCCGGCTTCTAGGAGTCGGCGTCCTTCTTGGCCGGCTTCTTGAAGTCGGCCACCCCCCAGTCGTCCTAGGGAGGAGTCGGTGAGGCTGGGTCGCCTTCCGGGAGTCGGCTTTAGTGGTAGCCGGCCGGGGAAGGCGGCCCAAATGCTTGGAGTGCTTGAAGGCCCAAAGGCCTGACAAATTTTCCGAAGTGCCAGGGGTAGTCGGCTAGGCTACCCGTGGCCATTTACTCCGACACGGAGCTCCTCGAAGTCCACACAAAGACGAACGAAGCGCTGGACGTGACGGCCGATGCGCGGTGGGGCCGAAGAAGAGCTTGGAAGGATGTCTTCAGGGGTGCCCGGTTGCGGCGAACAGCCGGGCACCGTCTCACAACAACCTCCCGAGGCTCCTGGAGCCTTGGCCTCGGGAGCCGCATGTCGCGTCTCCTCAGTGACCGACGCCTCACGAGGGGGGTCGCAGACCCTAGAGGACGACGCCCCAGGATCACCACTCAGCATGTGCTCCTCAGCACTCGAGTCACCGGCCCCCGTCGGAGCTCGCCCTTCCGCACCTTCACCAGGGGCGAGATCGGCACCAGCGGCGAAGAAGGGAACCACGACGACGGGGTTCTCGCGGGACCCCACCAGGCCGATTGGGCGCAGCCCCCACTCGTCAAAGGAAGGCATGCTCGCGGCAAATGCGGCTTTGTTCTCACAACGGTACAACAGGCAGCTATTCCTGGGCATCTCATCCGGCAGAGGGACACCCAATAGGACCATGAGCACCGTTTGCCGCGTCACAAGAGGAAGCCCCTTCTCCTGAAACCTCATGTGGTCCTGGCTGCGGAGCAACTCCCACATCGGGCGGGAGTGGCGCCGAAGTGGAGCCACTCGACGCTTGACAAACTCCTTCACCACCATGGGCGCAGTCACGCCGAGGTCCTTCAACCACCTCAGCCTGGCTCAGACGGGGGCAAGGCGGGGGCTCGTGAGCGTCTGATAGCCCCAGCCGGAGTTTGGAGCAGGAGGCCCCGCCGGAACTTGGAGCAGAGGGCTTAGCACGCCGGCGTCAACAAACACCCATCATATGCGGAACTCGCTCATGGATGAGGGAAGCTCGAAGTTGATGACCCACAAGTATAGGGGATCTATCGTAGTCCTTTCGATAAGGAAGAGTGTCAAACCCAACGAGGAGCAGAAGGAAATGATAAGCGGTTTTCAGCAAGGTATTCTCTGCAAGCACTGAAATTATCGGTAACAGATAGTTTTGTGATAAGATAATTGGTAACCAGCAACAAGTAACAAAAGTAATAAAGTGCAGCAAGGTGGCCCAATCCTTTTTGTAAGAAAGGACAAGCCTGGACAAACTCTTATATAAAGAAAAGCGCTCCTGAGGACACATGGGAATTATCGTCAAGCTAGTTTTCATCACGTTCATATGATTCGCGTTCGGTACTTTGGTAATTTGATATGTGGGTGGACCGGTGCTTGGGTGCTGTCCTTACTTGAACAAGCATCCCACTTATGATTAACCTATTGCAAGCATCCGCAACTACAAAAGAAGTATTAAGCTAAACCTAATCATAGCATGAAACATGTGGATCCAAATCAGCCCCTTACGAAGCAACGCATAAACTAGGGTTTAAGCTTCTGTCACTCTAGCAACCCATCATCTACTTATTACTTCCCAATGCCTTCCTCTAGGCCCAAATAATGGTGAAGTGTCATAGAGTCGACGTTCACATAACACCACTAGAGGAAAGACAACATACATCTCATCAAAATATCGAAGGAATACCAAATTCACATGAGTACTAATAGCAAGACTTCTCCCATGTCCTTAGGAACAAACGTAACTACTCACAAAGCATATTCATGTTCATAATGAGAGGAGTATTAATATGCATATAGGATCTGAACATATGATCTTCCACCAAATAAACGAACTAGTATCAACTACAAGGAGTAATCAACACTACTAGCAACCTACAGGCACCAATCCCAGACTTAGAGACAAGAATTGGATACAAGAGATGAACTAGGCTTTGAGAGGAGATGGTGCTGGTGAAGATGTTGATGGAGATTGCCCTCTCCCGATGAGAGGAGCGTTGGTGATGACGATGGCGATGATTTCCCCCTCCCGGAGGGAAGTGTCCCCAGCAGAACAGCTCTGCCGGAGCCCTAGATTGGTTCTGCCAAGGTTCCGCCTCGTGGCGGCAGAGTCTCGTCCCGAAAGCTTTCTTATGATTTTTCTTCGGACGAAAGACTTCATATAGCAGAAGGTGGGCACCAGAGGGCCAACAGGGGGCCCACGAGGCAGGGGGCGCGCCCAGGGGATAGGGCGCGCTCCCCACCCTCGTGGCCAGGGTGTGGGCCCCCTCTGGTATTTCTTCCGCTCAGTGTTTTTTATTATTTCCCAAAATAACATTCATGGAGTTTCAGGACTTTTGGAGTTGTGCAGAATAGGTCTCTAATATTTGCTCCTTTTCCAGACCAGAATTCCAGCTGCCGGCATTCTCCCTCCTTATGTAAATCTTGTAAAATAAGAGAGAATAGGCATAAGTATTGTGACGTAATGTGTAATAACAGCCCATAATGCAATAAATATTGATATAAAAGCATGATGCAAAATGGACGTATCAACTCCCCCAAGATTAGACCTCGCTTGTCCTCAAGCGGAAGCCGATAACGATAAATATGTCCACATGTTTAGAGATAGAGGTGTCGATAAAAGAAAATACGGACCTGAGGGCATCATGATTATTCTCATAACTGCAACATATATGGATTTTGTCATATGATTTCTTATGCTCAAGTAATAATCTATTCACAATGCAAAGTATGAATCGGAAACTTTATTGAGAACTAACAAACTATAATCTCAGTCATTGAAGCAATTGCAATTTATCATAACATCAGAAAGAGTCTATGTCAGAGCCTTTTAGCAAGTCCACATACTCAACTATCATTTAGTCTTTCACAATTGCTAACAGTCACACAATACTTGTGGTTACGAAGTTTTAATCGGACACAGAGAAACATAGGGGCTTATAGTTTTGCCTCCCAACCTTTTACCTCAAAGGTAATGTCAACAATAATAGTTCACGCTAACTTACATCCAATTAGATATATATATATCACGATCTTTCCAACATACTATGCTTGCTAAATGATAAAATGTAAAAAGGAAAGGTGAAGATCACCATGACTCTTGCATAAGGTAGAAGATAAAAGTAAAAGATGGGCCCTTCGGAGAGGGGAAGCAGAGGTTGTCATGCACTTTCAGGGTTGGATGCACAAAATCTTAATGCGAAAGAACGTCACTTTATATTGCCACTTGTGATATGAACCTTTATTATGCAGTCCGTCGCTTTTCTTTCTTCCACATCACAAGATCGTATAAAGCTTATTTCCTCCACACCAATCAATCATACATATTTAGAGAGCAATTTTTATTGCTTGCACCAATGACAACTTACTTGAAGGATCTTACTCAATCCATAGGTAGATATGGTGGACTCTCATGGCAAAACTGGTTTAAGGGTATTGGGAAGCACAAGTAGTATCTCTACTTGGTGCAAAGAATTTGGCTAGCATGAGGGGGAAAGGCAAGCTCAACATGTTGGATGATCCATGACAATATACTTTATTTCAGATATAAGAAAACATAACCCATTACGTTGTCTTCCTTGTCCAACATCAACTCTTTAGCATGTCATATTTTAATGAGTGCTCACAATCATAAAATATGTCCAAGATAGTATATTTATATGTGAACCCTCTCTTTCTTTATTACTTCCTATTAATTCCAACGATGACCAAAGCTATGTTTGTCAACTCTCAACTACTTTTAATTATCATACTCTTTCTATGTGAAGTCATTACTCTTCATAAGATCAATATGATCTCTTTTTATTCTTTTCTCTTTTCTTTTATTCACTCAAGATCATAGCAAGATAATCAAGCCCTTGACTCAACACTAATCTTTATTATATAACTCACGGACTCGATTACATAGAGGGATCATAAAGAAAAACTCAAAACTAGATCATGCCAAAACTTTTATTCTACTAGATCAAACTAAGAAAAATAGTAAAGATAGGAGATGTGGTGGTGATACGATACCGGGGCATCTCCCCCAAGCTTGGCAGTTGCCAAGGAGAGTGCCCATACCCATATGATTATGTCTCCTTCTTTGTTGGTGAAGAAGATGATGGTTTAGTTGGGCGTAGGCTTCTTCCTTAATTTACACTTGAGGACAGAATTTTGATGCCTCAGGTCATCAATCTCCTGCTCCAGGCTTAATATCTTTTTGCATAATTCCTGCTTGTTTTCCTGCAAGAGGCGAAAAGGGATAAACTCGATCTTAAATTTCTTTGCTCTATCAGGGAGGCTTGAGTTTTTGAACTCCACATGCATGTCCCCAGGTTGAGGTAATGGAACTTCATCTTCATCTGAGCTCGTCTCCTCCTTTCTCTTGGGTTCATAGTCCTCTTCTTGTTCCGTAGTCCAACCGCAATGCTCCACATCCCCATAGACCTTAGGATCTGCAAGGTAATTGGCCACATAACTTTCTCCTTCCGAATCCTGGGACGACATGTTGCTCTAATCTGCGGCAGGACAGCTCGAAACAAAGACAGGAGATATTTGAGTGATACGGTGGTCAAAACCTTCGGGGGATTATATAATGAATTTTTACCGACCAAAATACATATCGTGCAAGAAAACGGAGTCCGGAGAGCACACGAGGTGCCCACGAGGTAGGGGGCGCGCCCAGTAGGGTAGGGCGCGCCCTCCACCCTCGTGGAGGCCTCGTGTCCTTCCCGGACTGCTTCTTATTTTTCTATTTTTCTAATATTCCAAAACAGAGAAAAATTGCCATTAGAAATGTTTTGGAGTCGGTTTACTTACCGTACCACATACCTATTCCTTTCCGGAGTCTGAAACGTTCCGGAAAGTGTCCCTTATGTATTCCTCCGGGGTTACGGTTTCAATAACATTGGTTTCAACATGTATAGGATTACCTGAGATATAATGTTTAATTCTTTGACCGTTCACCACCTTCGGATTTGTGCCTTCAAAGTTATTGATTTTTATGGCACCGGAACGATAGACCTCCTCGATAACGTAAGGGCCTTCCCATTTAGAGAGAAGTTTCCCTGCTAAAAATCTTAAACGAGAGTTGTATAGCAATACATAATCACCTACATTAAACTCATGCTTTTGTATCCTTTTGTCATGCCATCTTTTAACCTTTTCTTTAAACAATTTGGCATTCTCATAGGCTTGGGTTCTCCATTCATCAAGTGAGCTAATGTCAAATAACCTCTTCTCACCGGCAAGTTTGAAATCATAGTTAAGCTCTTTAATAACCCAATATGCCTTATGTTCTAGTTCGAGAGGTAAGTGACATGCTTTTCCATACACCATTTTATACGGAGACATACCCATAGGATTTTTGTATGCAGTTCTATAGGCCCATAATGCATCATCAAGTTTCTTGGACCAATTCTTTCTAGATCTATTAACAGTCTTTTGCAAAATTAATTTGAGTTCTCTATTACTCAGTTCTGCTTGATCACTAGACTGTGGGTGATAAGGAGATGCAATTCTATGATTAACATCACATTTAGCAAGCATTTTTCGGAAAGCACCATGAATAAAATGTGAACCACCATCAGTCATTAAATATCTAGGGACTCCAAACCTCCAAAAAATAACTTTTTTAAGCATTTTAATAGAAGTGTTATGATCAGCACTACTAGTTGGAATAGCTTCTACCCACTTAGTAACGTAATCAACAGCAACTAAAATATGTGTGTGTCCATTGGAGGCAGGAAAAGGTCCCATATAATCAAAGCCCCAAACATCAAATGGTTCAATAACAAGTGAATAATTCATAAGAATTTCTTGACGTCTACTAATATTACCAATTCTTTGACATTCATCACAAGATAAGACAAACTTACGGGCATCCTTGAAGAGACTAGGCCAATAAAAACCGGATTGCAATACCTTATGTGCAGTTCTATCTCCAGCGTGGTGTCCTCCATAAGCCTCGGAGTGACACTTGCGTAGGATCTGTTCCTGTTCATGCTCAGGTACCCAATGCCTAATAACACCATCTACTCCTTCTTTGTAAAGATGTGGGTCATCCCAAAAGTAATGTCTCAAATCATAGAAAAACTTTTTCTTTTGTTGGTATGTGAAACTAGGTGGTATAAATTTAGCAACAATGTAATTAGCAAAATCAGCATACCATGGAGTAGTACGAGAAGCATTTATGACATTTAATTGTTCATCAGGGAAGCTATCATCAATAGGTAGTGGGTCATCAAGAACATTTTCTAACCTAGACAAGTTGTCTGCAACGGGGTTCTCAGCTCCCTTTCTATCAATAATATGCAAATCAAATTCTTGTAACAAGAGAACCCATCTAATAAGTCTAGGTTTAGCATCTTTCTTTTCCATAAGATATTTAATAGCAGCATGATCAGTGTGAATAGTTACTTTAGAATCAACAATATAAGGCCTGAACTTATCACAAGCAAGTACAACTACTAAGAATTCTTTTTCAGTATTAGCATAATTTCTCTGAGCATTGTCTAGAGTTTTACTAGCATATTGAATAACATTTAATTTCTTATCAACTCTTTGCCCTAGAACAGCACCTACAGCATAATCACTAGCATCACACATAATTTCAAAAGGTAAATTCCAATCAGGTTGCTGAACAATAGGTGCAGAGATCAATGCTTTCTTAAGTATTTCAAATGCTTCTACACAATCATCATCAAAGGCAAATGGTATATCTTTTTGCAATAAATTAGTCAAAGGCCGAGAAATTTTTGAGAAGTCCTTAATGAACCTCCTATAAAAACCGGCATGACCAAGGAAACTTCTTGTACCTTTAATGTCCTTGGGACATGGCATCTTTTCAATAGCATCAACCTTGGCTTTATCAACTTCAATACCTCTTTCAGATATGTTATGCCCCAAGACAATACCTTCATTAACCATAAAGTGGCACTTTTCCCAATTCAAGACAAGATTAGTTTCTTCACATCTCTGCAAAACTCGATCAAGGTTGCTCAAGCAATCATCAAAAGAGGATCCACAGACGGAGAAATCGTCCATGAAAACCTCACAAATCTTTTCACAAAAGTCAGAGAATATAGCCATCATGCATCTTTGAAAGGTAGCAGGTGCATTACATAAACCAAAAGGCATACGTCTATAAGCAAAAGTACCGAAAGGGCAAGTAAAAGTGGTCTTTCATTGATCATCGGCTGACACAGGTATTTGAGAGAAACCAGAATAACCATCTAGAAAGAAAAAATGTGTATGTTTGGATAATCTTTCTAGCATTTGGTCAATAAAAGGTAAGGGGTATTGATCTTTTTTAGTATCCTTATTTAATTTGCGGAAATAAATTACCATCCTATAACCTGTAATAATTCTTTGCGGAATCAATTCATCTTTATCATTAGGAACGACAGTAATACCTCCCTTCTTAGGGACACAATGGACATGACTTACCCACTGACTATCAGCAACGGGATAAATTATACCTGCCTCAAGGAGCTTTAGTATTTCCTTTCTTACCACTTCTTTCATCTTAGGATTCAGCCGTCGTTGGTGATCACGAACTGGTTTGGCATCTCTCTCCAAATTTATTTTGTGTTGACATAGAGTGGGACTAATGCCCTTAAGACCATCAGGAGTATATCCAATAGCAGCACGGTGCTTCTTTAGAGTTTTCAATAATCTCTCTTCTTCATGCTCTGAAAGGTTAGCACTAATAATAACAGGATATATCTTTTTCTCATCAAGATAAGCATATTTAAGAGTATACGGTAATGGTTTAAGCTCAAACACGGGATCACCCTTGGGTGGAGGAGGATCCCCTAGGATTTCAGCAGGCAAATTGTGTTTCAGGATAGGTTCCTGTTTAAAGAATACTTCATCTATTTCCCTTCTTTCATTCATAAACATATCATTTTCATGGTCTAGCAAATATTGTTCTAAAGGATCACTAGGAGGTACGGCAATAGAAGTAAGACCAATAATTCCATCCTTACTAGGGAATTCCTCTTCACGGTGTTGTCTATGAAATTTAGAGAAATTAAACTCATGAGACGTATCACCCAAACCAATAGTAACAACATCCTTTTTGCAGTCTATCTTAGCATTAACAGTGTTCAAGAAGGGTCTACCAAATATAATGGGACAAAAGCTATCTTGTGGGGAACCAAGAACAAGAAAATCAGCAGGATATTTAGTTTTCCCACACAAGACTTCAACGTCTCTAACAATTCCCATTGGTGAAATAGTATCACTATTGGCAAGTTTAATCGTGACATCAATATCTTCTAACTCAGTAGGTGCAATATCATGCATAATTTATTTGTATAAGTCAATAGGTATTGCACTAGCAGTAGCACCCATATCACATAAGGCATGATAACAATGATCTCCTATTTTAACAGAAATAGCAGGCATGCCCACCACAGGTCTATGTTTATCTTTAGCACAAGGTTTAGCAATTCTAGCAGCTTCATCACAGAAATAAATAACATGCCCATCAATATTATCAGCCAAGAGATCTTTAACTATAGCAATATTAGGTTCAACTTTAACTTGCTCAGGAGGTGTATTGGTTCTAATATTGCTTTTACGAACCACAGTTGAAGCTTTAGCATGATCTTTTATCCTAACAGGAAAAGGTGGTTTCTCAACGTAAGCAGTAGAAACAATAGGATCATTATAAGTGATAGTCTTTTCTTCAACTTTAATAGGTGCATCTACTTTTACTTCTATGGGAGGATGATATTTAAACCACTTCTCCTTAGGGAGATCAACGTGAGCAGCAAAAGATTCACAGAAAGAAGCTACTATCTCAGAGTCAAGTCCATATTTAGTGCTAAATTTACGGAAAACATCGGTATCCATAAAAGATTTAACACAATCAAACTTAGGTGTCATACCTGACTCCTTACCTTCATCGAGATCCCAATCTTCAGAGTTGCATGTAATTCTTTCCAATAAATCCCATTTGAATTCAATAGTCTTCATCATAAAAGAGCCAACACAAGAAGTATCGAGCATGGTGCGATTATTATCAGAAAGCCGAGCATAAAAGTTTTGAATAATTATTTCTCTTGGGAGCTCATGATTGGGGCATGAATATAACATTGATTTAAGCCTCCCCCAAGCTTGAGCGATGCTTTCTCCTTCGCGAGGCCAAAAATTATATATATAATTGCAATCACGATGAACAAGATGCATAGGATAAAACTTCTGATGAAATTCCAATTTCAATCGTTTGTAGTTCCATGATCCCATATCATCACATAGCTGATACCATGTCAATGCATCTCCCTTCAAAGATAAAGGGAAGACCTTCTTCTTAATAACATCATCGGGCACACCTCCAAGCCTAAATAATCCACATACTTCATCCACACATATTAGGTGCTCATCAGGATGCATTGTTCCGTCTCCTGCAAAAGGATTAGCCAGTAGTTTTTCTAGCATACCCGAAGGAATTTCAAAGTAGACATTTTCATTTTCAGTAGGTTCAGTGGGTTCAGTGGGTTGAGGAGCAACTCTTTGCTCTACTGGTCGGGGTGAAGATACCGCGAACAAGCCCCTCGGAGGATTACTTTCCATAGTAACAAGTGACAGTAAATTTCAGCACACTATACAAATTTTTCCTTACCAAATTCCACCTACCAAAGGCGCTTCACTCCCCGGCAACGGCGCCAGAAAAGAGTCTTGATGACCCACAAGTATAGGGGATCTATCATAGTCCTTTCGATAAGTAAGAGTGTCGAACCCAACAAGGAACAGAAGGAAATGATAAGCGGTTTTCAGGAAGGTATTCTCTACAAGCACTGAAATTATCGGTAACAGATAGTTTTGTGATAAGATAATTGGTAACGAGCAACAAGTAACAAAAGTAAATAAAGTGCAGCAAGGTGGCCCAATCCTTTTTGTAAGAAAGGACAAGCCTAGACAAACTCTTATATAAAGAAAAGCGCTCCCGAGGACACATGGGAATTATCGTCAAGCTAGTTTTCGTCACGTTCATATGATTCGCGTTCGGTACTTTGATAATTTGATATGTGGGTGGACCGGTGCTTGGGTGCTATCCTTACTTGAACAAGCATACCACTTATGATTAACCCCTATTGCAAGCATCCGCAACTACAAAAGAAGTATTAAGGTAAACCTAACCATAGCATGAAACATGTGGATCCAAATCAGCCCCTTACGAAGCAATGCATAAACTAGGGTTTAAGCTTCTGTCACTCTAGCAACCTATCATCTACTTATTACTTCCCAATGCCTTCCTCTAGGCCCAAATAATGGTGAAGTGTCATGTAGTCAACGTTCACATAACACCACTAGAGGAAAGACAACATACATCTCATCAAAATATCGAACGAATACCAAATTCACATGACTACTAATAGCAAGACTTCTCCCATGTCCTCAGGAACAAACGTAATTAACTATTCACAAAGCATATTCATGTTCATAATAATAGGAGTATTAATATGCATATAGGATCTAAACATATGATCTTCCACCAAATAAACCAACTAGCATCAACTACAAGGAGTAATCAACACTACTAGCAACCTAGAGGTACCAATCCCAGACTTAGAGACAAGAATTAGATACAAGAGATGAACTAGGGTTTGAGAGGAGATAGTGCTGGTGAAGATGTTGATGGAGATTGCCCTCTCCCGATGAGAGGAGCGTTGGTGATGACGATGGTGATGATTTCCCCCTCCCGGAGGGAAGTGTCCCCAGCAGAACAGCTCTGCCGGAGCCCTACATTGGTTCCGCCAAGGTTCCGCCTTGTGGCGGCAGAGTCTCGACCCGAAAGCTTACTTATGATTTTTCTTCGGACGAAAGACTTCATATAGTAGAAGATGAGCACCGGAGGGCCAACAAGGGGCCCAGGAGGCAGGGGGCATGCCCAGGGGGTAGGGCGCGCCCCCCACCCTCGTGGCTGGGGTGTGGGCCCCCTCTGGTATTTCTTCTTCTCAGTATTTTTTATTATTTCCAAAAATAACTTTCGTGGACTTTCAGGACTTTTGGATTTGTGCAGAATAGGTCTCTAATATTTGCTCCTTTTCCAGCCCAGAATTCCAGCTGCCGGCATTCTCCCTCCTTATGTAAACCTTGTAAAATAAGAGAGAATAGGCATAAGTATTGTGACATAATGTGTAATAACAGCCCATAATGCAATAAATATTGATATAAAAGCATGATGCAAAATGGATGTATCAGAAGTCAATCCCCGCGCCCGCAGTCGCGGCAACGGCCTGGAAGCCCACGCACCCCAAGCTCTGCCGGGGACCGGTCAGATGCAACGAGAAGAAATGGCGGAGGAGGGCCACGGAAGGAGCAATGCCCACCATGGCCTCGCACAAGAAGGCGAAGACGGCAAGAAGGGTCACAAATTGAGGGTCGAGATGAAGCATGTGGATCTGATAATGCTCGAGCACCACGTTGAAGAAGGCGGAGAAGGGAGGAATCAGGCCATCCCAGAGGGCATCAATGAAGATCGGGACCTCAGCGGCTGCCCGATCCATGCGAGTGCGAGACGCGGGCCAAGCCACCGTCTCTCCCCACTCGTTGAAGCTGGAGGCAAGCATGGGGCGCACCTTGTCCATGGCCTCGTCGTTGAGCACCCGAGGCCGGCCGAGCGTAGGCTCAAAGGGCGGAGGCGCGGTTGGCAAAGGCAGAGGTTTCTTCCCCTTTTCAGCCTGTTTCGGCGCCATGGCGATGAAGCAGGCGGAGCGCAAGTCAGATTGGAAGGGCAAAGCAGGGCCTCGAGGAAGTAGGGAGATTGGAGGAGCCAGGCGTGGGCGGAGGAAGAATAACTATGTGAGAGGCGGGGGCCGCATAGCCAGGCGGAATCAGAGGCAGCGTGGGGAAGCGGAGACACCAACGTCCAATCAACCTCTACGCGCCAACCGCGGCCGCAGGCTTTTAGGGCCCGCGGTGCTCCGTACTTGACCCTTGGCTTCGCCGCGAAGCCAAGCCCGAGTGCACCTTGGGCCTGGGGGCTACTGTCGGTGTTCTGGGAACGGGGGTCCCCAGACTTGCCTGCCTGCGGCCCACGGCGTGGCTAAGCCAGCAGGCCATACGGCCCATCTTCATCAACAAGGCATCCAAGACCCTCGCGAGGGGCCAAGCCTCGCGAGGCGGACGACACAAGACCTCCTCTGGAGTGGCCTAAGTCAGGCAGGCTCACAAGGAGCGGAGATATCAAGGCGAGGCAAACCTCACGAGGCTCTCGTGACGTGAGCCATGACGATCGGTGCCAGGCGGGCGCCAGCGCGTGCAGCATCCTAGTTTCCTCTTTGGTGCTAAGGAGGCCAGCACAGGCGAGGAGTACCGAGGCATCAGGCAAAGGTTGCTATATCGGTGCAATGAGACCAAGACCAGGAGGATGGCAAGACGGAGGTCATAATGGAGCCCAAGACGGCGTCACCACAGAGCCTTTCGCAGGCGAAGACCACTTTTGTCAGGATAGCTTGTACTAGTTGTCCCCTTCAAATTTGCCCGCCGTTGTTGGCTCCCTTCCCGCTCAATATTTGGGAAGAGGACCAGGGCCTATATAAGTAGAGCTAGCCACCACCATAGGGGGCAACTGATTCAGATCACTCGCACCCACACAAGTTAGCCAAGCACAAGAACACCTCAACCTCAGGAAGCTGTTCTTCCCCCTGTACTGTTCATCATCTGCCCAAGAGGCAATCCACCACCACCACACTGGAGTAGGGTATTACACCACAACGGTGGCCCGAACTAGTATAAATCTCGTGTCTTTCTGTGTTGCGAGTTCGTCGAGTTCATCTGCGAGATCTTTGCGAGCTAGGGCATAGATCGGTAGGAGGGAAAGACTTCGTGCGCACCCGAGTGTTCGAACCTTAAGGGTTTGCCGGAACCCCACATCCGACATCTGCCCCACACTATTTATCATATCATCAGGCGAACTCTATGGCCTGTCAAAGGATATTCTTCTGCAGCGAAGCTTGAAGGAGCAATGAAGACATTGGTCTTTTATATCTTCAATGGCATCAGCTTCAATGCTCAAGACTTCTTCATTAGGCAATTTTCTGCATCTGGCTCTGATATCTTTGGTCTGAAGTTCTACGCTCCATGGGTTATGCGCCTTATCAAGCTTCATTCTGCTGTCAACTATCAGCCGTCTGCTCGCAACCATTTGATATTCTTGCCAGAGGTTGATATGTCTGTCGAAGCCATCTACACAGAACCTGCCAAGGAGCCTATTTATCTTCACAATGTTGATCACCAAAGCTTTACACAGCCGATTGAAGGAGTTCAGGCCGTCACTCGTGTTTATCCTTTGGCTGGCAATACATGTGCACCTCACTGTGCCCATACTGAAGCCACTGATAGCACAATTGCTCAAAGGCCTCGGAAGCGTTCTCGTGTTCTCAATGACCGAGAGCTTCTCGTCGCCCTGCATCAAAAGCAGGATAAGCATCACGACTGGCTGAAATGTCAGATGCAAAGCCTCTTGGTGGATGTTAATCTTATTCGCAACCTTGCCACCAAGAATGCCTTTGTCACTCATGAAACCCGTCGCAGGTCATGGAAGAGTCTGACATTGCTTAGTGCTGAAGCTGGTCTGCAAGACGACAGCTTCACTGAAAGATTCAAGTTTGATTCCACTCCTCCCAGGAATGTTGTCTTGCGTTGGACACCCTCACTTGAAGACTCTGACTATTCCTCCTCAGCTGCAACTGTTAATGCCAGAGTCATTGATGACCAAGATGATGCTACTTCACCACCTCCAACTTCGGCGCGTATCGACACTGCACCAAGTTCTTCTGCACCACCAAACCTCAACAACGACCCTGATGCTTCACCTACTCCTCATGGGAACGAGTAGAGGCTCTATGTCTTCAAACCTTTTTGGTCCTTACTAAGAAAAGGGGGAGAAGCATATGAGTTGATAGTCTTCAAGCGGGTCCTTATGGGTGGTTGCTTTATATTTTGCCAAGTGTTTACAACACTCGCTTTTGATACTTTTGGTTCTTTGAGTTGTAACACTTAAACTTGATGGTCATCTGCTACCTTTTCTGCTATTCTGTGATGCGACGATAAATTCCGCATATGCGATGATAAATCCCGCACGAAGTCATATTGCAGACGTCCATTTTTCATTATGCATGTCATTATCTTCGTGCAACCTGCCATGTGCATTTGCATTTCAAAAGCAAAATACTTATATGCACATCTTCAGGGGGAGCCTTTTGCTACTTATGAAGACAATATCTTAATCCTTTGCAATTTCACATACTTCTACCCCCGTTGAAAACTTCAACCAGTTTGCCATCAATCACCAAAAAGGGGGAGAGTGTAAGTGCATCTAGTGCCACCCCTAGTTGGTTCTGGAGTATTGACGACAAACCTGGTTAAGTGACTAATGTGTCTGTGAGAATTGCAGGATAACACAGGTAGTAGTCCCTCATTGATTCGGTTTACCTACCGGACATGACCCCTAAAAATGTGTGAAGACATTGAAGACAATGGTGGTATATGTATATATTCACATTGAAGACTATGACATGAGAAGACATCGCATGAAGACTTTGGAGCGCGAAGACATAGTTGTTTCGTAGTTTCATTTTCTTCTTTGTTGAGTCATAGGAACCACCGTACTGTTAAGTGGGGTCCAAGTGAACAAAGTCAGAGTGACTGAAGTGATGCTCAACCAAATCCTATGTCTTCGAGCGAAGACAATGAGAGCAAATCTTATCCAGAGGCGGATGAGTCAGCTTTACTTGTAGCCCAAGTCAAGGTGTCGCGTGTGTTTGAAATCTGACCGTTGGAAGACGTGTCAGTTCCTTAGTGACGCAGGGTCATTTCGGACAAATTAGGTCGGGTTGCCTAGTGGCTATAAATAGCCCACCCCCTACACCATAAATTGGTGGCTGCTCAGAGTTAGTGCATGGCTTTCGTCGTTTGAGAGCAACCCACCTCCGAAGCTTTTGAGAGAGAGAAATCCATGCGAGGACAAAGCCCAAACACCCAGAGCCAAAGAGTGTTAGGCATCAATGAAGTCTTTCTGTCTGCGTCACCTGAAGACTTGTTACACTTGAGGACTGTGAATCCTCCAGCCAGTTAGGCGTCACGTTCTGAGCATCCAAGAGTCATTGTGGATCGCCGGTGAACAAAGTCTGTGAAGGTTTGGAAGTCTACCTTCAAGACTTACCAGAGTGATTGGGCGAGGACTGGGTGTCCTTAGCTCAAGGGGAATAAGGTGAAGACACGGTCTTTTGAGTTAAATCTCAGCCTCCCTAACCAGACGTACAGTTGTCACAGCAACTGGAACTGGTCCAACAAATCCTTGTCCTCACCAAGTGACTGGTTCTATCTCTCACTCTCTTTATTTACAGTTTGTCTTCGTGAAGTCATTGCCTGCTTGTGTTACCTGTTTGACTTCACTGTGTGACTTCGATTGTTGTTTGGCTTCACACTATCTTCCATCCTATTCATTACTACCTAGCTGCTATTAGTCTTCGTGCTTTCACTTCATTGAATACTTGACTATGGCCTGCCTAGTGTAGTCTACCTTCCGCTGCATGTTAATAGGTTCATTTCTATCGTTTGTCTTTGAAACTCCCATGTTTTGAAGACTTCCATAAAAATCACCTATTCACCCACCCCCCCACTAGTCGATAACTAGCAATTTCAGGTAAGAAGGCAGTTCCTTTCGTGCGAAGATAAAGCCGGTGGGTCCCAGCCGTCAGACGGGAACGTTTTTCATGAAATACAGAGGCCCTTCCAGTAGGTCCGAGGTGCCAAGTGGAGGAATCATTATTTTGCGCGTAATATGGAGGCACTTCCTTGCGTGCGGCCATGGACCCAGCTGTCAGCCTCTCCACGTACAGTCCTTTTTTGATGGTTGTCGTTTGTTCACCACGTTGACGATGTTGTACCGCCCGAGAGCACCAAGGTGGTGGATGACGGCGCGACCTAGGAAGAAAACGTCCCGAAGCCGGGGAATACGCAGCAGTGGATGCCCATGTGAAGGGGAGTATGAGGGTTGACTGCTTCGGCTGCGGTTTAGGCTGTCGTCTCCGGAGAATAACAGGGGGTGTGGGTGAGTAGAGGGAAGGCCTAGCCAGCGGTGGGAGTAGGGTGGGGCATTGAGCCCCGTGTGGTAGCACAACCGGCCACGCGAGGCAGGAGCAGGCGGCACGGCTAGCGCTGGTTTGGGCGGCAGGAGCAAGAAGACCAGAGGATGAAGAAGCACGACGACCGTTGGATGGACATCGTACGGTCACTATAGCTAGAATCACTTATATTGACTAAGTTGACAAAGCCCTACGTCCGCGTCAACTTAGTCGGCCCACAAGTCAGCCTCCAAATATGGTGGGACCGACCTAGCAGCGGGGGTATTCATTATCTTTGTACGTAATAGCTGGTGAATCCGAGCCGTCAGCGGGGGGAATTATTTTTTGCGAAATACAGAGGCCCTTCCGGTTGGTCCCAGCTGTTAGGAGGAGGAATCATTATTTTGCGCGTAATAAGGAGGCACTTCCTACGTGCAAAAAAAGGAGGCACTTCCTTGCGTGCGGCCATGGACCCAGCTGTCAACCTCTCCACGTACCGTCCTCTTGCGATGGACGTCATTCGTCGACCACGCCAAGCCGAGAGCACCAAGGCGGTGGACGACGGTGAGGCCAAGTAAGGGAATGACCCAGAGCCCAGGAAGACTCGGCAATTTTTTCCCACACGGAGTGGGTATGAGGGTTTACTTGTTCGGCCACAGTGTGAGGCTGTCGTCGCCTGAGAATAACAGGAGGTGTAGGTGAGCCAATTGGCGGATGCATTGAAGGAGAACCAAAAGCTGAGAGGCGGCATATTCAGTATGCCTTTTGACATACTTTCGTATAGTTCGCTAATGCGAGTCTTTAACAAGTATATTTCTGTAGGTGTGCTGACTGGGCGGCCTGAAGAAGAGGTGTCCGAATTTCAAGGCGACCTGCTACAAGAGCTGTCCAAGGTGCATGAGTGAGCTCGGAAGGCAATGAGAAACATTGCTAAGGATTTATGGCCAGCCGATTCTCCTCCAGGAAGTATGGAGGAACTCGTGAATTTATTCAAGGGAGCTCGGTGCCGTTTTGGGCTATGGAAGATATCAGCATGCCAAGAAGGTGCTCGGGAAGCCTGGGCCATGGTGAAAACATGGTACACCAGACTTGATCCGAATCATATGGCGCAGGTCAGACCTCGAGGATCCGATGGACAGGAAATTCTGGTCAGCCTGGTGTACGACCAAGTGAAGATGGCCGCCAAGTTTTCATAACAGGATTGTAAACTAGACAACCTGTTAGAGGATCTAGAGGAAGAAGATGTTTTTGAGTCCAAGTAGCAATGTACTTTTTATCGACAAACTTGTCTCCACCCGAATTTGTAAAACGATTGTCATGGCAGACTTTTTGCTTCGACCTCTGAAAACCCTAGGTTTGGACTGTTTCCGAATACTATACCATAGGTAAACACCAAAGTATCTTCGAAAACCAGGCAGTCCGGTCATAATTGCTTGAACAGATAAGTTGTATTCAGGGAGTTATGTTATATTACATTTGATTGTAAGAAACATCTTCCAAAGAGAATAGTTCCGTAAACGGTTCCTTTCCCTGGGCCAGCATGCGTTTTTTTTTGCATACCGAAGTTGTGATGCTAAAAATCACAGTACATGTTATAGTCTGGGGGTTTTGTATTGCAACGAGGGCAGTTCGTCTTTTGCTTGCCGACCAATTATTCCCTTAAGAACGCTAGCTTTCGGCTTCACCCGTCTGAGGTACACGTCCGGATAACCCGACTGTAACAATCGCAGAGGTGCTCCCTTTATGCCCTAGCCGAACAAGCGGGAACGTAGGGCATAAGCACAGGAGCCAGGCAACCCAGCTTGGCAAAAACTTAAGTCATAAAGGTGCATATAATGGTGAGGAAAATACATATATGAGTAGACGACACATATATAAGGTGAGCTTGATGCTCGAAAAATAATAATAATAAGCTTCTTGTGAAAAAAAGCCGTCAGGTATTGTGGGGTATATACATTAAGGATGTATAACCCCCAGGTGTGCAGTTTATCCGAACACAAGCTAGAAGTCGTATAAAAACGATAAATAGGTAAACAGTGAAAGGGAGAAAAGAAGGAATGAGGAAAAAAGGTATATGTGTGGACTTAGGCGTAGAATCTTCGGAGCCTTGCAGCGTTCCATGGGTTTGGCTCCAAGCGATTATCCGAAGCATTGCGAAGGCGATAGGCTCCTCTAGTGAGAACTTCATCTATAATGAAGGGACCCTCCCATTTGGGCTTGAGCTTGTCTTTTTTCTTCTCTGGTAGGCATAGAACGAGTTCACCGACATTGTAAGTCTTTGCTCGCACTTCTCTGCTTTGATATCGCCGAGCCTGTTGTTGGTAGATTGCGGAACGGGCCTTCGCGACATCGCACTCCTCCTCCAGGCCGTCCAAGTCGTCCTGCCGATCAAGCTCGGATTCTCTCTCTTCGTACATGTGCACTCGAGGTGAGTCGTGAATAATGTCGCAAGGCAAGACCGCCTCCGTGCCATACACCATGAAAAAAGGTGTATATCCGGTCGTGTGATTGGGCGTGGTCCGCAGCCGGTAGAGTACGGAATCGAGTTCCTCAACCCAGTGCTTGTCTGATTCTTGCAGAGATCACACTAGTCTGGGTTTGATGCCGCTCATTATCATGCCGTTGGCCCGCTCGACCTGACCGTTTGTCTGAGGGTGATATACGAAGGTGTAATCGAGCTTGATGCCCAAATTGGCGCACCAAGTTTTCACCTCATCGGCTGTGAAGTTAGAGACGTTGTCAGTAATAATACCGTGTGGGACACCATAACGGTGTACGACGCTGGATATAAAGTCTATCACCGGTCCGGCTTCAGCCGTTTTAACTGGTTTGGCTTCTATCCACTTAGTGAACTTGTCGACCATAACCAATAAGTATTTCTTTTTATGGCTTCCCCCTTTAAGAGGTCCGACCATGTCGAGCCCCCAAATCGCAAAGGGCCAAGTGATGGGGATTGTTCGTAGGGCAGTCTGCGGCATATGGCTTTGATTACCGAAAAGCTGGCATCCAACGCAGTGCTGTACGAGGTCCTGTGCATCTGCTCGGGTCATGGGCCAAAAGAAACCCGTATGGAAGGCCTTACTTACAAGGGCCCGAGCTGCGGCATGATGGCCACCAAGACCAGCGTGTATTTCAGCTAAAAGCTCTCATCCCTCTTCTTCGGAGATACATCTTTGAAGGACTCCGGTGGTACTTTTATTGTACAGTTCTCCTTCGTGAACTATGTAGGCCTTCGAGCGTTGAACGATATGACGGGCCTCAGTCTGATCCTCAGGGAGCTCATTCCTAGTCAGGTAGGCAAGGAAAGGCTCGGTCCACGGGGCAATTACAGCCATGATTTCATGGGCCGATGGTGTTATTTCGGTGCTCGAGCCCCCGATGATATCAGAACTGTGTTTGGAATCTGGGGGTATGATCGGCTCCGGACCAGTGTTGCCACTCTCGTCCTGCCACACCACGGATGGCTTGAAGAGCCTTTCCACAAAGGTGTTAGGTGGGATGGGGTCGCGTTTCGCGCCCATGCGAGCGAGGATATCCGCGGCTTAATTACTCTCTAAAGCAACGTGATGAAACTCGAGCCCCTCAAACCGAGCTGATATTTTGAGTACGGCGTTGCGGTAAGCCACCATCTTCGGGTCTTTTGTGTTGAATTCTCTGTTTATCTGGGATATTGCGAGGTTTGAATCCCCGCACACCTCAGGGCGTTGTATGCCCATGGAGACAGCCATCCAGAGACCATGCAATAGGGCCTCGTATTCGGCTGCATTGTTAGAGTCTGTGTATAGTATTTGGAGAACATAACAGACTGTGTCTCCTGTGGGGATGTCAAGACGACACCAGCCCCAAGTCCGGCTAACATTTTAGAGCCATCGAAGTGCATCACCCAGTTGATGTATGTGCCGTACTCTTTAGGGAGTTTGGCCTCTGTCCATTCGACGACGAAGTCAGCCAACACCTGAGATTTCATGGCTCGGCGTGGTTTGTACGTTATTTCAAATGGTAAGAGCTCAATGGCCCATTTGGCAATCTGGCCGGTGGCATCCCGGTTGTTTATAATATCATTGTGTGGTACTTCTGAAGCCACCGTGATCGAGCATTCTTGAAAGTAGTGTCGCCGCTTGCGGGATGCCATAAAGACCGCATATGCTATCGTCTGATAATGCGGGTATCGGGATTTGCATGGTGTAAGGACCGTCGATACGTAATACACTGGTTTTTGGAGTGGGAACTTATGCCCCTCCTCCTCTCGTTCGACGACGAGCACCGCACTCACAACCTGGTGAGTTGCAGATATGTAGAGCAACATTGCTTTGCCGATGTTTGGTGCTGCCAGAATTGGGCTGCTCACTAGCAAAGTTTTTATTTCCTCCAGTCCGGCTGTTTCAACGTCCGTCCACGCAAATTGGTCGGTGCGTCGGAGCAGGCGATACAATGGCAATGCCTTTTCTCCTAATCTGGAGATAAAACGGCTCAAAGCTGCCACGCACCCGGCTAGTTTCTGCATCTGCTTGAGGTCAGTTGGTGTTGCCAATTGAGACAGGGCTCAGATTTTGGCTGGGTTTGTGAGGAAGTCCTGGATTATGGGGTCCTCGCGCGTCCGGGCTATGTGACATGGGTCAGACTGGTGGGCCGTGAAGATACAAGATGGAAGACTTCCCCCGTGTCCGGATGGGACTTTCCTTGGCGTGGAAGGCAAACTTGGCGTGCGGATATGAAGATTCCTTTCTCTGTAAACTGACTCTGTACAACCCTAGCCCCCCTCCGGTATCTATATAAACCGGAGGGTTTAGTCCGTACACTACAAAAAAATACACTTCTGTGATGATACGTGTTTGTCACAGTAGGTCGCGTTTTTTGTCATGCATGTACATCCTTGACAAATTTATGACAGAATCTGGATAGTCATACTTGTGCTGTCGTACAAGTGTTCCATTACATTACCAAAATTATCATCATGGAAGTGTCCACTTCCATGACGATAAATCGCGCGTCACAGAAGTGCTTTCGTCAAGGGTGACTGACACGTGGCATCCACCGTAACGGAACGCCGTTAGGCTATCGGGTCGGGTCTTGGATCCGATAACCCGTTAACAGCCCCGACCAATGGGGATTTTCCACGTGTAAAATCATCATTGGCTGGAGGAGACATGTGTCAGGTCCGCGTTGGCACAGGTGTCACTCATTCAATGGGCGAGACGCGCCTATGATATGTTGATACATGGACCGGCCCATCAAGTTTAAATGGGCCGGCCCAACTGAAGGCCCACAAGATTTTGCGGACCATAATGGGCAGGCCCAGCTAAAGGCCCACGAGATTTTGCGGACCATAATGGGTTGGCCTAGCTAAAGGCCCACAAGATTTTGCGGGCCATAATGGGCTGGCCCAGGTAAAGTTCCACAAGATTTTTGTGTGCCATAATGGGCCGGCCCAGGTAAAGGCCCAGAAGATTCTTGCGGATCATAATGGGCCGGCCCAGCTAAAGGCCCACGAGATTTCGCCGACATTAATGGACCGGCCCAGCTGTAGGCCCACAAGATTTGGAGGACCCTAGTAGGCCGGCCCATTAACTGGCTGCCATGTTTTGGGCCAAATGCCGGCCCATATTTGATCCGGTTCATTAATGGCCTACCATGCTCCGGGCCTAATAGTGGCCCATATGAGATCCGGCCCGTTAAAATCCTACCACGTTCTGGGCCAAATTATGGCCCAGATCAGGTCTGGCCCTTTAAGAGGCTTTGGGCTCAATTATGGCCCATATTAGATTCGGCCCGTCAACTGGACACTATGCTTTTGGGCCCACTTGCTAAAGGCCCACTTAGTAATTCGGCCTGATATTAGTTTTGGCCTGTTAAGGGCCCGTTTAACATTTCAGCCCTATATTAATTTCGGCATGTTAAAAGCCCGTCATATAGTTGGGCCTAACTACGGCCCGGTTTGCATCCGGCCTGCTCGCAGCCGATATCTGATTGGGCCAAACAAGGACCGAGACAATTTTGGCCTGTTAAAAGCCCGTGATTTGATTCGCACAATCATGGGCCGGGGTTCATTTCGGGCTGCTGCCGGCCCGTGAGCTGTTCGGCGCGTTTCAGGCCCAACCTACATCGTGATTGCATGACGGCCCGATTATGTACCGTAATTTTACGGGTTTGGCCGGTTTACTGCGAAGACAGGATATATATACAGTAAAATAACTGCAGCATCGTAAATAAGAAAAAACCTAGACAATACAATAAAGAAATTATGGCATATTACATCCACTGGGCATCAAAGTTCGCCACTATGATAATAAAGCACAAGCAGACAGCAGATTACATACACTGGGCATGAAAGATCGCCACCAGTGCAAATAAACACGCCGGCAAAATAATATACAAAACCGACAACACTTCAATAGAGTTCAAGAAAGGTTAGCCCTGCTGGGGAGCTGCAGCGCAAGCAGCTGAGCAAGATGATGAGACTGCGCTTGTTCAACACTTATATCTTCCTCACTCTGAAAGATAAACAAGCAGACAGATGACAGGTTTTTCACATAAAAGTATCAGTGCTGACAATTCATCACATTTCTTACTGACGAATAAAGTGACACAGTTTAAAATTGCATTAACACAATATGGTATTGTGCAGGTCAAGACATGGCAGGAAATGACATTGTGAAGGAGTTGGCAGCTTCACAACACCACTAGATTACAGATCAAGACTCATAAGTATCAATGGTTAGTGTGCTGTCAATTTATACCATTTCAGATTGGCAAATAAAGAGACGGTTTAAATAATAGTAGAATGATATGACATTGTTCATAGTTAAGACATTGCAGAATATGACATTGTGCTGTAGTGGGTAGGTTCACCACACCAATGGATTACGGATGAAGAACAGAAGCATACATGCAGTGCAAAAGAAGATCACTTGCTCTGTATAGTTTAATTTACATGGTATGAAGAAGGAACTTGGTTGTACAACTGAAAGCTTAAATTAAGAAAGGACAAACTTTTGTTTATGAACTACATAATAAATTTTAAACAAGCAATTTGATGCAAACACTAAAAATAAATAGCTGTTGCAGTCATGCCTAACCAAATATATACAACAAAGTTTGAAGGCTTGAGATGGACAAACTTACATTATTGGTGAAGACAGGCTCTATAAAGGCCTTGTCCATGCTGATGGGGGGGGGCAATTCAAGAATTTTACCACAGAATCTTCTTCAAAAGCATTGCCTTTATTCTACATTTTGTTAAGAGTAAATATAGATGCGATAATATACGAAAAAATGGAGAATATTTAAGAGAAGATGAACAGTGATGCTACATAACCAAGTAGCTATAAATGTAAGTGCAGCGATATAGGCAAAAGGTACAGCCAAGAGCAATGCTCAGCTAAACTTCTTCAGTACCAACCTTATGGTAAGAGTAAATATAGATCTGATGTGTAGAAAATGGCGGGCAAAGGAAAATAAGCTGCAGAGTGATGGTACATGAACAACTACCTGTCATTATAAGTACACTGATAAAGGACAGCATGTACTTACAAGAACAATGCAGAGCTAAAAAAACATTGGCATTGGATATATTCTACACTAATGTAACCATTCATACAGATCAGATAATTTGGAGCGAACAATTGATAAGCAAGCTATCATGCATACTGCTGTCACATAATGAACCAGGTATGTATGCAAGTACAGTGATACAGGACAACAGGTACTAACAAGAGCAAGGCAGCAGGCAGCATATTTGCGATATCCTGTCGTTCTTGTCAAACTGGAATTCTTCTTCGAGCAGATCTCCTGCAAAAAAGATTCGTAAGGCACATGCGGAAAAGTAGAAGTTCAAATTGTCATGTGATTTCATAGACAGTATCTCATCCTGGGAACGAGACCAGTGCATAACAAGGTTTTTCCATTCAATGTCTTCTAAATTTAGCACAGGAGACTTCACCGGAAATTCGTTTATAGACTTTCCATCAAAGTGTGATTTCCTCAGGTAACACCGATACTGCTGCAATGCTTCCTTGAAAAGCACAAGCAAGCTTTGCTCGTCATGACTATCCAGATTGACCCTCGCCTAGTTACAACAATGTAATGTAAATCATTGATGTGTTCAATCAGCAGAAAACAGGAAAATAATAACCATGAATAATAGCACTTACACGTAAGTTGGACAGGAAGATGTGAAAATGGTGTTTGTCTTCACAATAATCTTCCCATGATGGGAATATATGCACGTAGTCCCTAACAACATTGAAAGCATTGTCTTTTAAACTGGGAATAAATGGAATGGGGTTCCAATCTGCAGGAATTGGTCGTCTCTGGAGTTGGGATATGTCTTCGGCCGGTGGACTTGCTGTACTTTTTGCTGGAGTGGGATTTTTCTGTGGTACGGCTGGTGCTATGGCAACTGAAATCGGCATACCTTTTGCTGGAGTGCAGGTCCTGTGTGGTGCGGCTAGTGGTGTGGCGAGTGAAGTATGGGTACAGTCTGCTGGAGTCGGTCCTACGTTTTGTGTCACTGGTTGTACAGCCAATATAAGTGGGGTGGTGTCTGATTTCTCCGGCACAACCACATTTTTTAAGGACTTTGCTGGTTCTCCTTCAGGTTCGGCAATCACCCTCTTCCTTTTTGATGTTTGATGCACAAGAACAACATTTGAGTGAAAAAACATGGTATGATGATAGATGGAATATGTATTGATAATGGATGGGCATGGCATCTCGACATATATGATGAGTAGACTAAGCAGATGGCGGTGCAACAAAGTAGAAGAAATGCAAGACAACATATGCAAGATACGCTTAATCAATAAAACCTTGCCAAATTAGAATAGGCACCTTGATGGGTGAACAGGACAGACCATCTGCCTTCGACTCCTCGAGGTTAGAATAGTCATTAGGATCATATTCTGAACAAGAATCAACAGGTGGGGAGCGTGAGTTTCATTGCATCCAGAATGGCACTCAATGCCTTGGTGCCAATTTTGTAAGTCATTGTAGTGTTTAGCTTCAAGAGTGGACTGCTGCTAGTGCGACACAAAGCAACTACACAGATCATAGTGTAGATATAACGGGAAAACCTTAAGCATCAGAATAAAATCAGCAAAGTGGAACTTGCTGGAATATATGTGCTAGTATTGCCGGTACGGCTAGAAAGGCTTCGGATACCAACTCTCTTCTAGTGAAGGTGCGGTACTGTTAATATCAGTGTAACTCTCAAAGGCGACACAGCTCCCCGCATTTCCTTGCTATTCTTATAGGATTCAAGTGGGCAGGCCACTACAAATCCTACGAATGTTTACAAGATCCTACGAATCACAGAGGCTCAAAGTGTCCATCACAACCGACCATATAGACCTCTACACTGCAAATGTCCCTGCTCATCTTCCGTACAAGGAACATACTGTACTACTATCATACTCCCTCCGTTCCAAAATATAAGTCTTGGTAGAGATTTCCACTCTGGATCACATACAGATGTATCCAGATACATTTTAGAGTGTAGATTCACTCATTTTGCTCCATATGTAGTCCATGGTGGAATCTATACAAAGACTTGTATTTAGGAACGGAGAGAGTACATATTAAAGAAGAACGGAAGAGGAACATGGTAAAGAAGAGCAAGCAGATTTTGGATAATAAAATGTTGGTTGCATAGTGCCCACACATGATGAACCAGAGCGCATTAAGAATGCAACTCATAGCTGTCTCTCGACCATTTCAGGCGGTTGGATGAAGATCCTGCGTCTCCTAACCCTTCTTCTTCCTCGTCTCTGATTCTTCCCATACAGAACACCGCACGGGCCGCCGGCCAGACCACCGGCCCCCACCGCCTGTGTTCCTCCGCCACCCACACCCCCACCCCCGCCCCAACCCCCTCCCGCGTCGAGTTTTCTTTGTTCGGTGAGGGCCTACACCCACTCGAGCCCCTTCGATCGCACCAGCGAACTCCGGCGAGCTCTGAAAAATCGACTGACCCAATTTTGAAATTTAGTCTACTGTGATTTAACTAGTGTGGAATATAAAAGGGGAAAACCATAAGCATTGGGAGTATAGTGTTGAGCGTGCCATGGCGGATCTGAAGGTGCAAATCGGACAAAGGCAACTTCGCAACCAAGACAAGAAATCAGAGTAAAGCAGTGGCGATCTACTTTCTTGCTGCGATAAATAAGTTGAGCAGATACGAAAGAGTACCGCCTCTCGTGCGGCGCCGTGTACGCATCTGCTGAGAATTTGACGGTGCTGCAGTAGCGATGGCTGTCGGCGGCGTGGAAGCAGATCTAGGAGGGTAGACGGTGGCGGCGGGGCGCGGTGGACGAGACGGTTGTAGGAGCGGCGCCGACAAGGTTGACGACGGCGGGGATGAAGCGAGAGGACGGGATGCAAGGATCCCGGTCCGAAGCCGTGGATGAGAGAGGTCGATCTCTTGTAATGGACGGCGGCGTCGGGGTATCAGCTTCGGCATGGTGGAGGAGGACGGCGGTGGATGGGGTGGCGGACGGCGGCGGACAGAGGAGGGTGGGGTGGAGAGGGTGTTTTGGCGCCCACGGAGTACGAATGGGGAAAAGGGAGGTAGAGAGGAAGGGGGGAACCATGTATTCAGGGTGCGCTTGTCTCAAATGCGAGGAAATTTACAAACTTAGCTCCTGTTTCAAATTTCTACTACATCACAGCAACATTAGTCGGTTGGGGATAGGACGGTAATCTCGCATACACCGAATATTTGCCGACGAGAGTTTGTTTTTGGCGCCCACCGTGTATGAATATGAATCGGGGAGGGAGTCGATTTCGGCCGAGGACACAATGTGTTTTGGCGCCCACCGTGTATGAATCCGGGTGAGAGGCGGTTACGTCACGTTTGGGTGAAATTACAAACCTACCCCTATCGAAACCTATAGAAATCCAGCAGATAGGCTTTGTGTGGCAGGGATAGGCAGTAGTGATTTCCATCTCGCAGATTTTGGTTTCGGGCGGTTACTGCGACTTTCCCCGCTTTGTTCAAATTTTGCAGAGTGCACGTTTACCATGCCAACTCAATTCGAATCCCGTTTGTATTCTATTTTTTCGGGCGGGATCCATTTTCAATTGGAATTACATTCTATATACATCATTTTTTATATATACTTTCAAAAGCACAACAAAGAATTCTACTCCTTTATATGTATAATATGATTTACAAATACAACGATCTCGAAATCTTAAGGTTGAATTCGAATTTTTTTAACCAAATTATGTTCTACTAAAATGTATGGATCAGTAATATCTACATATTAAATAACATAGATGTGCGTGAATTCATATGAGTGTGCATGTTTGATAGATCAATTTTGGTTCGAGTATGGATTACATGTATCATCGTCTCGAATTCAAATATTTGAATCCCTTTTTTGTTCACTCCTTTCACGCCCATCTCTCTCGCATGCATGCTCCTTCAGGTAGCTATCACTCTCTTTTCTCCAGCTGACCTGCACGCTCACTTCATGTTTCTCCTATCCTCGCAAACATGGTCTCTCGACGTCTCCCTTGAGAAGTGTCACACTCTCCCTATCATTATACATTACACGGTTTTCATTATCTCTCACATCTCTACTGTTCTCTGGTATCACTCGGTACCTAAGCTTTCTTTTTCACCGCCACACACACAGTCTCCACTCGTCTTTCACGTTGTCTTTCTCTCTATGGGATTCTCTCACACACCCTATATGTATCTACATATGACTCATACCACTAAAATTACTCTCTCTATCTCTCCTGTAGACACAACATTTGTTGCGGTCTCCTTTTCGTCTCCATCCCAGACTGACATTATTCATTTTTTTACCGATCAGACAACCCCGACTACCGTCTCCTCTCTCTCTCTCACAGACGCACACACACAACTCCTGCTTCCACTCACCTTCTTGACTACCGTCTCTCTCACACACACACAAAACTCTCGCTTTCGCACCCCGACTCGTATTTCTCTCGCAAACATTTATCGACTAGCTAGCCTCTAGATAGGTTTATACACCCGCACACTCGTGCTTCCACCATCGCATACATGTCTCTCTCCCGCTCCTTGTATCTATGTAGATTTTTCTTCCCTTCTTGAGACACGCCCTCTCGATCGTGCACACACACTATCGCCTCATTTTAAGCTGATACCTATCGCACACACACTCCTTGTGTCTTTGTCACACATGCACTCCGTCCTCCTCCACTCCCCCTCTCTCTCACACACACATGGGCTTTTTGCAACAACTAGCAAGATGCCCATGCGTTGCACGGAACATCAAGATGCATTTGTATGAGTAGTTTATCTTGTGGGGGAAAAGGATGAACGAGGGAAGGCCTTATTTGCAAATGTGGAGAGGGGTGTGGGTATCTGTTTGCAAAATTGCCATAGTTTCCTTCCTATCCGTCAGATATAGATCGGATGGCCTATATTGCAGGATGGCAGGCACACGATCATCACCGACAATGCTTTTTATAAGAGTAGGGATAAAAAAAAGAATTGGTGATGATGGTGGGCCTGCCATCCTGCAATGTAGGTTGTCCGATTTATATCTGATGGATAGGAAGGAAAATATGGCAATTTACCCGCACTCTTCACCACATTTGCAGATAAGGCCTTCCCTCGTTCATCCTTTTCTCCCACAAGATCTCGATGTTCCGTGCAACGCACGGGCATCTTGCTAGTAAGAGTAGAAATTAGACATATACCACTTCTCGAATCTTGAAACCAACAACATTCCTCCCTTATCTCATCAAAACCGCCAAAGGAATATATTTTGAGTGAAACATAACATATTTTTAGTGATATACGTATTTCAAAACTAGCTTTTTTTCTATCAAATCGGTGAATATGTATTAATCTACTTTGATCGTGTGGCAACGCATTGGCACATTGCTAGTAGTTATTATAATTTTTTGGACACCAGACAAACGGTGGAGTACATATACGAAGAGAAGAGGCGCACGCACGCAGTCGGCCTCTCGCTGTCTCGCACACATGCGTGTTCCGTAAAGGCGACGTTAACAAATAAACCCTAAAACCCTAGGTGCACGATTGCTGCATTCGCGGGTACCGGGTACATGGTGGAGCACCTTTGTAGGAATAGTCAGCTCGCGTGATAATTTGATCCGTAGGAGTTGATGGTCGGGACCATAGGTGAACGACTTGGAGCGGCGGTGGCTCGCCAGTTGCCACAGATCGAGTAGCCACGTTTAAAATATCGTTTTTTTAGCGGGGGTAAGAGTGCCGATTTTCAATGGCGCGTTATAAGTAGTAAGTAGTTTTTAGAATGATTGGTATGGAGCAAAAACGGAATTCATAGTACTACGTACCTCCTTGGCGTATGGTTGTATGGTTTTTTTGCGATGGAGGTTGTACGGGTTTATGTTGCGAGATGTTGAACCTGGTAGTTCTAGGGTAAATACTATGGTTTAGATTTAGATGCTGGTTTTCAGTAATGAAAATCGGAAGGGGAAACCCTTCTTTGATTAAAAAAACTACTACCTCCATTCTGGTTTACTAGTCCCCATCGTACTTTTGGTCAAAGTTTGTCCACGAATTTTACTTGTAAAATGTGAATGGAAAATGAGATTTTGTTATACCCAAACAAAAAAGGACTAGAGGGAGTGATTGCTCTGACACGGACGCGACCTCTCATAGCGCAGGCATTGAACCGGCGCGCCGGCCAAGAGGGCCGCACTCGCTGCAGGCCCGGCTGAGCACGCCTCCTCGCCGCGTGTAACCAGCTTAAGACTGCCCCGCCTGCCTTCATTGAATCCGCGTGTGTGCCGGCAACACATCCTTCCGCGAGCCGGCAGGCATTTTAGAACACAAAAAATGACTAAAATATAATTAATTTACGCATGGTCTTGACTTGTTGTGCTCGCACTGGTAGTAGGAACTAGTAGAGGATTTTCTTTATTTATAACTCTCCTCACATTTTTTTGGCTTTGAAGTGAATCATGGTTGTGGACATTATGTATGAATGTGCAGATATCTGTGAACATGAGTTTGATGTGGAAGTTGAACTTGGAATGTCGGGCCTGCGCGTGAACTATACCATGTCCAATGCTTCGTCTGTTATTGTTTGGAAAGTAATTGCTATTATTACATGACCCGAAAAAACATTTTGTGCCACATCAGTAGATGCACGGACATCACAACAGGCATGCTGACTGGATAAACATTTGAACCTAGCTATTATGAAGGAAATTTTGTATTGACAATAGTTTTAGATAGTAGGAGACGCCTAGCCTGCTCTGCCTTTGCTAGCTTATTTCTGGCTTCTTCCATCTCTTCTTTGGCTTGGTTGAAGAGAGCATCTGATTGCTCTTTTCGCTTCTTCAGGAACTCAGCTACATTCTCAAGGGCTGTTGCACGCTTTCTTTCAGCCTTTACTAATGCCACGAGGACACGAACAGCTGACGACTCCACCTGGCTTGTGTGTAATCCAGCACCATCTGGGAATTTTCACCGTGTGTCTAATCCAGCATCATTAGGGAACTGGCACCTTGTGTGTAATCCAGCCTCATTTTGGAAACATGATCTCGAGGTTGACCATACTTCCCTCCTCGTAGGAACTGCATCCTAACATGAAGTTACTTCTTTTTTAGATCAATACTCAGAGCAACCTAGATCCATTTAGTAGAAGCCAGATAAACAGAACTCGGAGAAGTGAATTCAAAAGGAAATAAAAAATAAAAATAGACTACAAGGTGAGCACACCCACTTCCTACATCAAGATAAAAACGAAAGCATTAGGATGATTAATACTCTTCTTATTACACATCGAAGAACACCATGCTTAAGAGAAACAGAAACTACAACATATACACCTCGAAGAACACGAGGCTACACGAAAGTAATTGAAAGGGTGTTACTTACCAAAGCTCGTTTTACAAGTTCGGTGCAGCTCCTCTTTAACTTGCCACGCTCCTTGAAGATGTCCCGAATATCCCGTCTTTGGTCTTCATTGCTCCTCTGCATGTTCGCACTCGTGGTTTTAAAATCTCAACATGGCAAGAAAAATATACTACTAGTAATACTCGCGCATCTTGTGGGCAACATTAAAGCACTCGTCTGCCATGTTAGAGCATCTCCAACAGAATCACAACGCGCAGCGCTTTAAAAAAGCGTTTACAGTGCTGAGATCGAGAAGTAGATACTAGAGAGTAGAGGATAGTTCTCAGCATAGATAGATAAAAAAAGATAATTCAACTACTCCTCGTCGTCCGACTCCTCCTCGGTGATGTCCTCCTCCGACGTCTGACTGTAGGCGTGAAGATACCGATCGTCGTCGGATTCCCAGGGCGACGCTGCTCCTACCCTCATGTTGAATTGAGCGTCCCCTTTCCTCCTACGCTTGTCCTCGCGATAGGCGGCTCGCTCCGCCCTCCTCTTATCCCTCTCCGCCCTCCTTTGCGCGTAGAACTCACGCTCTTTGATGATGTCCTGGGGAAGGGTTGGCGCCACAGCGCCATGGCTTCCTCGTCCATCTCCGCGATGCCGAGACGGTGCTCCCGCCTCCGGTTGTCGTGACGATCCTCGTCGGTGCTAAGCCGCGGCAGAGGCGCGAGCTCCTGCGCCCGTTCCCGCGTCGGCACGTTGGGGAAGTTCAATGGTCTATGAGGCCACCGGAGGCGCCACACCGCCGCGTCGTACGCGCGGGCGGCCTCGTTGGTGGTGTCGAAATTGCCGAGGCCGAGGCGCATCCCGTGGAACCGGATCTCGGCGGAGAAGCCGCCGGAGGGGCACGCGCGGAGGCCGCGGTATCCCCAAGTTTCCCGGCGACGCGGCGGCATGGTGGCGCGGTGGCGGCGAGGAGAAAAAGAGCGGGGAGAGAGCGGTGGTGAGGCATAGAGCGGGGAGAAAGTGGTGGCAAGGCACAGAGCGGTGGGAGGGCGTTGGATTTTATAAAGCACGCCGGACGCCGCGCGCCAAAACTAGCGCACGCCCGGCCGCTTTTTCCCGCGCCCGCGATCCTTTCCCGTCGTCTATGCTATCTCTACTCTCTTCTCTACTGTTATATTTATTTTATATTTTATATTTAATATTTATCTCTACTTCCTTTACTATCTACTTTTTTTCTCTATACTTTTTTTTCTTGCAATATAGGCCGTCCGATTTATATCTGACAGATAGGAAGGAAACAAATGGGAATTTTGCAAAAAGATACCCATACCCCTCTCCAGATTTGCAAATAAGGCCTTCCCTCGTTCATCCTTTTCTACCACAAGATAAACTACTCATACAAATGCATCTTGATGCGTGCAACGCATGGGCATCTTGCTAGTTCTAAAAACCTTTCCATCATTTGCCACACTACTGGTTGGAGATGAAATACCTACCCAAGCACAACGCGATACAGGAGAGACGCACAATTACAAGCTGATATTCTGTTGGACAATGGAGGCTATAACCAATTACTTTTACGGGAACAATAGCACCCAGGAATTTTGAAGGGTATGTATGAACAAAATTGGAACTGCACATGTACTGCTAAGTGATTCAATACACACATTACCAATCGAGGAGGAGAACGATGGTCGCGGTGGCCTCTGTGAGTCATGGTCGGCAACGCGAGTCAGTTCATTGTCCACGACGGTGATACTTCTGCGCTTGGCGTCGGCTTCCGGGAAGCAGATCCGAGACCGTGGAAGACGATGCCGGGGAAGAGGCTCCGTGTACGACGACGACGGTGGACTGGCTCCAGTGTGGCGTACGAGGTCGTCGATGAGGCAGATGCACTGCGGTGGACGAGTGCGCCGATGTAAAGGGGAGGAGCACGAAGGCTGCGGTGCCGTGGAGAAGTCTATTTTGCGGTGGGGATAGAAAATGGGGAGTATTCAGGTGTACTACTCTGGGTGCCGGGGTGGGGTTGGCTGGGTAGGGTGAACCTGAAGTTACGAAAACAGCCCCCTACCAAGCGTCATCCGTAGGCCTGTTCCGAAGGCTATGATGGTAACTTCCCACTGCTCGAATCAGGGTCGCGGGAGATTTTCCCGCGACCTCAAAATTTTGTGACACTAGACTCCCCGTGTGGCGTGTTGAGTGATTCGGCTAAGCAACTAGCGAGTAATAGTAGTAAACTCTGCATATTAGGTTTGACCGAAGTCAAACTTCCTAAAGTTTGACCAAGTTTATAGAAAAATATAAACATTTACCATAACAAATATGTATGATGTGAAAGTACATTCAATAATGAATCTAATGGTATCTATTTGTTATTGTATATGTAATATTTTTTGTTATAAGCTTTCTGAGAGTTTACAAAACTTGACTTTGACCAATGCTAATACGTGGACTTAAATAAAAGCGGAGGGAGTACACATTTGTTTTCTTAGTTTGTAGTGAACTAATCAATTTGTTGAAATTTTGAAATAAATATATTAGGCTATTGACTTCGAATGTAATGGTCTATACAATTCAGTAGTTACAATCATTGTCGAATCCCAAGATGTATACAAGGTCTATAGTACTTCACAACATGCTCAAACTCACATAATCCCAATCAAATGAGAATCTAAATGCATTTCATAGTTATTACTTTGTAGGATGCAACAAAAACAACCATAAATCTACATCAGCCATTATAGAAGCAACATTTTGACATATCCCAATGTGTGAATGAAACGTGCAGAGAGAGCTTTTGAAGATGGAGCAGATAGGGCGGGAAAGATTGTATGTATGTGGACGAGAGTGTAACGCCCATGATGCGGCTATATCTCCCACGTGTCGAGGCACGACTTAGAGGCATAACCGCATAGTGGTTTTGTCGCAAGAAGGGTCATCTTCACACAATCCCATGTAATGAACAAGAATGGGATAAAGAGTTGGCTTACAATCGCCACTTCACACAATACATAAATATTATTCATACATCATCCAAAATACAAGCATATAGACCGACTACGGTCAAAATCCAGATGAAAATAAGACAACCCCAAATGCTAGATCCCCGATCGTCCCAACTGGGCTCCACTACTGATCATCAGGAAAAGACACATAGTAACGACCACGTTCCTCGTCGAACTCCCACTTGAGATCGACGCCATCATCTGCACTGGCATCGTCGGCACCTGCAACTGTTTTGGTAGAATCTGTGAGTCACGGGGACTCAGCAATCTCACACCCGCGAGATCAAGACTATTTAAGCTTGAAGGAAAGGATGGTGCAAAGAGGTGGAGCTGCAGCGGCAAAAGCATATATGGTGGCTAACTTGCGCAAATGAGAGCGAGAAGAGAAGCAACGGAACGGACGTCATCTAGCAATGACCAAGAAGTGATCCTGAACACCTACTTACGTCATACATAACTCAGACCGTGTTCACTTCCCGGACTCCGCCGAGAAGAGACCATCACGGCTACAGACGCAGTTGATGTATTTTAAATGGTTCAAGTGACAAGTTCTCTACAACCGGACATTAACAAATTCCCATCTGCCTCATAACCGCGGGCACGGCTTTCGGAAGTTAATACCCTGCAGGGGTGTCCCAACTTAGCCCATCATAAGCTCTCACGGTCAACGAAGGATAAACCTTCTCCCGGAAAGACCCGATCAGTCTCGGAATCCCGGTTTACAAGACATCTCGACAATGGTAAAACAAGACCAGCAAAGCCACCCGAATGTGCCGACAAATCCCGATAGGAGCTGCACATATCTCGTTCTCAGGGCACACCGGATGAGACATCCTACGAGTAAAACCAGACCTCGAGTTTCCAGGAGGGGGCCCCGCAGTCTGCTCAGTTCGGACCAACACTCGAAGGAGCACTGGCCCGGGGGGGTTAAAATAAGATGACCCTCGGGCTCGCGAAAACCCGGGGGAAAAGGCTTAGGTAGCAAATGGTAAAACCAAGGTTGGGCCTTGCTGGAGGAGTTTTATTCAAGGCGAACTTTCAAGGGGGTCCCATAAATCACCCGACCGCGTAAGGAACGCAAACTCAAGGAACATAATCCCGGTATCTCAGTAACTAGGGCGGCAAGAGTGGAACAAAACACCAGGCATAAGGCCGAGCCTTCCACCCTTTACCAAATATATAGATGCATTAATTAAATAATAGATATTGTGATATCCCAACATATCCATGTTCCGACATGGAACAAACTTCAACTTCACCTGCAACTAGCAACGCTATAAGAGGGGCTGAGCAAAAGCGGTAACATAGCCAAACAACGGTTTGCTAGGAAAGGATGGTTAGAGGCTGACATGGCAAAATGGGAGACATGATATAGCATGTGATAGGTAGCGGAGCATGGCAATAGAGCGAACAACTAGCAAAGCAAAGATAGAAGTGATTTCGAGGGGTGGTCATCTTGGCTGCAAGGTTCTCAGAGTTGTCGAAAGCTTGATCCTCGTAAGCGTACTCGACAGGTTCCTCGTTCACGAACTCGTCTCCCGGCTCTACCCAAGACAAGAACACAAACAAACGGAACCACAATCAACCACGAGAAATGCACAAGCAACATGATGCAAAACATGCATCATATGCAAGATATGATATGCGATGCATATGCGTGCTCCGGAAGGAAAAAGATGAACAAGGCAGTAACTTGGCAAACCAAGCATGCCACTGGAAAGATGAGATGATTTCGGTCGAAATCGATATAAAGATCACCGGAAACGGATGCACGGTTTGCAAATGGCAAGCAAAACAAAAATGACACGAATCTGCGATTAACAGCATGATAGCACTTAAAATGCAGCAAGCAACAATGCTAAAGCACCCCAACATAGAAACAAAGCATATGACAGTAAACTACAGGAGATGCTTGACAAAAGATGAAAAATGAGCTACGGCTAGTTCGCAACATATCAAGCTCAAACAAGCATGGCAAAAGTGCAAAAGATTACAGGATCACAGACTTGGTGAAAAACTGGACATGACAGTAAACAGCATCAGGTAGCAATGTTCGGAGCACGAAATCAACATGCTACAGGAACTTAAAATAGCAAATCAAGGCATGGAAGTGTTCTACTAAAGGCAGATGACAAAAGTCCCTTACTGACCATAAGCCAAAAAGGACCAGAAGATATTATGGCAAGCATGTAAACATAGCAAGTTTCGTTATCAGGTTTCAGACTTAGCAGAAAACAGAGCATGGCAGAAATAATAATATGTAGGCCTCTTTGTGAGCTTGATGCACTCATTATAGAGCAATGCATGAAAAACCGAGCATACCTACAGCAAGATGGCATGTTTATGAAGCTAACCATGGCAAGAACAATTGCATAGCATGTATGTATCAACTACAATAAGCTTGGCAAAATTGCATATCATGTTAAGAATCTGCCAGAAATATTTTATAGCAAAAGTAGAGCAAGATTGAGTAATGTATGGTACTCCATAATTGCAAACAATTACAGGAATGGATCAGCTACAACTATAGCTACAAAACATCTCTACTGAACATCTCCAGAATATGCATGGATCTCTCTGTAGCATCAAGTTTACATGGGAACAAAATAACAGCAGACGAGGACTTTGAGAAGAGCACATGGACTACACCACTGGAAAGATGGCATGGCATACTTCAAAACACATGTAGAGCTCATGCCCATAAGATGCACAGATTAAACGATACAAAAATGACAAATCTCCAAGTTCTGTCAAGAACCAGAGAATAACAGCAACTAGCCCTCTTCCAACAGAGATTTGGGCATCAAGATGACCTCTAATGAACATGGTGCAATTGAACAAAATGAAGAGCATCATGAGGCGAACAATTTGACATATTACACGCGCGAATCGGAGCTACATGCCCGGAGTTATGCCATCATGAACAAGTGCACATGCTGAAGATATTTGAGGACTTGGAGAAATAAGAGGGGGCGAGAAAGTCAACGTACGGGCTCCGGATCTGGATCGAGGCCGGGTCGCTCGAGGGAGCTCGTCGGGGCGGCGCGGAGGGCGGCCGGAGGTGCGGGCGCGTGGGCCCGGGCGGCGCCGGCGTCGGGCAGGC